>NC_069499.1:538289107-538628274 GCF_027579735.1 Bombina bombina
CAGATTGGATATTCAAAATGAGGGTTCGGCTATTGAAAAACAATTACAGAAAACAAGATATTAAACACGATGTTAATTTGAATTAAAAAATGCTTTAATATTTTATTCTGTAGAAAAACAACAGACATATCTTGCAATTACAAGGTGATTAATGTCCCTTTAAAAGTAATAAATTGGATGCCATTTCTCTTTCCTGACAAAATGAAGCCCATACATACATTTGTTGTCCGTACGCACATACTTTACTATCCAGCAGAGTAAAAAAATAATTGTTTATGTGAAGTGCATATTATTATTATTATCAGGTATTTGTAGAGCGCTAACAGGTTCCACAGCGCTATGAAAATAGGTGGTATATAAAACCAATTACAGGGATCAAATGGGTAGAGGGTCCTGCCGAGAGTTGCACTGTTGTAGTCGGCATAGGCTTCTTAAAGCGATATAAAACCCATTTTTTTTCTTTCAGGATTCAGCTAGAGCAGCAATTTTTAGCAACTTTCTAATTTACTCCTATTATCAATTTTCTTTGTTCTATTGGTATCTTTATTTGAAAAAGCAAGAATGTAGTTGCTGATTGGTGGCTACATTTAGTCTAACCAAGGTGCTGAACCAAAAATGGGCGGGCTCCTAAGCTTACAGTCCTGCTTTTCAAATAAAGACACCAAGAGAACGAATAAAAATTGATAATAGCAGTAAATTAGAAAGTTGCTTAAATCATGAAAAACAACATTTGGGTTTAATTTCCCTTTAACTGTATTTCTGTCAGTTCATTTCTCAACATTTTTTTTTTATTATAAAAAAAGGAATCAAAAAGATATATGAAGATTGAACTTAATGGACCCCTCGCCTGAGCATACTTATAAGGTAACTAATTTTATATAACGGCAAATACAAGGCTACCAGTCTGAAAAACAGAATTAACACTTTTGTTTATTTTTATAAATATTTATGGCATGTTTTACAAATGTTCAATATAATATTTAATATAATATTCATAAAAGAAACTAGATGTGTTCAGCTAGCTGTCAGTAGTGCAATGTTGTTCCTTCAGCAAAGGATAAAAAGAGAATTAAGCAAATTTAATCATAAAAGTAAATTTAAAAGTTGTGAAAGAAAATGTAAGTTCTATTTGAATTATGTAATATAAATTGGAGTTTTCTGTCTCTTTAATTATCTTAAAAAATATATATATTGTTACATATTAAATACTAAATCTAAGGTGAGGCATTGTGGTTATAATAGCTTATTGCAACAGCTTTTATTGAAAAGGCTAAAAGTTTTCTCAATACGTGTACAGTAAAAATGTGCTGCACTCATTTATAAAGCTGCAAATAAATCTTCTGCCCCTGTGCGTGCAGGCTCACTCATGCAAGTCTGCAGATCACAATTTAAGGAACTGTCACCAGTACACAATTTTTAACAGTTATTTTGTATGTTTGCTATTCACTCCAAAGTTAATGCAATATTTTGTAATATACTGTGTATAATAGAGAGACTGTTGGTCAGTAATAACAATGCATTATACAGATCCAGTAAAAATTAAAGCTTTCCCCATATTCCCAGACATGTTCTGCAAAGCACATAACACCAGGATAGTTAAAGCACACTATCAGACATATATTTTTGTAATGAAAACCTTAGGCCAGTAGTGCCCACACTTAAATAGAGGGCTGGCAACGAATGATAGGAATTGGCTAGGGACAACTTTACATTTTACTTGCACGTATACTAAGGATAATTCCTCAAAAAGAAAATTAGATTGCAATTGCATTTTAGTTAAATAAAAAAAAATCATAGGAAATTAGTTACTATTATTTTGTTTAATTGTACTGTGTATTGTCCTCAAATTGACTAAATTTGTTTCTAATAAACGTGCCTAATGAGAAGCGTGGAACTTCTTTGATACCAGAAATTACTGATGGTTGTGCTATGGGATCACACAAAACCTTGCAGAGCTAGATGTGGCCCACAGGAACTGTATAAGGCAAAGTAAAATACAAGATTTAAGGAAATAAAAATATCTTCACACAAAATGTATTTTCTTTACTATAATTGTTACTTTTTTAATGCAACTGCATTATAGATCAAGAGATAAATACATTTTCAGAGTAGTAATAGACTTTAAAGCGCCTTAGGTTAAACTTTTCTTTATTAAAAACAAATTTAATAAAACGGCATAAACTTACATAAAACATCTTAATAAGGAAACATAATAACATAGATATTGAAAGCAGATAAGAACTAGGGGGCCTATTTAGAGCTGCCAAATTGAAAAACTATTTCCTGGTGTGTATTAATTTGAATGTCTGGGATCCTCCATATTTTCCCTTTTTTTTAGTTTTAGTATATCCCATTTAACATTTGAACAGAATAAAATTAAAAGTACAAGGATCTGATACATAGATTCTGTGCCAAGGGGTTCTACCCAA
Organism: Bombina bombina; assembly: GCF_027579735.1. Classification (NCBI taxonomy): domain Eukaryota; kingdom Metazoa; phylum Chordata; class Amphibia; order Anura; family Bombinatoridae; genus Bombina; species Bombina bombina. The sequence goes on from NC_069499.1 coordinate 538,291,537, forward strand.
TTCTGGAAAATATGTCCATATAGAGTTTTTAAATTTGGGAAAGAGAAAGGTCATTGGGAGAAAATGTTTCCTATCTAATTTTCAAAATTGGCACAGAAAGGTGAAACAAATAAATTAGTGTTCCAAACTGAACAGTCAATACACATGTACAATACTATTCTAGTGATTTTAATGTGACAGAAACAGAAGCAAATAAGTTGTTAGGTATGACACATGTAAATGTTGCAGATTTTAAGGTATGACTGATCAAACAGGAAGAGATTTTTAATTTATAGTGCGATTTTAATGATCTGTAGTGTGTTCTCAAAAAAGTGCGTCACGCTGTGGCACTCTTGTAGTCTCTTACAGTAGAGGGTGTACAGGAGACACCTTTTGGTTAAAGGGGCATGTTACCATATTCTGAATGAAAACACAAAATAAAACCTAACCACTCTCAGATGTGTATAGCAGCTTAAAAAAGGAAAAGGTCCCTACAGCCTTCCCAAAAAAATAAATACTAGTAAACCACAAAAGATGCAATAAATACAGCAACACATCAGCCAGTGTAGGAATATATCAAAATGTAATTGTTAAAACAATGCATCCATAAAGGTAAGTACAATCTCAACCATCGGTGGTAAATAAAACTAGAATTCTAAAAAAAATGCCTATTTTACACATATACCAATTAAATGAATAAATGAATGATTAAAACTGCTATGCATAAAAAAACACATAAACAATAAAACAATACTCTTCTGTAAAAGAGAGAGCTGATAAATGCTGGATAAAAGGCCAAGACAGCTAATATTCTTGATAGAAACAAGTATTATCAGTTCATCCAAATTGCATGCAAATATCCTCTAGTAAAAGAACACAGTGTGCTACTCGTATCCTTTCTATATATTAGTGGGGGCCCTAATGATCTTCAAAAGTATAGGTCTTTGGTGTATATTATTTGCCTTTCTTCACTTTGTACAGTCCTTTAGGGGCTAAAGGTAATCTTACCCTGCAGAAGGAATTGCTCCTTATAGCTACCTTCCACCTCCAAATGATTTCCACAAACTGCTTGTGGCAGCGGCCGCCTCGTGTGTATCGTCTCTCCTTCAATACTCACACTTCGGGGTTCTGGTGTCACACGGGTTAATTAGCCAATCACGGAGTCCTCACATTGGACTTTTGTCAAGGGTACAAATCTGATGTGATAGCTGGACCTGGATCAGATTTGTACCCTTGACAAAGGTCCAATGTGAGGACCGAAACGTTGGGAATACCGGATTGTACCGGATAATAAAGAATTTATTCGAATTAAGTAAGAGTGCCTGGTTTACTATACAGTGTGTCTATTTCTATGGACTGAGCACCTCCGGATTTGCACAGCAAGGGAGTGCAGTGGTTTGATTTATATTGTATCTGTTTCCTTTTTGCACCCCTATTGGTTGCCATGTGATAACCGGACCCGGATCAGATTTGTACCCTTGACAAAGGTCCAATGTGAGGACCGAAACGTTGGGAATACCGGACTGTACTGGATAATAAAGAATTTATTCGAATTAAGCAAGAGTGTCTGGTTTACTATACAGTGTGTATATATATATATATATATATATATATATATATATATATATATATAATATATATATACACACATACACACCTTTTTTTACATAGAGATGTTCATATGATATTGTCTAGTACAGATATGTTGCATCAGTTTCAAGTGATTTAACATATGGGTAACATGTCCTTTTATATGCAATAAGTGTAAAACAGCTCCTACCTAGGTGATTATGCATACAGGGTAATAAAACAGTAGTTACCACATCCTTCCAGCTAAAGTGAGTTCTTAGGCATGTTTGGGGTAATACTAACTAGACTCACATCTGGTTTACACATCAGATTTTCAGTTTTTCTGATTTATTATTTGTAAAATGAATGTCGCCTCTTCCACTTACAATTTTTAGAAATGTCCACCACTTGTCTGGATGCTGATGACCACAGCACACATACACATTTTGCACCATTATAATATACATATACAGACTGGAACAAGCTGGGAGAAGTGACCTGAGATGTCATTGCTATGGGGCAGTGCAGGTGGGATTTAGCAATCTCAAATTTACCACCTCTATGAGCGTTCATGAGACATTGGTTCTTATTTTGGGCAGGGAAAGTGCTCATGGAAATAATAATGGAATAAGAAAATGCCATAGAGAGTGGTAGCACATACCTATTCTACTGTTGCTTCCATATAACCGTGCATTTAATCTGCACAAAGGAATATACAAAATCACCTTTAAAAGAGATGCGAGTAGCCACTGCTAATATTTTATACAAATTCAATGATTAGTACAACTGTGGTGCAGATGGTAATTTAATCCCAAACTGAAAAATCACTCAGAATCCTGGATTGTTCGGTGCCGGGAGGTGTCACACTTAGTATCTCTGTGCCAACATCTTTTAAGATATCTATGTGAGATAATGAGATAAACTATTTTATTTCATTACAATGAAAGGCACAATCCTATCATTTCAATCAACTATTATGCCATAGGTATCTATTTGAAAATGTATCCTGCTATTACTTATTCTGGAAGTTTTTCACACACACACACACATATATATATATATATAGAAAATTTTTTTTCCAACACCTCTGTGTGAAAAAATAAAGCCCAATAATCGAAAAAACAGTAAGGCTGATGAAACAAGTGTTAAAACTTCACCTTTTATTGAAAATTCCGTGAGTAAAAATGCACAATTACAGCCAGTTGACCAGTCTTTGCCAGGTTTCTTACGTGACACCAAACACCTGATCAGGTCTCTACATGAATGCAAATGTGATACAGATTGTAACTTTGTAACAATAGACGCTGTATCTTTGTATTCATGTATACCACATGATCAAGGCTTATTGGCTATGAAAGCTATGCTGTCAAAATACTCGAATTATGATTCAGGCCTAATTGACTTTATGTTACAAGTAACCAGTTTCTTGCTACATCATAATTATTTTATTTTTGATGGCATGTACTTTTTACAGCAGAGAGGCACTGCGATGGGGGCTAAATTTGCCCCGTCGTATGCTAATCTCTATTTAGCTGAATTTGAGGATAAAAAATTATTCAATGTTGCAAATCCTTTTAAAAAGCATATCACCTATTATACACGTTTTATAGATGATATGCTTTTATTATGGAGTGGAGACAATAAAATCCTAGATGAATTTGTGGAATATTTAAATCAGAATGATGCTAACCTAAAATTTACATTTAGTCATTCCAAGGATGGCATACCATTTTTAGATGTTAGACTTAGTCACAGTACGGAGGGCATTGTCACTGAGGTCTTTAGGAAAGAGATCTCGGGGAATACTATTCTCAGAGCAGATTCTTGCCATCCATTTCATTTAAAAAAGGGGATACCAAAGGGTCAATATATCAGATTACGGAGGAACTGTAGCAATATAGAGAGTTATAAGAAACATGCAGCAGATCTGACTGTTAGACTAAAAGAGAGAGGCTATGATGAACAAAGTTTGTTGAAGATATCGGAACAAGTGAGTAACTTTGATAGAAATAGTTTATTGAAAGATAAGGTTAAAGATATCGGAATAAAAGATGGTGTAAATTTTATTACATCTTACAGCAGACAATTTGATAACATCAGTAATATTATTAGGAATAGATTACCTATTTTAGATAGGGATTCAGATCTAAAACACATCTCTAGCAAATGTAATTTTATCTCTCGCAAAGCTAAAACCATAGGTGATATGGTTAGAAAGGATTTTAGCAAGAAGAGCTCACATTCTATACAGTCGACAAGTTGGTTAACATCGAAACCAGGTTTCTATAAATGCAATGTTAGACCTTGTAAGAGTTGCGGATATGTCACATGTGGGGATACTTTTACCTCTACTTGTACAGGTCAAACATTCAAGATTAAAGAGCATATTTCTTGCACTTCCACTTTTGTCATATATCTTTTGACCTGTAGGTCCTGTAATTTTCAATATACAGGGTTAACATCAAGAATGCTCAAAGATCGTATAAGAGAGCACTTACTCTCTCTAGAGGCAGAAATTCCTAAAACCCCTGTGGCTAAGCACTTTGCTTCACATGGAATTAGTTCAGCTGGTTTTACATTTCAAGGGATTGAGGTGGTTAAACTAGGACCCAGAGGTGGGAATAGATATGCAGCACTCAGTAAACGAGAAGTCTATTGGATACATACCTTGAAAACTGGTGCTCCTTTTGGTATTAATAAAATAAGTGACATCAAATTGTTTATTGATAATACGTAGATTATGGAATCATGTATCCTTAGTATTATATCTTCTTGTTTTTTTAATGCCCTCATTGTTTCAATATTCATTTATTTTTTTCTATATATACATCTAGGATCTGGATTTTATAATAGATCTAAATAGCCTAGATCATACAAATGCATAGTAATATATCATCCATGTTTGGTTTCACGGTGAGCAGGCAGTTTTATGTCTTTGCAATGTGTTTATACTCTGTGGCATTTGACTTTTATATAATATAATACACGTTGGCACATGTAACTGCTTTTGCTCTCCGTGTTTTTCTCAATACATGAATATATTTTACATCCTGCTTTAACTAAGGTTTATTAGAATATCAAATCCCTTTTTATATTCTTATATTTTCATATCAATTGTTCTCAATATGTGTATACCAACCACAGTAAACTGGGAAGTATTTGACAGATATTCATGTATTAAGTTATAGTAAGAATCGTTATCGCCCACAAGTAGAATTGTACTATCGTTTTTAATGTGCTTACTAAATGATACAATTTTATATGAAAGCATATGTCTTAGTATGTAATAATGTATATATTTTTTTGTTTATGATCGATATTTTCAAGTTTATTTGTTATGCATAATGTTCATTATTATATTTCACGTTTGATCGGATGTTTATTTCACAATACAATTTTTTTTTTTGTTGTTATAATTAATTATGCAGCAGGTGTGTAGGGCTCATATCCTGTTTTTAAGGAGTCCTTACACACCTGTTAGGTAGCTCTGATGAAGTGCCCAATAGGGCAGGAAACGCGTCAGCGGTAGTCTAGTCTGTGTGCTGTGCTTTTGTCTTTTTACTCACGGAATTTTCAATAAAAGGTGAAGTTTTAACACTTGTTTCATCAGCCTTACTGTTTTTTCGATTATTGGGCTTTATTTTTTCACACAGAGGTGTTGGAAAAAAAAATTTTCTGTTTACTCATTACTACAAACGAGGGCTTAGCAGGGGAGCCCTTCCCAACACCTGTGGAACAAGCCGGGATGCTGCTATGAACACAGGCAGTATCTGTGACTGCTGCAACAAATTGCACTACTGAAAGTGGATATAACAGTTCCGTTTTCCTGGATCTCATCTGACATCGGATATCATTCTCAGAATTAAGTGAGTTTGTTACACGTTTTTCATATTTGCTAGAATTATCTGGCTTAAGTTTTGTTTACAAAGATGAGTCTTGCGAATGTAAGGGGTTAACGGTTCTTGTATTCAATTGCCACAGTTCAACACAGGTTTACTATAATTGTTTCACAATTGGATAAAGCGATACATTGTTTTAGCTAGCACGCATAGATACATTGTGCTGCTCACTTTACATCATTTTGTGCTTTTGATCCTCATACTGAATTGCACAGCCCGAGCTGTTTGTTTGCATATATATATATATATATATATATATATATATATATATATACACACACACACACATATGTACATACATACACACACATATATATATATATTTTTTTATTTATAAAATATTTTTCCAGGAAAGATACATTGAGATTTCTCTCATTTTCAAGTATGTAAAGTATATATATATATATATATATATATATATATATATATATATATATATATATATATATATATATACACACACACACACACATATGTACATACACACACACATATGTACATACACACACACATATGTACATACACAAACACACACAGTTGCTTGAAGGGGTTACAGAGTATACAATACATAGGGCCTATCCTCACATCTCTCTCACATAATGAAATCATCTCTCCCACACAATGAGCAGTGTGAGCACTATCTTAATAAAACAGCACAAGTAAAGCTGAAGTGACAGCTCCCTGGGCTACAATTCTACTCCGGCCATGGTAGAAGTAACATTTCTATCTGATAAATTGACCTATCTGCTGATATCTGCTCTACCATAGAGGATAAAAGTATTATTTTTCTGAGAATTGGGAAATAGGGAACAATGTAGCTAATGAAAACAGACAATAGAAGGCTTCCCAGAGGCCAGCAAACTGACAACAGAGAGTCTGCTACATTATCTATTGCAGCCTCTACCAGTGTGAGGTCACTACAAGCAAAGGGGGGCAGCCTAAATAGGCACTAAATCTTCTTAACAGGTCTACTGTTCACAAAGACAAAGGCTACTTCTCAGCTGTCGCCCCTTGTCCACACGCCTCATCCTCCCACTGCAAGCAATAGCCCTCCACAAAAAAACAGGATTCTGTTTCCTACACACTTAAACAAGCCTCCCACATGCAATCAGTGGGAATAAGGCAATGTGTGGTTATAGCTTGTTAAAATCACCCACATAATAGCTAAGTATATAGTTGTTAAATGAATTGGACAGTGAAGGGTGACTCCTTCCCTTTTATCAAGCACAACTTGACAAGGCCAACTGACAAAAACATTCTGGGTGGTATATGTCTGTAATTATCAAGTACATTGTATATATCTGTAATTATCTAAATACTAAATAGCCCCACACTCACAACTGAATCTACATTACGCATGTAGAAGAAATTATAACACTATGTTGCACACATATAGTTTTCTAAATAGTGGAAGTTTATCACATTTCCAAACTGCTTAAACTGTATATTGAAATGATCTATCAATATCTATATATTTATTCATGACTGTCTATTTATCTGAATATATCTATATCTGCCTGGCAAATATACCTATTGGACATTAAAGGGATAGTCTAGTGAAAAAAAAGCTATTTTTCAATAAAGATTTTTATTTTTAAACGGAAGCTTTATTTATTATATGCCTACTCTTCAATAATTCAAGTCTTGGTCCGGGCAAGGATGGTTACAAAAACATATGCATGTTACTTGTTAGTTGCAAAAAGTTTATTTTACTACGTGTTTACCCTTGTTGTACTGAACAATGCTGTTCCAGATTAAAATGCAGTTGGTGACAAAGGTATACGTATGTATGCTCCTGATTACCTAACTGGCTGCAGGAGAGCACCCTGTGATGTCACTGAAGAATATATTGCATAATTAAATAAAAGATTTAATTTAGAAATAAAAAGCTTAATAAAACAGAATTCTATCTTTACAGTATTTTTATTGCCAAGTTTGCCTAATGACCAATCTAGGCCGGCTTGTGCTTGTCCTCTGTACTTTTGCAATACTTCTAATTCACTCATTTTCATATAACTGCATGTAATAGACACTACTATAAAGAATAAGATGCACAGGTACTGATATAAAAATCCAGTATAAAATGGTTTAAAAACGTACTTAGAAGTTTTCAGTTTAGCTCTGTTGAAAAGGTAGTTGGAAAGCCCACTGCAAGTGGCAAATAAGACACTTCCCCCTTCTTTTGCATATGAAAAGACCCTTTACACAAACAGGAGCAAGCTGGAATAGGTAGCTGACGGTATTCTCATAAAACTTTGGGGCTTGGTTAGGAGTCTGAAAATCAGAGCAATGTTATTTAAAAATAAGCAAAACTATACATTTAAAAAAAAAACTTTATGGGCTATATAAATAGATCATCTACAAAAAATGTATGCAAAGAAAAAATGAGTGTATAATGTCCCTTTAACAAATTGGAAAAAAACAAACATGTTTTTGTTTATATGTTCATAGAGCCAAAGCAAGTTTGTTAAGATTGTTACAAACTTTATTGCAAACACAGATGCTATCTAGTGCTAAAAACACAAGCACATTCATTAGCCTACATTAGTACGCTCTCATGGAAAAAAGCAAAGAATACCCAAGAGAAAGAAGTCAATTTGATTTAAAAAAAAAAAAAGCAAATGAGATTTTTTTTCGAATGTATGCTATATTAAAATTATAAAACTTTAATGCTGCCTACCATGTCCCTTTAACTACCCTCTTCTTTGTCTTTAAACATTACCAGTACCCATTAGAAGCTTATTCAGTTAAATCCAAAAAATAAACAGTACATTGTTTCTGAATGTGGAACAACATAGTAGCAGGTCATATATATCTATTAATTGTCAATATATTTTTTTTTATAATCTATTAGGTTTTCCTTAATAATGGAAACATTTGTCTAAGATGTATTTATTTATCTTGTCTGACAAACTCCTAGCTGTTACTTTGAGCTTTTTATTATCACTCAGCAAACAAAGGCTTAACAAAATGGCACATGAGAAGAGATCACAAAATAAAATATTTAAAACTGTTTAGGTAACCAAATTTGTACAACAAAAGAGCAAATACATATAAACTAATAAATTATGAAACTGTAACCAACCTAAAGAGTACTATAAATTAGGTTCCCTTTAAATGTAATTTATATTTATTTCTGTATATGAAATTACAACTGATGATAGTAACTCATGCCTATGATCTGACTCACCTGGAGCTGATATATTCTGACTAAATGGGTGGCAGTGCAGGGCACATCAGATCAAGAGGTCAAATTACATTTACTAAGTACCATGGCTGTAATGAGTTGCACAGCACTGCATAGCTAATGTGAGAACAGGTGTCTGTGGTACCATAAAATGTCTATCACAGCTGATTTTTTTTTGGGGGGGGGGGGGGTTTGAGCAGCAAACCAGCATACGAATCATACAATTACTGGAAAACAAAGTTATTTTTTTTCTACCAAGACAACTGCATGGCTCAGTTTATTAGCCCAAGGCCTGCATGACACATAAATATTTCTTACCGCAGTTACATGGTATATGTCTAATATGAGACAGGTGTAATCTATAAATTTAAAGAGTGTTAAATATTCAACACATTTTAACATATGTCAATAAATTCTATAGCAATTGGCTAATTTTATTACCATGTGTGTTGAATTAAATCCAGATCAACCCATGCCCAGAAAGTAAACTTTTGAAAAACAAAACTTGTTCATTGTTTAAAAATATGTTAATGAGAGCCACATTTAATAGAAAGCTGCCAAGGGGCACCTGGGCAATGAGAGTGCATAAAGCCCCTCTTGCTACAGAAATCAGGTCAAGTCTAGTTTAGAATGAGGGAGAGAGCCACAACGCAGTATTCTGGCTGTAATGTACCCCGTCTACGGTTCCTCTCTGTATTGCATTTGGGGGTCATTCAATGTTGTTTTGATAATAACCAGAAAAAAAAAATTCAAAAAAGCATTATTTCCCAACAGAATGCTAATGTGCAGTATCACAGCACACAAACACAATGATGAGCTATTTGCATGGAAGGAGCGACTACTGAATTAATCAGGTGATATTTCTGTGTTCAAATTACTGGTTTTCCTTTTTATAGATATAGTAGATAATTAAAAAAAATGTAAATATCTTTAACATATTCCTAAAAAATATCTAGATTGTGTAACAAGTAGAGTGGGAGGAAAACACCTCATCATCCTCAGTACTGAGCCTTGAGTATGGAGGGCAATGTGTCCTCCCCTTCTGAGGGAACCTCCTTTGGATACAAACCTTCCCACACAGCAACCGTAGATGGAAACTGCAGTATCCTTTCCCTCTGCCAGCTGAGGGTGGCACTCCATATGACATCAATATCTGTTTATGTAACAATGCCACGCAAAATAAGGAAATCCCTGCAGAGAGCAGTGATTTCCTTTTTAGTAGGTTTGCTGCTTGAGGAAGGGCTTATCTCAACCCCCATTTAGAGGAACTTTCAATTGAAAGAGGGGAATCTGCCCTTTAAAATGAGTTTTTGTTTGCCCCTGTATGATAAAAAAATTGTTGCCTCACACAATACATAGACAAACTTGAGACAACTAATTTGAAAGTAGCAATCCAAATCTTTCAATAAGTTTTGTTTCCATTCCAGCTGACAGATAATTGTCATAACAGTAAGGAATACCTCTCAGCATTGGTGATATTTTTGGGGTTCTAAAAAATTTCATGAGGTCTTTATTGCACCCAGACAACAGAAATATATCATAAGATCATTCATTTGAAAGAGTAGGGTCCCACCATTCAAATAAGGGGTTTCATGCCAAGTGTTCCTCATAGCAATAATGAATACCTGGCAGCAAACCCTAGCATCAAATTGTTGTGTTGTTGTTGGGCACACAGATCCATGTTTCTCTAAACTGATAAAAAATAAAGGGTTAACTGAGTGAGGTTAAGAATAGATGATATTTTGTAGGCGTGTGTTCAGGGATTCCATTAGGAAACGAATGACAAACATGGCCGCCGTCAGCAGCATTCACCTACTTTCAGAAAGAGATTTCTTCTTGTGAAAGTACAATACACTAAGATCCGAATTTGCATATATCTTAGTGAGTTGCACTTTCACAACAAGAAATCTGGCTCCGAAAATAGTTCAATGCTGCTGACGGCGGCCATGTTCAGAATTCATTTCCTAACGAAACCCCCCAAAACACATGCCTAATATTTAGTAAAATTATATATAAATATATATGATGTTTTTTTATATTGTTTGCTATGATGAGTGACTTTGGACAAGGGTAGAAGCATGAAGACAGTGTAAGAATGTGCTAAGCCACCCATCTGGTGAACTGATGCTAAATACTGGGCCACAAAATGTACACCGTAAATAAAAAAATATAAAATAAGAAAACATTTTTTATTCATGTGGTTAATTTCTACAAATCCTTGGTAAGCTGAAAGGATGCAGTATAATGTGTGTGGGTACCACACAGAACCCCCCCCCCCCCTAAAAAGAGCTTTAATCAAAGGGAATGAAACGGCTGAGCACACAAGGGGTTAAACTCCTATTTATATTGAACAACTACTTACAATTTAAATTTTAAAGTTAACATTGTAATTACTATCAGACTCTATTTATTTGTAAAAGTTATCACATTGGAAAGCTTTCTATCCTGAAACGTTTCTCTATCAATACACAGACACACAAACCCTCATATATTTAGCTGAAGACTTGCAACAGACTCTCCAGTAACTTAAAGATTCCTTAAAATGGATATATGTATGGAAATCAAATGACCACATCTGTGAGGTTTGCAATGTTTCCTGGGGATGTTCTACAACAAAAGCTCTTTGTAGCTACTTATTTATAAAAGTCTCATACATTCCTCACTAACATAAAGCACCCTGGGAAAAGTAAGTTGGGCAATAGTTACAAACATGCTGGATCTTGAGGCGCCATTCACCTGCGGCAACAGGTCTACTATGCGAATATACATATTGACCCTCTCACTGCCAGCTCATATGTTAAATGGCAGGGAAATATTGAGATCTTTTGTAAACAGGGTCACAATTGCTTCTCTCTCAATTTGTGTAGGCACGGCTTGTTTTATTTATCTCCTGTAGCTGCAAAATAGGACGGTGATTCATAAATAATTAACAATAATTATAATATTCTTAGTGATTAATCTATAAGCACATGGTATACAATTTCTTGTTCTCTAATGCGCAATATCTACCTTTTTATTATGGTGCTTATTTTGTTCCAGAGATAAACTTTTCTATCAATTTTAAAACTGAACATATGTAAATTTCCTTTTTTCTTTCTTTTTCTACATTCCTTTCTTTTTACCAGATATGCTGTCAAATTATCATTAAACACTCATTGTAAGGATTTTTTTCTTGCATGGCCTAAAAAAAGTTTTTCTTGGATGCCAGCAATGGCAATGGTGTGTGAGGGGGAATAGTGATAGTGGTTACAGAGATGTCTTACTTCTATGATCTAATTTGCTTCATTCTCTTGGTATTCTTTGTTGAAAATCATACCTAGGTAGGCTCTGAAGCAACAATGCACCCTGGGATCTAGCTGCTGATTGGTTGCTGCTCATATATGCCTTTTGTCATTGGTTCACCTGACATGTTCAGCTAGCACCCAGTAGGGCATTGCTGCTCCTTCATCTAAGGATACCAAGAGAATTAAGCAAATTTTGATAATAGAAGTAAATTGGAAATGTTTTGAAAATGATATACCCTGTATTAGTGAAATAAAAAAAGGGTTTTGTGTCCCTTTAAGTCTCTGCATTATAGACACTTATAAATGCATCCATAAGAAAATGGACATAGAAGAAATGTGTTTGTGGGAGTCTGATGTAGTCACGTGATTAGACAAAGGGGGTGCAACTGTTAGAAGCCATCTGTGTGATCTGATGCGGGCATATAGCTGGGATAGAGGGAATGCAGGGGGCATTGGTCTGATTTAGCATCTGATCACTGTACCACTAACAAAAAATGGTGCATGGGCAGAGGTCTGATCTGGTATTTCATGAGAGGATATGTTTGCCCCCCGCTTACCCTTGTTGGTGTAGTCTTAGTAAAGCAGAACATGCAGGGAGGAGGTTGGGACTAGAGCACTCATGTTGCTGAGGATTGTCCTGCAAAATGCAGGTCAGTTAGGAGATACGCAATATTGTTTTGTGGAAACATTACCAGCTCATGAGCTATAAACATGTTTTTTACCTTTTTTATTATTCAAAAAAACAAAACAAAACAAAAAATTGTGACTCACATTATCTTCTAAAAGATCTGCACGTCACTTTTCAGAGCCATCACAATCCCAGTGCAAATGATGTTATGTCCACATTACCATTCTATTCAATGTATAGATACATCACTGTTCAGGCCACGGCTCACAATCTCACTCAGCAAGGTGTCCCCTGCACTATCTAAAGATTTTGCAACTAATATGCAGGTTTCTATTTTAGAATAACATCACAAAGAGCTCAGGAGTTTGCATGTCTCTTGAAAATTATAAGGCAGCAGTAAGAGCATTTGTAACATAGGTATACATATAGTGCTCAAGACTTGTGCACACTGCTGAGCCACTAGTGCTTTCTGTGTGTGTGTTGAGTGTGATGAGAGTGGGAGGTGATGTCACTGGATGGGGGCGTGGCTTAAAGCCGTTACTGTCTATGTCACAGTTACAAAGTTAGATGTGTTGTACAAGCTGTATACTTCTATGCTCTGCAATAAAATAGCGTTGTACCTTCTATGCTATGTCCTGCATCTCATGACATGGTGTCAGAAGTTTTTGCCTGCGCTTCTGTTTCCTGATTAATGACAATGTCGAAGTTTACCCCACCTGAGTCTTTTGATTTCTCTCAGCCTGCAGCTTGGCCCACATGGCGTCAGGGGTTTCAATGCTTAAGGATTGCTTCCAAGCTGGACAAGGAGAGTGGTGAAGTACAAGTTAATTCTCTCTTATAGTCTATGGGGAATGATGTGGAGCCAGTGTTCAATGCTTTTACTTTCCAAGAAGGGTAAGAATTTGACTTTAAAATAGTTATGAACAAACTCTGTGCTTACTTTGTGCCAAAAAGAAATGTGATTCATGAGAGGGCCTGTTTTCGCAAACGTTCTCAGCGTGTGGGAGAATCTGTGGAGTCATTTGTGCGCAGCCTGTATGAACTAGCTGAATTCTGTGAGTTTGGTGTTGCTAAAGAAGAGCAAATCAGAGACAGAATAGTTATAGGAATTGCAGATGCTGAGGTCTCACTGAAGCTACAGTTGGAGGCTGAATTAACATTAGATGGGGATATTAGGATGGCCCGCAAGAGTAAACTGGTGAAAAAGCAAAGTGCTGATCTGAGGTCTGAGAGTATTGTGGATGAAGTGCAGCAGTTCAGGAGAGCTGCAGGTGAAAGGCACAGAGTGAGCGGTAGACCAAGGGCAACAGATAGGCCCAGAAGCAGACGGGCGCAGCAGGCTCGCTGCAGGCAGTGTAATCGTACCCATGATCAGAATGTTGTATGCCCCGCTAAAGATAAAAGATGTAGAAAGTGTAACTGAATGAGTCATTTTGAAGTGGTGTGTAAAACTGAATACATTAAGGAGATGCAGGTGGATAATGACCAGGAGGATCAAGAAGTTTCCTTTGTAGGGTCTGTTGTTGAACGGTCTGGTTCAGATGAAAATTGGTGGGTTACTCTTACTGTAATGGGAGCCAGGGTTGCCTTCAAGATTGACACGGGAGCAGACATCACTGTTATGTCCCTTGCAGCATTCATAAAACTGCCTCGACAGCCTCAGCTGGCGAAAGTTACAACAAGAGTTGTGGTAGTCGCATTGATTGTGCGGGGAAATTTCTTGTCAGCTGAGGCGGCAAGGTGAGTACAAGCAGAGGAAATTCACCATGTGGGTACATGTAATTAGAGGTCAGTGTGTTAACAACCTATTGAGAATGAAAACAGCCTGTGGTTTGGGCCTTGTCGCCAGAGTGAATGAGATTTCGGAAGACATGTATGGTGAATTGGGCCTACTGAATTGCAACCCAGTCCGTATATCACTTAAACGTGATGCAGTCCCATACAGCATTACCACTCCTCGCAGAATTCCATTCCCGCTCATGCCTCAAGTGGAGAAGAAACTTCTGCGTATGAAGAATATGGGAGTTATTGAAGAGGTTGTTGAAGCAACTGACTGGTGTGCCCCCATTGTGCCTGTTGCGAAGAAAAACGGGAAGGTACGCATCTGCGTAGACTTGTAGAGGCTGAAGAAGGCAGTGAAGAGAGAGAGATATGTGATGCCAACACTTGAAGACATAGCTCCAAAACTGGCTGAGGCGAAGTTCTTCTCTACACTGGACACTTCCAGCAGCTTCTGGCAGATACCTCAAGATCCACAGTGCCGCAAACTGACTACCTTCATTACACCGGTAGGACAGTTTTGCTTCTGCAGACCCCTTCAGGATATCCTCTGCTCCTGATATCTTTCAAAGAGAGATGAGTTCCCTCCTAAGGGACCACGAGGGCACGGCAGTCGTCATATACAACATTTTAGTATATGGGTCTACATTGGAAGAACATGACCAGTGATTGAGCTGTGTGCTGCAGACCATTATAGAGTCCAGGCTGAAATTAAATAAAGAGAAATGACATTTTAGAAAATCTGATTTATATTACTTTGGGCATATCATCAATGGAGATGGCATCAAGCCGGACCCTGATAAAATCCTTGCTATTGAACAGATGAAAAGTCCTTCTGATGTACACGAGCTGAGACAAATATTGGGCCTTGTGAATTATGTGGGCAGGTTCCTTCCAGATTTATCCACAGTACTACACCCTATCACAGAGTTGTTGAAGAATGATGCTGCCTGAGTCTGGGGTCCTTTACAGGAAGAAGCTTTTGTACAGGTCAAATCCTTGCTGGTGTTTGCCCCAGTGTTAGGGTTCTACGACCCTTCTAAAAAGACTGTGGCTAGTGCTGATGCAAGCAGTTATGGGCTAGGGGCCATCCTCCTGCAGTTGAATGAGAACAAACTACAGCCCATCGCCTACGGTTACCGTACATGGACGGCTGCTGAGTCGAAATACACCCAAATTGAAAGAGAGTGCCTGGCTGCAGTTTGGGCCTGTAAGCGTTACTTAGTGGGTTTAGAGAAATTTAGTATGGAGACTGACCATAAACTGCTAGTCCCTCTAATCAACTCCTATGATATTGACAAAACACCCTTAAGATGCCAGAGACTTCTGATGAGGCTGCTCAGGTTCAACGTTCAGGCAGTGCATGTGCCAGGGAAACAACTGGTAGTGGCAAATACACTTTCCAGGCTCCCGCTGGCTGCTGCTGAAGAACCTTCAACGGAATCAGATGTGAAAGTGTATGTGGATTCAGTTCTGGCATCCAAATCCATTTCGTCAGGGAAGCTGGAGCAAATAAGAAAGGAGACACGTTTAGATACAGACCTTCAAGAAGTTATTAAGTACATAAAAGAAGGTTGGCCCGAGAGCCGGGCAGCCTGGATATCTTTAAGTTCTTACCAGTCAGAGAGGTTGCAGCTCACGGAGTTGGATGGGTTGGTGCTGTTCCAGGACCGCATTGTTATTCCTGTTAGCATGCGGCAGGAGATGTTAAGCAGGATTCATGATGGCCACTTGGGCAATACAAAGTGCAGAGAAAGGGCAGCTACGGCAGTATGGTGGCCTGGGATCAGTTCTGACATTGCAAGCCACATGTCAAAATGTGCCTTTTGCTGGGAACGCCAGCTTACTCAGAGAAGAGAGCCCTTGATTTCTACGCTGCTGCCTGCTGGCCCATGGCAAAAAATAGCTGCTTATTTGTGTGAACTGCACAGGAAAAAGTACCTAGCTGTGATTGACTACTATTCCAGGTATTTGGAGATTGTAAACAATATCGGCTGGCCGCTCCAAACTCCTCACCGAACGTCTCCAGGGCTTGCAATAGTGACGTCAGATGCCACACGGATGGAGGCTTGAAGGCAATGCAAAAGGGCAAAGGTGCAATGCTCCAAAAAACAGGAACCAACTGCTTATCAGAATGAAAAAAATGAAAACAGAGCAGCACAGCAGTATTATTTAAACAGGGAACATTTTATTTCACACGTTTAGCAAACATGCAAGAATTGGACAAACCGTCTGACATGTTTTGTGCCCTCTAGTGGCGCTTCATCATAGACTGAAGACAATACACTGAAGTCTACCTTATATAACCACACAGGTGATTACAAATTGACACCTGGTACTTATACAAAAAACACATAGTTAAAAACAAATAAACTTCAAAAATCATACAAGTTCTCAACAATGAGCCACTGGAGATTGTACCCTAGAATGAGATCACCAGTCAAGCCGTTATCACTCGCCTCAAGATCTTGTTCGCCCAGTGGGGCATACCAATGGAGTTAGTGAGTGATAACGGAATGCAGTTTGCTTCCATGGAGTTCAGTTCTTTCAGCAGTAAATATGATTTTGTCCATTCTACGTCAAGTCCACATTACCCGCAGGCCAATGGAATGGCTGAAAGGGCAAAGTTCAAACAACAAAGTTCATATTGAAGCAATCTGAGCCGTACCTAGCTCTTTTGGCCTATAGGGCGACTTCCATCCAAGCCACGGGTTTTAGCCCGGCACAGCTGATGCTAGGATGTCAGATTTGCACCACTTTACCCTCTGTGGGTGTCTTCCAGCTGACCAGCTCTGTTCCTTGGGATGAGGTCCTTAGGAGGGATGAAGAGGATAAAAGGGGTTATCGATTCTTCTATGACAGAAAACACTCTGTGAGGCCCTTGCAGGAGCTGAATGTGGGGCAAAGTGTCAGAGTTAAACTGGATGATGAGAATAAATGGAAGACGCCTGCTACGGTAACTGGAACCTCTCCAGAACCAACGTTTAAGGTAGTCCTTACTGAAAGAGGGACAGTCACACTTCGAAATAGAAGACATCTTCAGCCAGTGCCTGAGAGTTTGGGACTGGATGCCTCAGAGCCACCGCTGGTAGGATCCCTTGTTTTAAGATGGGTGCCTTCCCCTCAGCAAGATCACAGAGGGGATAATTCTTTGCTTCCAGCAGACTCTCAATCACCTTCTTCTGTATCAGAGGACAGTTCATGTAAAATGACAAGTGGAAGAGTGGTGAAACTTCCAGCCCAATATTGGGATTAGCACTAGTTAGAGCAGTGACCAGAAGAATGGGCAGAATAATTCCATGGTCACTGTGGACTAGGGTAGTCTAACCTAAGGTGACCAGATTTTTAAAATGAAATCCGGGGACATTTTTTTTTATTGGCAAAAGTGTGGCCGGGCCCCCCACCTACCTCCCTCCTCCGCCCCGCATCTACCCTATTGCCCCTCCCATCTCCCATTTTTTTATTTAAATTTTAACTTTAAAGTTTTCATTCAAATAAAAAAAAATCCCTATGCATTATTGACACCTTGAAGAGTGCTATTCTTTATTGTTATATCTAGTTGCATTTTTAATTTTCAAGGTATAAAATGTGATTTTACAACAGGCACAAGGCAAGCGTATTTCTCTGAGAGGCAATATTGCTAATTTTTTACGCAATCTTATTCCATAAGTGCTGGATTAAACAGCAGGAAGTGTCCCATTAAAAGATGATTAAGGGACACTCAATAGATTTTATAAGACAAACCAGTTGCTGTAGAATAAGGCTTAA
Source organism: Bombina bombina (assembly GCF_027579735.1). Lineage (NCBI taxonomy): Eukaryota > Metazoa > Chordata > Amphibia > Anura > Bombinatoridae > Bombina > Bombina bombina. The sequence goes on from NC_069499.1 coordinate 538,309,630, forward strand.
AACACATGTATTTGCGAAAGTGTGCTAATGTTGATCACAACTCTATATGAACCAAACCCTCTTCCCAGCTATGAAAGTCAGTCACAATAGTTTACCAGCATCGTCTGGTCCATGTGTAAGGCAAATAGTTTGTAATATATGTCATATTTAATCGGTGCTGGTACTTTTTACTTTTTGAGTTATGCAAAATAATACAAACTTGCCCACCCTGTTTGACTTATTAAAATGTTTTGCAATAAATTGTGTTGTTAAATGTATAATGTAATCCCATAAAGAAAAAATTAGTATGGGCGAAAATCCTTTTAACTTTAGCATATTATAAGAAGAAATTATCCTAAAAAAGAAGCTCTCTAAAAGTGTGTTCACGTTGCTAAGATACGAGTTTTGGCTTGGCATGCTGGGTAATTAGGCTCACATCACATCAAGGTTTGAAACGCACAGAGAAGTTGGCGTGGTACATAAGATTGGCATTTCTAGGGCTAGCCTAATCGTTTGTTTTCATGCTCGTACAAGACGTCAAAATGTTCCGCCCATTGGTAGTCCGGTGAAGGTGCTGCTGCAGCATATATATATATATATATATATATATATATAGATAGACACATTTAGAGCCATAACCAGAAGGGGGCCACAGTCCACTGCCGCCCAGTCACAGTGCAGCTGCCCGGTTTGCTCTGCTTCCCTCTTCCCACACCAACACTTTTTTTCTTTACCTTATCGCTCTGCTCTTCCATCCAGACCTGCGCGCTGGGACAAAGTGACTTGGCAACAGTGCAACAGGAGCCAAACAGCTGATGCCATGTCAAAGGAAGTGACGTGATTCGCTCATTTAAAATTTTCACAGGAGCCGGGGACGTTTCCGAGGACATAATTTTTCCGGGGACAGTCTCCTCAATCCAGGGACTGTCCCCGGAAATCGGGGACGTCTGGTCACCTTAGTCTAACCCGATGTTCAAGTCAGGATTGTATTTCTTGTTGTTCATATATATTCTATTTAACTTGTTATAGACTAAACAAAACTATTTTGTATGATATACTCTAAAAAAGAAATGTATGCTTTGTCCTTTGTAAAATGGGAAGATGTGATGAGAGTGGGAGGTCACTGGATGGGGGCGTGGCTTACAGCCGTTATTGTCTATGTCGCAGGTACCAAGTTAAATAGCATTGTACCTTCTATGCTGTGTCCTGAAAGGGACTCAACATTTTAAAAGGAAAAATCTGTGGGAGTAGAAAGGGCATAACCATATATGATGCCGTTTTTAAACTCTGCATTCAAATCATGTATTACTGCTCTGATTATAATGTCTGTTTAAGGCTATTGTGTGGCTATGAATATCTCATTAGGCTATGGCTAACTGATTACATTCAGATTCCACTAACCATGTATACGATAGCATAAACGTCAGCAATAATCTGTTGTATATAATGTTTCCTCTTTATTTAATTGTCACAGACATTACTACACAGAAACTAAGGAAACCAGTGCACTGAACAGGTCTTGACTAGCAGTGTGCCCTTTCCTACCCCCTGTAATGAGTTAACAAGCAACTCAGATTTGCATTGTATGGATTTCAGTAGTGGCTCTTCATCAAACAGAGTTAATCTATAGCCTAATGTAATTTAAGATTGATATGCCTTTTAGAGACCTGTCTTTCATTATGTCATTAAAGTAAAGTGAAACTTTAGCCAAAGAAAGCCAACAAGTCTATTATTTAATAAAAAGATAAACATGCTCTGCTGCACAAGCAGTAAACAAAGATTTTGTTAATTAGAAATTCCTTCAGTAAATCATTTTGTAATTCTCTGCAAAACTGAATCATGAAAATGCAATTTATAGTAAACCTGTGCCAAGCTCAAATATCGTAGTGTTATCTGACCCTATCATTTCCAAGAGATACAAGAAAACTACTAAGAGTTAATACTTAGAATATGGGATATAATCGTATCAATGTAGTTATATGGACATACAATTGCAAATAGAAACTCTCAGTTGTGTTAACCCCTGCAAATGTGTTAAAGTCTGCTCCAGAGAAGCAATGCACTACTGGGAGCTAGCTAAACACATATGGTGAGTCGATGTCAAATGTGTGTAGCCACCAATCACCAGCTAGCTCACAGTAGTGCTTGCTGCTCCTGAGCTTTTTCAGCAACATATAACAAGAGAGCAAAATACATTTTGTTAAAGTAAAAAGTAAAGACTTAAATTTGCATGATCTATCTGAACCATGGAAGTTTAATTTTAAATCATGTCCCTTTGAGTAAACATTTCCATAAAATAAATACCAGTCAGCATGTTATGAAAGCAAGAGCAATATACACAGATATACAGAGAGCATCAGCTTGAAAATGACATCTATAAAGACACATATAGAGAGCAGACAAGAGAGGATGTTAATGTATAGGGCAGATATGTAGATACAGAGATAAGGACAACAGCAGTATTGAGAGATACGTACAGAAAGTAACAGAAATTAGCATTTTTAAAAAGAAATTGGTTAGTATTCTGAATAATAATAGTGAGTGGGAAAGGGCTGAAAAAGCTTTATGTTTATAGAAAATGTAATAAGAACAACAATAACACTCAACATTAGCCCTTTTTTTAGTGCATCTATTCACATTTTACCACCAACAGGAAATGAGCACAAAATGCTGTGCTAATGTCATTGTATGTTGCTACAACCGCCTACAAGAGTAGGTATATGAATGAACCCAGCCTATTTGTAGTAAAAGAATAAACTCTGAGACAGCAACTAACAGACTCAAACACAGACATCCCAAGTCTCCCTGAAGTTCGGGGGAGTCTCCTGATTGTAATAGCGGCTCCCTGATGCCAGCAAATGGAATGCAATCTCCCTGAAACTCCAAGTACTATGATCCAATGTGGCCCAAATCCGGAAAAGTGTTTCTTTAAGGAATGCCTTTAGTTGCTGGGACGTTATAGAACCCTTAAATCATGCATCAGTAACCAAAAAGCCCCCACTGATTTTAATAAAATAGAACACAAATACTACCTTATTTACTGCACGTAATTAAACAATATTTAAGCATTCAACAAGCGTACGATCACTGGAAAATAGGTTTGTTGTATGTGGTTGTGCAATAAAGCTACTTTTTTTAATGTGATTTCAGTGGGAAGCTACTTTAATGATAAGTCTATATAGTATCTTATTTAGGGTTTCAAGGTGTCCAATATATAACTGGGTGCAGTAGTGGGAGAAGCCACCTCCCTGAAATGAGTTTTTGCAGGTTGGGATGTCTGCAAACCCTAACCTTAAAGGTATTGCACATTATACAGCAGCTATACAACAAATAATAGCAAACATAGATATTTGTATAATCCATACCTAATAATGATAAGCTGCTGTTCATGAACATTAAGCATTCTGAAGACTTGTTACCTTGTGGCATGGGGATGTCAGAATATCTGAGCATGTATTGTATTTCTCACAAAATGCATTCAAAGTTCTTTGCCACTCTGTTGTTAGCAATGGTTTAAATAATACAATAAAACCCCTGATTTGCTCAATTTAATATTCAAATATGCACTACCCGTGGGCATGAGAAGTTTGCCTTTTCCTCATAAAATACATAATGTTCGACATAATCTATGACATCATTATGAAAAATGTTGCACATTTATGCTAATTTACAACACAACATACTGAAGCATCTAAGTTTGCCAGGTTCCCAGTATTTTATAGGGGTAACTCTTAAAATATTGTTTAAAAAATAACAAAACTAGAAATGTAGTTGACTGAGTCTTATGACAGACTACAAGGCTGTGGGTCTGATTTACTATGCACGTATACAGTAGTAGATGGTGGCTTCAGGGCCGTGGGCATGTAACTGACAGGGGAAGTAGGCACTGGATTCTACTCTGAACTTGTCTTATGAGTGGCTAAATCTTCTGGGCCATCAGATCTGATATGAGATCTGGTCACAATCCCCCAATCCTCTTTGGTTACCATTATTTTTTGTAGAGGACTGCTGGCAAGTGTAGTTTCAGAAGAGATTGGATGGCCTCCCTGAGTAAGCTTATATAACCATTTCTTGCACATCTATTATCGTCACCACTTCTGCAGAAACAAGAAAAACTTTTCTGATGAACAATTCTGTTGACATATCTGGCAGATATATTTTTCCAATCTGTTTCTTTGTGTTGCGCTAATAGTTTAATTGTTATACGTTATGCATTTGATCATTCGTTTCTGCTTGTTATTCAATGTTTTTCTGCAGTGATTAGCTAAATAAATAAATTGCCATGCAAATCACAACAGTCCCAGGGCTGATTTAGACATAACGATTCTACGTTTAACAGAAGTGATTCACAGACCCTGGGGCAGGTCTCTTGTTGACCATACTTGTCCTCCACGGATACATGTTTTACCACTATGTGCCCAACCAGCACGTTTGTTCTTAAAAATAAATGATTCTGTTTGTTCCACAATGTTTCATAAGTACCTTGATAATTACCCTAGGGGAGACAGGGACAAATATACTAGGAGATTATATATATATATATTTATATCCTGTGTTTTTTTTATTTTGTGCTTTATTTATTGCATTTTTATTTTCAAACATCTGTATGCTTAGGTGTCTACATACACACATTACAACACATTTACTAATTCTTTTGTTTCTGTATAAGTGCATAAAATCTAAAACTACACTTCCTTCAGTATTTTTTATTTTATTTTATAAGCTGTAATATTAGCATCAAATTAATTTGAGGATTAACAATATAAATGAAAATGATATTAAACAGTACATAAATGCTAAATATAATGATGTGTTGAAAGCAAAGATTAACCTGAGAAATATATGTAGATATTAAAAAATAATAATAAATATATATATATATATATATATATATATATATATATATATATATATATTAGTTGTTTAAATATTAAAGATATGGGATTAAAGGTTTAGTTTCTATAAAGTACTTTAGGTTCAAGAGTAATGGGAACTTCCATGTTGGAACCTAGGTTTTCTGCTTATCTATCTCTTCTGCTGAGCACAGTTAGGGACAGATATAAAATAGTCAAAACAACACTCCCACTCTGACCAAATTGTATAACTCGTACTATACAGAACTGATCCCCCCTTCAAAATTATTCACCATGGCGCATGTATCCCTGATACCAAAACCTGGGAAAAACCCGGAACTACCTGAATCTTATCGCCCCATTTCGCTTCTTGACTCCGATTACAAGATTTTAATGAAAATCTTGACGGATCGGCTAGAACATATTCTTACGGAGATCATCCATCCCGATCAGACAGGGTTCATGTGCAACAGATCCTCCGTGACCAATGTCAGACGTGTACTACATGCGATAGCACATTTCAAGGATGGGTCAACGACTGGGAATGCACAGGATGAATCTGAGGCCTTCCTGCTGTCTCTTGACGCAGAGAAGGCCTTCGATAGAGTGGTGTGGAACCACCTGTTTGACACATTACAGCGCTTTGGCTTCTCTGGCTCCTTTCTGCGATTTATCTGCAATGTCTATGAGACTCCCTGGATCCATGTTATGGCGAATGGCCTATTTTCTCCTCGTATTGTCTTACAGAGAGGTACCCGTCAGGGATGCCCCCTCTCTCCCCTCCTCTTCAATCTTGCTTTGGAGCCTCTGGCTATTAAACTACAAACTGTCTATCCTGGCATCGCTATAGGCGAAGCGAGTCTGCACTTAGCTATATACGCAGACGATATGCTTCTGTTTGTGGAGCATCCGGCAAAGCATATTCCAAAAATCCTAGCAACAATAGAGGCCTTTGGGTCTTTTTCGGGGTACCGAATAAATGAAAGCAAGTCAGAGATTTTATGGTTACGAAGGCACCCTGTTCAGGCTGCTGTTTACCCATTTAGAGACGCCACCCCCACTATGACCTACTTGGGGATACGTTTATCTACAGATGTTGATACTTTATACCAAAACAATTTTTCCCGAGTTTGAAGGGACATTCAACAGACACTGGAGGGCTGGAGGAGGCTGCCTGTCTCCCTATCAGGACGAGTAGGCTTGATCAAGATGGTAATTTTTCCACGGATTCTATACCCCATCCTGATGTTACCCTTCCTTTTAACAAAGAAGGACCTGGCTCTATATACCAGAGCGGTCACGAGTTTTCTTTGGAAAGGGGGTAAACCAAGAATAGCCCTCGCAAAATTATACGCATCCACATCCCAAGGAGGATTGGGATTACCTAACCTTAGGCTATACAACTGGGCGGCCTTGGATCGTCTAGTATTAGACTGGCAATTGAATACTAGTCATTTTTATGACACTACGCTAGAAGCTTCTGCCATAGGAGACTGTAGTTTAGCCTACCTATCGTATGCTCGGCTCAACAGGGTCCCACTGGAGATAAGAAGTAACTTTCTTTACAGGGACACATTAAAGGCCTGGCAGCTAACATTGCGCCATATGGACCGAGCCTGTATGTCCTCAAGAATGATCCTGCTAAGACGGAACGCTGACTTCCCTCCGGGAATAGACACCTCTCCCTTTACGGCATGGGAGGCTGTAGGCCTGCGTTCAGTGGGAGACTCTTTGGACCTGGCTACAAAGAGCATTAAATCGTTCACTGATCTGCAGAATCAGTTCCAAATACCAAGACCTCATTTCTATGCCTATCTACAGATGAGGCACTATGTCAATCAGTTAATTACTACAGACCCACACTTTTGGGAACCCCATGCTCTCAATCCCTCAGTGGTCTCCTTTAAGTTGGGCAGATTTACAATTTCAGGCATATATAAAACATTAATTGGGAAGACCGAAACCAAAAATTTAGAGAACCTAGTGAGCATATGGAGTAGGAATGTAGAAGAAGAAGACTTAGTAACGATGATTCAGCGCAGCTTAGAAACTGTGCGAAGGGCGACATTGTCCATGACGTTTAGAGAATCTCAGGTCAGAATGTTGCACAGGGACTATCTAACGCCCCGCAGACTGGCCAGGTGGCGTACCGACATAGCAAATGAATACAGTAAGTGCAGACTGGGAGACCCCGACTTCCTTCATTATTTTTACAAGTGCCCCCGGGTGAAACAGTTCTGGGGGAGGGTGGTCTTCTGGATCAACAATACCTTAACAGTCAAGATTGAAATTGGAATCAAACAAATTTGCCTTCTTGACTGGGAAGAACTAAGTCCCAGGCTTAGGCCTCTACTCACTACAATAATCCTAGTAGCTAGGAAAGTCATTTTGAAAGTATGGACCCTGAAGGAGGCTCCATCATTTATAGTATTCAAACGATGCTTACACCACCAATTAATGGTAGAACAGTCTGACACTAAAACAGACACAAACAGACGACTCAGACATTTCCTAAATAAATGGAGGGAATACATTAGCGCACTGAGTATTGAACTGCAGAAGCAGATACTCGCGCCTTTTGCTCAAACTGAACTTATGCTGACTGCATCACTGAGAGGGGAATGGGGATTTCTATATCAGTGAGAGGGTGGAGGGCGGCGGAGACCCCGTTTTTTTTTTTTTCCCCTCCCCACAGGTACTATATACTGATCTTACAGCAGAGTGAAATGATCATTTGGTAGTTGAAGACCGAGAGGTGTTACACATTCTTGCAATGTTTCTATTATGTTTATTTAAAAAAAAAAAAAAAAAAGAGGAGGAAAAGTAAGTTAAAGGCATGTACATACTGAGTTATAATTGAAGATTGTAAATTATAATGGATCAATGCTTTCATGTTGTCTGAAATGTATCTTGTATACCTTGTTTTATGTATTCCTCAATAAAAATTACATTTAAAAAAAAATAGTCAAAACAAGAGAGTGTGCAAATAAGATTGTGTGGAATATATGCTTGTTAAAGTAACTGTATAACAAGGTTTCCACACAGCCTTGCTTGCCTCTTATACATGTCTTTAATTGTAAAGGAGATTAATACGCGCTATTTACTTTATAGAAACTTGGTGGAATTGAGAAAAACAACCATTTTCAAAATTCAAATTAACAGAGAAAAGGGACAACATAAATAATGAAAGTATAATGCAAAGTTTTTTTACTTCACAAAATGAAACATTTTATATTGCAACGTCAAAAATGAATGACTCTTTCATGAGTATGTTTTTTTCTTTCTAACAGGTACTCCTATGAAAAACAAACAGTGCTATTTAAAATCCAGCATATTAGAAAAGCATTTGTTTGATGGCCCTAATTATTCCTTAGAACACTCCACAACAACAAATTACTGATACCTGTAGCTTAAAAAGCTTCATATATTTGTATGTACATCCATAATACTTTGTGTTCCCTAAAAACATTAAATCAAATTTGGGTTTCATTTTACAAATCTTCCCTAAATCATTTTGACTTTTTGCTTAAAGTTATAAAATAAAAAGTTTAGTTATTCACATTAAACTCCTGCAAAAGTGTGTTTTTTTGTGTGCAATACGCAGACATTTCCTCTAGAATAGGCATGGATGTGTATTCTTAGAAAATACTTCCCCATTTAATTGGTTGCCTTTTTTTTAATTTGTGTGACATTCAAAATGAAGCAATATTGTGGTGCCTAAATAATGGTGATTGAAATGAATAAGGTTCTACTCTCTCTTTATGTCATGTACTCTCTGCATGTTGACAATGAGAGACAAAAAGGCAACATTATACTTTTTTAAGGTGCTGCAAATTTTTGACTCTAGACATGTATTATGCGTTGTGTAGAATCGTCTAAGACTGAGTCTCCTACTGAGCCTTGAAAAAGGAGCTATATCCAGAAACTACTGACCTGGCAGATTTTTTTATTTCATTAGATTTTATAAAAAATTCTGTAATCCTTTTTTCTCATATGCTATCCTTAATAACAATGCTGAAATCATAGACATTAACACTTTATGTGACAGATGCATTTAGTTTAATTCTTGTAAATTCTGCATTGAATTTAGTTAGGATTTGGTAAAAACAAACACAGCGATACACATTTAGTCTATTCACACATGTAAACAAACAAACCAGACAGATTTATTTATGTGCACACTTACATGGCAGCTGCATGTGTTTAGTAATCATAGACTTTTTTCCCCTCAAGACTTGTGCCCTACAAAAGACATCTGCCGTACATAGCAAATAACTTTTAAAAGTTTTAAGAAATATAAATGTTATGAGTATATTGATTTTACAATGAAAACCTTAACTTACTATTATTATTTAGTTCATTCATAGTTATGATTCTTAAATAATTATGTGTAGTAAGATATTTCCAGTATTTATTTTGTACTCTTTTCCTGTAATTTAAAGGGATATGATACCCAAATGATTTTCTTTCATGATTCAGATACAGCATGCAATTTTAAGAAACTTTCTAATTTACTCCTATCTTTGGTATCTTTATTTGAAAGGGCAGGAATGTAAGCTTAGGAACCGGCCCATTTTTTGTTCAGCACCTGGGTAGTGCTTGCTGATTGGTGGCTACATTTAGTGCTACCCAGGTCCTGAACCAAAAATGGGCCGGCTCCTACGCTTACATTCCTGCTTTTTCAAATAAAGATACCAAGAGAACGAAGAAAAATTGATAATAGGAGTAAATTAGAAAGTTACGTTAAATTGCATGCTCTATCTGAATCATGAAAGAAAAAAAATGTGTTTCATATCCTTTTAACTTTGGGCATTTGTGGGCTTTTAATTTGTTATGAGAATTAGGAATGCACAATCCTATAACTACTTCATTATACCTAGCTATTGTGTTTGTTCCATATAGTAAAATATGTATAACTTCCCTTAATTGGCCTCAGCAGTGGAGAAAAGATTAGAGTCTTTAAATGGGAAAATCTAGGTTACAACATGGTGGTGCCCATTACTATATGGAGACTAAAATGTTACAGCTAATTCTTCATTTTTTTAAAAGTATGCATGCATATTATTCTCAGGCTCCTCTTTGCACTGTAAATACAGCTTTGATAAGATGTACATCTAAGCCAGAAAAAATAGTTCTATATAACTATTCCATGTTTAAAATCTATGGCTTTTTTTCTCCATGTGTTTCAATCCAAAATGGTTATTTCATAATTCAGAGTATTTCCTTTTCCAGTTTACTTTTATTATCAGATTTGCTTCACCCTCTTGGTATCCTTTGTTGAAGGAGCAGCAATGCACTACTGGGAGCTAGCTGAACACATTTGGGTAAGCCAATGACAAGAGGAATAAATGTGTTGCCTTCAATCAGTAGATACCTCCCAGTAGTGCATTGCTGCTTCTAAGCCTACCTAAGCATGATTTTGAACAAAGGATTCTAAAAGAACAAAGCAATTCTGACAGCCCCCTGATCACATGACTGTTTATTATCTATTGACTTGCATTTAGTACTGTGTTGTGGTGCTTAATCTTATATAACTTCTCGGGCTTGAACACAATGTTATCTATTTGGCCCACATGAACTAGCAGTCTCCTGTTAGGAAAAGCAAATAAAAAAGCATGTTATAAGAGGCTGTCTGTAGTGGCTTAGAAACAGGCAGACATTTAGAGGTTTAAATGTTATAAAGTGTATTAATAAATCAATGTTGGTTGTGCAAAGCTGGGGAATGGGTAGTAAAGGCATTATATATCTTTTTTAAACAATAACAATGTCAGTGTAGACTGTCCCTTTAAGATAATATAACTAAATTGGAAACTTGTCTAACATTGCATGCCCTATCTGAATCATGAAAGTGTTTTTACTTTACTGTCCCTTTATAAGAATGTGATTAGCCATATGTAAGTAGTCCATTCAGGTAAGTTGCTGTCACTAGATGGACAGCTTTTCTTAATCACCCCACACGTTTGTGTCATTGACGTGACTCCAAAATGACATAATAATGTTACACACTTAGATGAGGCAGCATGTGCTACTTTATCACACAAATTCTACACATTGCTAGAGTGCCTTTCCCAAAATACTTAGCAGTGGCAAATTAAACAAAAGGTAAGAAGAGATCAATGACAAACTGTGTTAAGAGCTGTGTTTGACATTTGTGTTCCCTCTAAAGACCAAACTATTAAAAAAAAGACCCCCATGAGTTGCACAGATATATTGTGACATATGGGCAGAACAAATAGAAATTACTAGGAATAAAAGACACAGCCAGATAAGATCTAAATATTTACATTACTACTTAATGCATAGTTATACAAATATAGGTTATTGTAAATATATAATATTGTTTAAATACTGATATCCAAACATCTTCCTAATATATTATGCTTTGCCCGTGTGGTTTAACTCTGTTGATTAAGCAAACTGATATTTGACAGTGACAGCAAGTGTCATTTATTTGTCTGCAGATCATTAAAGGGGCAGTAGTAGGCAAAAACAAATACCGCTTATCATGCATATAAAAATTTATCGGGGGCGGAGCTAACCGCTGAGCAGAGTGGACGTGCAGGCAGAGAGCTCCTGTCTCACAACTTCATAAAAAGATAAAAAGCCCTTTATATAAATTAATTTGGACAAAGTGACCAGCATTTTGCATAGCTGGGTCGCCTTTACCCCTCAAACTGTTCTTTTCCGGGGCCCCGGAGAAGCCGACAGTGGACTGATTGCTGAGCCACCAGCTTTGCAGTTCGTGAACTGCCTAGCCCTACTCTAAGCCTGCTACCTATTGGGCTCCGGAGGGTCGGGGATCCGCTCCGGAGCGGCTGTCAGTGGAGCAATGAAAACTAGCGGTGAAAGGAGTACTGAGTTGGCAACCCGTTTAAACCAGCTTGTATTGGCTTGCCTGACCCTAGAGCACTAGATAACGCTGCACAGCCCAGACCAGCATCTACAAGTCTACAGGACGCCCCACTTGCCTCACCTCTCTCGGACCGGACAGTAAGGGAGGAAACAGCCGACATCAAAGATCTTGTCCGATCAGCTTACAGCGTCTCCTGGAGGCCTTCAGCCTCTTAGACAGAGCAGAGCACTTTTGGCGCGAATCGACGCCATCTTCCCGGCCACAACACATCGTCACCATACCGGGAGCTGATTGCAGCTTTTTTCCCGGTAGAGATCAGGCGGACCTTGAGGACAGTAGGGTAAGCATTCTTGCACCACTTAACAGCCTATTATCCAAAAGGGCTTCAACATCCTTTTTGTACCCCACACAAATGCTGAATGCACTAGAGGTAATCCTGTGATTCGGGGTGTCATATTTGGGCTGCCGCCACCTCCCTTAACTGAAAGCACGGTACAGCTCAACACATACTGACCACCTCCACACAACACCGGTGCTTGCCGATGACACACTCGTTGTGACTTACATTACCAATTTATGCCACAGGCTTAGTATAGCAGAAAAACACACGGGAGAGGCCCTAGAGAGGATTCTCACTCTGAACATTAGGCTGTCAGCCCTGAGATTCGGGGTGTAGATTTCACCATCCTAACCCAAATTCTCTGAGGAGATATTTTGTGAAGCTTTGTGGTCATAAAGGTCATCTCAATGCCAACCAGAAGGGCCCCTGGGACTTATCAATTTAGTTTACAATAAGGCTGCTGCATCAGCTCAGGTGTCCCTGAAATCTTACATTCAGGGTGTAGTGTGGTTAACCTAACTTGCATTTTCTATTTACAGGGTCCACCTTGTCGTGGAAACACATTTAACATTAGCCTAACATTTTGGTTTAACTCTAATGTGTAAGCACTGTACTACTATTGCATTGTCTTGTTGTACCGTGCTTGTCTTGCATAGGCTACAGAAGAGGGATACCCTAGAGACCCTGTAAGTCTGGCCCTTGTATATCTGTATTTACAGCTAGGGGCCCCTAAGAACTTTGGTGCACATTTCTCTGAAGTGGATCTGGACTCACCCTACCCTAAGCTGCGAGCTACCCTAAAATATTCCTGCTCTTGTAACTCTCTCTAAGGCCATACCTTAAAATCCATTTACAAAATAGAGAACAGAAAAGGAGAACAAAAAATAAAAAAAGTTAAATACATAACAAGCTCTCTTTCTGCTAGCCCCACATGGACCTAAAGTCATATTTGCAACGCTTTAAGCTGATGGGCAGCCCAGGTGCTCCTTGAGGATACCCTTGGGGTATAGGGTGACTGAAACACATAAAATACAACATTAAAGGCTGCTGCGCCAGCTCAGGTGTCTCTGTAATCCTCGAATAATACAGAGTGTAGTGTCTTTGCATAACTTGCATTTTTTTCTTTTGCAGGTTGTGTGGTATCATACTATTTAGACCCCAGTTCCTCTTGCTTGGTTGCTGCACTTTTTTTTTAAATTTGTTGGTCAATAGAGAAAGCAAACTTGGCTTCTCGCCCAGTGCATCAGCCAGCAGGAGTCACTGTTCCATGTATTTTACGCTGATGTGTGTTAATTTCATTTTATCTTACTGAACCCCCCCTTTGGACTCCCCCTTTCCGGCCTGCTCACGTGGGCTGGTCACCTCCACTCTCCTTTTCAACTTCCTTTGGGTCGTATCCCTCCTTCCCTGAGTCCGAAGGGGGCACCTCTCTCAAGGTATATATAGGTACCTCACTATAAGTAAAGCATAAATAAATAAGGCGCCCACCTGGCCTACTTCTCTGCTTGAGTCGGCTTTTTCTGATAGATATTGCGTGCTGTAGGGTAGCATTCTGCCCATAAGCGCCACTATGGGGAGATAGAGGTCTCAGGTGGACGTCTGGCCCTACTCCGTTATGTAATATTACTGTGCATGTGTATTTTCTTCTCCTCACTTTGTTAGCCTGTCGGGCCCACAAGTTTCCTTAACAACCTCTAATCCAAGCTCATCTGTTTAGTATACGGTACTCACCTCTCTTATGAAAATGCCCCATACTGCCAGGAGGCATCTGAAATCACAAGGACCAGTAAAGAAAACGGTCCTGGACCATTTCACGCAACCTTCTAAAGACCAGAATGAAGACTCCAACTAAGGTCAGAGTGACTCTGAATCTCTGGGGGATGGTTCCCAACCTGACCTCATGCCACCTGTCAGACCACAACACCTAATCACGGAGGCAAATCTTAAAAAAATGTTTGCAAACCAAACTCCATAACCAAGGAAATCCAGCGTAACCATGCTGAACTCCGCAAGGACATTTCAGAGATTGGCGACAGGGTGGACTCTCTGGAAAGAAAACAGGATGATCTTGCCACCGACCACACAAACTTGCTGTCCTACTCAGAATCGCTTGCGGAGCAGATTAGTCAGCTGGAGTTCAAACTTGCTGACGTGGAGGATAGGGCACGCAGAAACAACGTAAGGTTTCGAGGAATACTTGAGGACATCCAACCTGCTGAGATTCAAAACTTCTTAAAAGATCTCTTCAAAGACCTACTGGGTCCAACAGAGGGGCTGACTGACACCATGGAAAGAGCTCATAGAGCCTTGCGCCCTAGAACTGTCTCGCAGGAGAAACCGAGAGACGTCATAGTCTGCTTCCATAGTTTTCTCTTCAAGGACAGACTTATGCAGGCGGCTTTTCGGAAGCCACAGATATCGGAACGATTCAAGGACATCCAGCTGCTGCCCGATCTATCCGCACACACTTTACAGCACTGAAGATACTTCTAGCCAGTTACCCTGATCCTCTGCAGGGAAAATATTAAATACAGGTGGGGCTACCCTACTAAACTAATAATAACAAAGGACAACAAAACATTCACAGTGACCTCTCTTCCTCAAGGGACTTCTCTCCTTGGGCAATGGGGTCTCATGCCAGAGGACCCGAGGGGCCCTCCCGCTGCCCAATCTAAGCTAAGAGTCACGGCTTCCGAATGGTCTGTTAAGGAACAAAGGCCAAAGAGGATGAGAATACAACAGCCTATGGATACAACCCATCCGGAGCCTCTGTCCTCCTGAAATTTGAGCTTGCTTATGATTACATACCACAGGCCTGACATGATAGAATATACCTATCTCTACTCTTCTTCCTTTTTGTTGCTATGCTAACTTGTCACGGAGTAGGGCCCGTACTGTTTGAAATATGTAATTCTCTGATTATATATGGCCATATTTTATTGTCTCATGTTAGGTTTATGTGTTCACATTGTTCGTTATGTTTTGGTTATGCCCCACTTGGGGCCCACAGGTTGACATTTATTCGTACTCTAATTTGCCCTCTCACTACCTATCCACCTAGTTAATGGAGTGGGGCTGGACCTTCCAGCTCCTTCACCCATACACTTGCTCTTAGCTCCCCCCCCATAGGTTAACCCACACCAGGGTTCCACCTAGGTGGACTATTTCCACCTGTACTGTCGGTACATTCCTGCCTTACGTGTTGATTAACTCCCCTCCCTCCCTTCCCAATCCGTACATATTACCTACCAGGACTTTGACCTAAGCCCCCCAGACATTCCTCCTGCCCCTGCCCACCCACTCCCCAGGGTTAGAAACGGAAAATGAATCGTTTACGAGTCTTTACACATAACTCCAGAGGCTTAAACTCCCCCTTCAAGCGGAGCTTACTTACCCATATGCTCAACCATCACAACCCCGACGTTGTATTTCTGCAAGAAACACACTGGTTGTCTGATGCTCCCCATAGATTCCATTCTCGTTCATATACAACCATAGAGTGCTCTTCATTTAAAAAAAAAAGCACAAGGAACTGCAGTCATGATTCACAGGAGGGTAGCTTACGAGGAAATTCAGGTACTAAGGGACCCCCCAGGCTAGGTTCACTATTGTAGTTTGTAAGCTTGATCATGTCACACACACCCTAGTTTCGGTATACTTGCCCAACTCTCACCAGCCTGCATGTCTTAGGAGAATTCTGAGATTAATTGATCAACACAAACAGGGTAGAGTCATAATAGCAGGGGACTATAACATGATCTGGGACACTAAATTAGACCGCAAGACCCTATCCCCAATTAAGACCTCCTCCCAACTAACTCTCCTCTCCACACGCTTTAAATCTATTATGTCTGAATTTGGGTACTATGACATTTGGAGATCGTTACACGCTACAGATAGGGACTTCACCCACTTTTCCCAGGCACACAAAACCTACTCTAGGTTGGACCATATCTTTTGCTCGGTGACGACCTTAGACTCAGTACTTCAATCTAATATCCCCCTCTGTTCATAGTCAGACCATGACCCGGTTCTGGCGGACTTACGCACCAGTGATCCCTGTCTTCATAAAAGCAAGTGGTCTCTGCCACGTAATATCCTAGCAGACATTCCCTTCAGGGAAGAGTTACGTAGAGATCTTACAGAACTTATCCAACTTAATTATAATGGACAGACAACGGATGACACACTTTGGGGAGCTATTAAGGCGGTATCCAATGGCTATATCATCCGTAAGCAAGCCCGACTTAGGAAACTAGCTGGACTTACCCAAGCCCAAGCTCACTGTAAACTTAGGCTACTTGAATCCACTAACAGAGCCAACATTACAGATGCACTGACCTCCCAGATTTCAGCTGTGCGCTCGCATATTAATCACCTAGAGTTGCGCCATACCCAAGAGAATCTTACGAAACTTAAGCAGTTATTTTATTATAAAGGCAACAGGGCAGACACTATGTTAGCACACAAATTGCGCCAGCGGAATAGCACATCTCGCATACATCAAATCTTATATAACAATAAGACCTACAGACTTCCCTCACAGATAGGAGACTGTTTCTCAGACTATTACTCCAAACTCTACAACCTTGAGAGTACCGAATTTAAAACCCCCGCCTCCACACAACAGATTAGACAATTCCTTGATTCGCTAAACCTTCCGTCCCTAACGACGGAACAACAAGAGTCTTTGACCAGTCCGTTTACCCAGTTGGAAATTAAGCAGGTTATCCAGCGTCTCAAACCCCTTAAGGCCCCTGGCCCAGATGGATTCCCCACACAGTTCTACAAAACCTATAGTCAAGAACTGATGTCGTTGCTCCTTAGGTTTTTTAACACAGCCAGACAAGAAGGAAGATTTAAGCAAGAATTTTTAGAGGCTGAGATCATTATGATTCCCAAGCCAAACAAAGACCCCTCATTTTGCCCCAACTATAGGCCTATCTTGCTCATAAACGTGGACATTAAATCTACTCCAAGCTTCTGGCCAACCGAATATGCAAACTCCTGCCCGCCCTAGTCAACCCAGACCAAGTAGGGTTTATACATAGTCGCGAGGGCCCAGATAATACTAGGCGCCTTATCAATATTGTTTGTGAATCGACGAGAATGAACAAGCCTTTCTCGGTTATCTCTCTGGATGCCGAGAAGGCTTTTGACAGAGTCAGATGGAGTTAACTCTGGGAGACTCTCAATGCCTTCAAATTTCCCTCTGACATATGCCTCGCGATTCAAGCCCTATACTCCAGTCCCACAGCAGTGGTCAGGGGGGTAGGGTTCCAATCAACCCCGTTTCCCATCTTTAACGGTACGAGACAGGGTTGCCCACTCTCCCCGCTCCTGTTTGCACTGGCAATTGAGCCACTCGCCGAAACAATACGCACCGATAAGAGCTTAGTGGGAATTACACTCTCTGTCTCCAAACACAACATCGCCTTGTTTGCAGACGATGTTACGGTGTTTTCTGCAGACCCACTTCGCACAATTCCTAGACTCCTAGAAATACTTGAGGCCTTTGGCTCTCTTTCCTTCTACAAGCTTAACGCCCCCAAAACAGAAATCTACTGGTGGGGTTTTCCCCAAAACTATGTCACGGCCCTTCAAACGCAGTTTGACTTTAAATGGTCTAACAAATGGATTACCCATATTGGAGTTAAAATCTCTAATGACTTGAAGCAGATGGTCAAAGACAATTATCTACCCCTGCTGGCGGATTTGCGTGCGTTAAAAAATGTTTGGGACCACAAGAACATCTCTTGGATGGGCCGTATAGCTTCCCTTAAAATGTTGTTCCTCCCTCGGCTCACCTATCTGTTTAGATGTCTCCCAATCAGAATACCCACTCACCTTTTACTACAATTTCAAAGTGAGTGCACAAAAAATTTATCTGGCAGAATAAAACTCCCAGAATAGCTCATAGACCCTACAGTTTCCAGTCCAGTTGGGGGGTCTGGCTTCCCCATCTATAGCAAAGTACTACGAGGGAGCCATGCTCACGCATATCTCCCAATGGGAAGTGCTTCATTCACAAGACAGGTGGAGAGACATTGAACAAGCCTCACTACCCTTTGATATTTACCTAAAGGATCTAATCTGGACCCCGGTCCATAGTCGTAGAACCCTGAATATTCATAACTCTGTAGTCCTGGAGTGCCTGGCAACCTGGGATAAGATTCGGCATCGCAACTTGATTGCGCCGCACCCCTCCCCGATCACTTCTGTCTCCGGCCTTTTCACAGGCCTCGCAGAAACACACCCCAGCACGTGGGCTCGGATAGGTGTAAAACAAGTCTCAGACTTTTGGTCAGGGTCCAGCAGGGACGGATATATCATGTTGTCTAAGGACAGACCTCAGGAAGACATTCCGTCCTACCTCCACTTTGAACTTACTAGGATTAAGAGTTTCCTCTCTAGCTGGGGATTTTTCCCCGCCGCCCCACGTCAGCTTACCCCATGGGAGTCTGTGTGGAAAGGAGGACGTAGACTCCACAAGCCTCTTTCGAGGCATTATAGTCTGCTTGAGGGTTCCGTACCCCCAGACCTGGCCCCACATTTGCTTAAGTGGGACACCATTCTTCACACTCGAATATCTGCAAACGCTTGGCAGGGGTCCCTCACCTTAACTAAAAAATCATTGCATTGTGTTACAATGTTCGAAACCCACTATAAAATCATTTCTCAATGGTATCTGGTCCCCGCTCGGCTGTCCAAGATGTTTCCGACATCCTCTCCACAATGTTGGAGGGACTGAGGCTCCCATGGCGACATGCTCCATATATGGTGGGAATGCCCTAGGCTAACTTCTCTGTGGAATACATGTTTCCGCACTTTGTCTGCCCTCAGGATCCAGTTGCCCAAAAACCCTGCAACAGCACTTCTACACCTAAACTTGCATGTCCTCCCCAAACACCAGCAGACTCTCTGTGTTTATCTCCTGTCATCAGTTAAATCTAATATTGCCAGACGATGGAAGAAAGCCTCTCCCCCTAGATGGCCTGATATTCTCAAAACAATGGCCTACTTACACGATATGGAAAAAGACATATACTATAGTTTGGACAGAATCGACCTTTTTGAAATGGTTTGGACTGACTGGACAGACATACACGATATTACATGGTTACCCCAGGTTAGTGTCTAAGAGACCACGTTTCGACTGCCTCAGATGATCCCCGGTAGGGACCTCTCCCCCCCCCCCCCATAGATTTTCACCCCCTCCCCCCCCCCTCCCACCCCCCTTAATAACTACTCGGAAATGTATCGACCTCTATCTCTGAACCTTGCATGTATCAGCTACATGTTTCATACTTAAGTGCTTGTTGATATGATGTGTATCACATTGTGCAGGGGTCCTGCGAGTCCCCATTGATTGTTATATATTGTTTAAAATGATTAAAAATAAAAAAAAATATCAATTAAAAATCTATTATTGTTTGTATTTATTTATGTTTAACATTATGAATTTCAGTAAAACATTTAGCTATAAACTGGTCTAACTAGACTAGACTAACTAGAAATACATGTTTTATACCTGGACCAGTAACTACAGTAGATTTTGCATAATCAAGAAATGTATGATAAAAAAAACAATGCAATAGCTTTTTTTAGTTTGAACTTTTGACTGAGTATCATGTGACAGCCAACAGCCAATCACAAATGCATATACGTATATTGTCAATTCTTGCACATGCTCAGTAGGAGCTGGTGACTCAAAAAGTGTAAATATAACCAGACTGTGCACATTTTGTTAATGGGAGTAAATTGGAAAGTTGTTTAAGATTGCCTGCTCTATCTGAATCATAAATGTTTAATTTTTACTTGAGTGTCCCTTTAATTGCTTACTGGCTGAAATAGACAACTCTTCTAGTTATTTTTATGGACAGGGACCAGAGTCCACAGGTCTGACCAAAAAAAGTAGTTTATTTAGCTTAGAAACACATTAAAATGTACATTTTTAATTGTTCTATTTAGGAACTAGTCATAAATTATGTACAATGTATATACCGAATTCCGTAGAGAGCAACTCTCATCACTCTGGATGGCTTGGATTTCAGGTAATCTGGTGCAACACTGGGGCAAAGTTGATTTAGTCATCATGTGGAGTTGGGAAGCCCATGGCCCAGGCATTTCTGGGTGGGTTTAAGTTATGCACAGTTTCAAAAACTGAACATAAATAGGGTAGAGAAAATAGCAGGAGGGTTAGTCGGACAGAACTCAAAATATGTGACAGTCCGGCAAAATATGTGACAGTTGGGAACTTCTTGTATATTTTATTAATACCACATGTATAGTGTTAACATGCTAGGTGTAGCACATGATAGCTTTTAGATGATTGGAGCAATACAATGTAACAATGTTAGCATCCTTATAAAAAAGATTACAGAACAAACTCATTTTTTTCTTTCATGATTCAGACAGAGCATGTGATTTTAAACTACTTACCAATTTACTTATTTTATCTAATTTGCTTCATTCTCTTGTTATCCTTTCTTAAATGAGCAGCAATGCAATATTGGGAGCTAGCTGAACACATCAGGTGAACCAATGATAAGAGGTATTTATGCACAGCCACCAATCAGCAGCTAGTTCTCAGCAGTCCATTGCTGGTCCTGAGCCTACCTAATTATGCTTTTCAAGTAAGGATACCTAGAGAATGAAGCATAGTAAATAAAAGAAAGAAATTGGAAAGATGTTTAAAATCAAATTTTTGGGGTTTCATGTCCCTTTAAGACGTAAAACATGGAACCTATACTAGGGTATTTGCAATATTAGCAGAAAACTAGCACTTCAATTATAAACTAAATTCCACATTTAGTGTTGCCATTAACACCTTATCAGTATCTTTACATTATGCAACAACTAATAGTTACAAGGAAGATCTGCTCTGATATCTTCACAGAGATGTTACGCATTAGTCTTGCAATGTGTCAAACTTTTTAGAAGAATTTAATTAAACCTACAAAAAAAAGAAATAAAGATCTTGATATGGTACATCTCAAACTCGTAACGCAAAGGTTTTAAGACATAAAATAATTTATCTAGTGTTTCTACTAAAACCCATTAGAATAGTTTATATTTTAACCACAAAGACAATTTAAGTTATCAGTGAGTGCTCTTTGTGTTTAGCGAACTATAGCTGATTACAAGCTAGCATTGTAAAGTAGATTTCTAAATCCCCTTATTAAGATTGTTTATCTAAGAGTCAATACCTGAATAAACATTTAATAGAAGAGAAAAACCTAATGAGGTAAAATGATCTTCCAGAAAACATCTAAATGAAACAGAAATCATTATCTTTTAATAGATTTTATACCAATTTCTGTATCAGTTTAAACATATAAAGTCAGCAGTAAGTTAAAGAGACAATACACTTATTTTGGGCAAGATGACGAGTGGATCGCAAACCTTTGCGCGCGAGCGATAAGGGGTTTATTGCGGGGTTTTGCACTTGTCAGTCTTAGCGCACGCATTACAAGTTGAAAGTAAATGTAGTACAAAGTATAGTTACACTCATAATAACAATATCTAATAAAAAATATTATAAAAAGGAAAAAGAGGAAAATGTTAAAACATATTTATGCAATATTCATATTTAAAGGGACAGATTGATTTTTATATTAATGTATTTTCAATGACTTGTTATACCAGCTGCAGAGTATAAAAAGTATGAGAAATTGCATTTTCGGGTTTATTTGTGTATTTGAAGTAGCTGGTTTTGTGCTTTTAAACCACAGTCTATTACAATGGGTTGAGCTTCAGGTAATATCAGATCTCATTATGTTATCACTTTGTGTACACACACTTGCTTCCATATCTTATATTTGTCTGAAAAACTAAAGCTCAATATATAGAGAGAACAATGTAAAATTATCATCCTGCACCCACTGTGAGTGTAATCTCTTCTGCTGGCTGTGTTTACTTAGGCTATTCAATAGCTGAGACTCCAGTATCAACACTTTCAGTATAGGTTGTGAAACCTCAGGCTAAATCAGCTATTTCAAAGGCCAAAATAGGGGTACAGGAGCTACTTGTAAACAATTTAATACACTCCAGCAGGTAAAATGGATAATTGGGAACAATTTAAATGGGAGAATTTTTTTGGGTGAACTGTCCCTTTAAGTAAGTTTTTATCTATGTATCTACTGTAAATATTTCACATTTCAATATTCTGCACATAGCAGAATATGTTCTAGGTATTTATAGATATTCATATATATAAGGGATGTCATAATAAATGTTCCTTATCAAAGATAGGGAATAAAGCACTTTATTGTAACTATAGAGGTATTTCATATAATCTCATATTAAAGGGACACTGAACCCAAATGTTTTCTTTCGTGATTCAGATAGAACATGCAATTTAAAGGGACAGTCAACACCAGAATTTTTGTTGTTTATAAAGAAAGATAATCCGTTTATTACCCATTCCCCAGTTTTGCATATCCAACACAGTTATAATAATACACGTTTTACCTCTGTAATTATCTTGTATCTAAGCCTCTGCTGACTGCCCCCTTATTTCAGTTCTTTTGACAGACATGCAGTTTAGCCAATCAGTGCTCACTCCTAGGTCACTTTACGTGCATGAGCTCAATGTTATCTATAGGAAACATGTGAACTAATGCCCTCTAGTGGTCAAAATGTATTCAGATTAGCAGTCTTCAAGGTCTAAGAAATTAGCATATTGGTGGATGAACTTATCCACCAATCAGCAAGAACAACCTAGGTTGTTCACCAAAAATGGGCCGGCATCTAAACTTACATTCTTGCATTTCAAATAAAGATCCCAAGAGAATGAAAAAAAAATTGATAATAGGAGTAAATTAGAAAGTTGCTTAAAATTGCTCTATCTGAATCACAAATGAAAACATTTGGGTTCAGTGTCCCTTTAAGAGATATATAAGAGCCAAAGATTAGTTACACATACTTGCATAAAATAGTAGCATCAAATTGTACAGTGTACGTGAAAATAAATACAGTGTGTATAAAAACAGATAGCTATGTCACGTGACTAGCAACAGCCCAAACACATAAACACATCGTATTCATCAAACTTTACAGGGTACGACGTTATCACTACACCCCAGCTGCACACAGAACACCCTGTGTAAATGACAAGAAGGAATAACCTGGGCAGGTTCTATTTAGGTATCTAAGTGGAACGAGCTATCTTAAAAGTGTCAAATAGAGAAATGGCAAGCGAGAGTAATATACAGTACATAATAAGCCACAGAGCACAGCCAGTTACAGTACTGCAAACAAGCAACAGACATCAGATATTAGTACTGTTAATAACAGCAGGTAATTAGGTGCTAAAAGTGGCATTCTCTACGTAAACAGGTCGTCATCATGAATCAACCTTCTACAATGCAGCATTCGTAGGAGAAATGTGCATGGCAAATCAATTGTGTCCCAAGTCCAGGGATAGTGTTGCTGTATCAGTACTGTTTAAACAGTTATCTGTCTTCTCGTGTCCAATGCGGCCTTGTAAAATTCCAAACTGCTTGGATATGGAACAAAGTTCAAGGTTGCCTTGAAAAAAAAGCGCTCCACTTGTAATCTGGCCCTAAATGTTCTGTCATACATACAAAACCAGCAGTTAAAGGGACATGAAACCCCAAAAAATATTTCATTATTTATTTAGAACATACAATTTTAAACAACTTTTCAATTTACTTTTTTTAAAATCAAATTTACTTCATTCTCTTGATGGAACAGCAATGCACTACTGGTTTGTAACTGAACACATTGTTGAGCCAATGACAATCGGTATATATATATATATATATATATATATATATGCATCCACCAATCAGCAGCTAGATCCTAGGTTCTTTGCTGCTCCTGAGCTTCCCTAGATAAACATTTCAGCAAAGGATAACAAAAGAAGGAAGCAAATTAAATAATAGAAGTAAATTTAAAAGTTGTAATAAAATTGTATGTTCTGTCTAAATCATGAATGACTAATTATGACTTTAGTGTCGCTTTAAGCATGTTAATTTTTTTGCAAGTAAAAAAAATTGTCAAAGTTGTTCTAATTGAAATTGAAAGTAATAGGAAGCAGATGTTCGTGCACTGTTATTCACTAGAAATAAACTGTGCATTGGTTGATAAGTACAACCTTTTAAGTTTAGAAACAAAAAAATATATAGTTTTATTTTCAAATATTTGACGTTCTTATGGCTGTTTGGCAAAATGATTACTTTTGTTATAAAGCTAATACATTATATATTGTTTCAGTAATAATCCTGCATTTTAAAAGAAAAAAAGAAAAAAGTAAATAACAAAACCCAAAGCGCCTGACATCAGAAAAACTAACTCTACCCTTCACATACTCGTCCTATATCCTATTCTCCCAAAATCTTATAAACAGGTTACTAGTTTGCCAGTGTTGCTATAGAAACCTTTTCTTTTCAGGCTATCCATTTAAAAAAGGTAACATTTGCATTAAAATATAACTAGCTTTTGATTTCTTTAAAAAAAAAACACACACAAAAAACCTCAAGTGGGGTCATGCTACTTTTATATTATAGCTATTATTCCACAACCTCATGAACAAATACCAAAGATTGCTATTTATTTATCTGCAAAAACACTTGCATGAGCAATTAAAGTATTAGTTTAATTACCTGCTTCTCAAGGACCTCCAATAACATCTGCCCTTGAAGCATTAGCAGAAAATTAAACTTGCTTTCAAAAGCAAGTTAGATTATGAAATTTAAATAATAATGCAAGCAGAAGTTAGAGCATAATTTAACTACTAAATTAATTTTAGTTATGCTCTTGGATGCCCAGACCTCAGAAAAATATACTCGCTGTTAATTATATGATGGACTTTCGCAATCTGTGGCAGTGAGAGAGAACAGAGACATTTATTTCAGACATAGGAATATATCTAGATGATTAGTTTTCAAACCTGTCTCAAGCCTCCCCAACAGGCCAGATTTTCAGGATTACCTTGGATGAGAGCAGGTAAAATAACCCTGTTTACTAATCAGCTGATTATTTCACCTGTGCTCCAGTTCAGTTATCCTCAAAATCTGGCCTGTTAGGGAGGCCTGAGGGCAGGTTTGAAAACCAACTAGTGATCTAGATTAGCCTGCTTGTCAGTGACACTTAAAACACTGTCATCCCTGGTACTATGATTCTGGTCTCCAATATGGACCCTCTCATTCCATACCTCAACATTGCCCATATACACACACATACCACATACACAAATACAACCAACAGAACAGTCAGCTTTCAAATTTATTTTAATATAAATATTTAATTTATTAAAATACATATCGTAATAAGGTCTTAGGAAGTATTTCTCTTCCTGTACATGAATTACATATCACAAAAAAAATCCTCCATTTTTGGGTTGGCTCTTAATTATGGTCAATGGGAACAACCCTTTTTGTGATACAGAACCAAAGGTGGTTCTAGACCATAATAGTTGGTTGTGGAAAACATTGCCAATGAGTCAAATATGAGGGGTATAGTTAGGTACTGGGTAGGAAGCCCATCTTTTACTACCTACTCTAAACACTATTTATTTTTTATATACCCTTCTCCCTCAGTTATCTCTTCAGAGCAGACAGTAACCTTGACGATGGGGGTGCTACAGTAATAAGTGCACTGTGCCTGTCCCTCATGACTTCATCAGGCCCATTTATCAAAGGGCTTGTGGACCTGATCCGACACTGCGGATCAGGTCCGCAAGACCTCGCTAAATGCGGAGAGCAATACGCTCTCCGCATTTAACATTGCACCAGCAGCTCACAAGAGCTGCTGGTGCAACGCCGCCCCCTGCTGACTCGCGGCCAATCGGCCGCCAGCAGGGAGCTGTCAATCAACCCGATCGTATTCGATCGGGTTGATGTCCGGCGATTCCTATCCGCCTGTTCAGAGCAGGCGGACAGGGTTATGGAGCAGTGGTCTTTAGACCGCTGCTTCATAAGTTGTGTTTCTGGCGAGTCTGAAGACTCGCCAGAAACACGGCCCTTCAAGCTCTGTACGGAGCTTGATAAATGGGCCTGCATGTCTCTAGTAAAATTAATTATTCTTTGCAGGCCCTAATTACACACAGTCAGTCACGATTGTATAATAGTGGCTAGTTGCTTATCAGAAACAAATGTTTACAACAGGCTCTATCCTGAAAAAATGAAGGGGTGAGGCCTTGATGTGCGTTTTCTTAAAATAAGGTTTTCCATGCAAAACATTCCATCTGGAATCGATAAGCCCAGTATTACAGTACAGTATAAACAGTGCTAAGAAGGCTGAGATACACTTTCTTTAGACATCTCTTATTCTGCTAATAACTTGTAGTAAATATGTTACAAATCAGTAATAAGTAAGCAAGCTTACAGCTAAGTCCAAAATAATGAAGGCTCATGTTTACATGAACATTGGATTTACATGTAATATTAAAAATAATGACCTTAATAAATATACTATTGCAGCTGTGCCCAAAAGATAGATTGTGGAATACAACACTAAGTGTTGCAATTACTTTGTTTCCATTCTGCCACAAGCAAATACCTATGGCTAGGGTGGTATTATTTTACTCAGGGCTGGGGAAGGGGGCAAATATAGTTGTGTGTAGCTAGGGCAACCAAAGAAACAGTTCTTTAGTTGTCCTAGCTACCTGCAACTTTATTTGATTTTTTAATTCATTGGAGGAACTCTGGTCTTCAAGTAGCCATTCAATTGATCCTCTGTCCAACACATGGGCATAATTGGCATCACACTGCCCTCTAATATCTTCCGTCGCCCTTGACAATACCTACACCAAATTACCATAGCGGCATTTGCTGGAGAGAGGGTAGATTGAATATTTGGTTAAGAGTCAGACAATGCATGGAGAGATCATGTTATCTCCACTACATCTACATAATTATGCGATAAATCAAAAGCTAGAAAACGTATAATGGAGAGATGAAGGTTACATACACAACATCTCTTTACCCTCACAGTTACCAAAAATAAAAAGAATATGAATATAGATTTCCAGGGTGTACTCTGGCACAGGATTGTATTATGTTAATATAACAGGGTACAGTAGGTAAGAAATTCTGCCTGCAAATATGGGATCTTGCTGTATTGGTGAGGTTACCTAGAAGAGGGCAGCCTCTGATAGTCAGCAACAGCTCATAAATCTAATGGGGAACCAAGTAAAAACCCAGACAAGTGTACCATGGTGCATCAATAGCACCTGTAACACCACATGAAGGGGCCCTTATAACGTTCATGTGCGGCTAGACCCTTGCAGTAGCACGTGTGCACTACTCAGAAATTAGTAACTTTTTTTCTTCATCTCTAAAAAATTCTCCAGCTCAACTAACTTTGCTCCAAATCAGTAGAAACAGAACTGGGTCAAGCAGGAATGAGCGGTATATGCAAAACCTCTATTAAACTCTGGCGTTTTTTTAAGGCATATAACCACACACCAGTACTCATTTAAAATAAAATACCTTGCAGAATTAGCCAGAGGCTAGCCAGGATGGGTAGGCTGGTGGCTTACAAAGATCCATGAGCAGAATGACAGCAAACTGGGGGTGGAGTTAAACCACTTTAGAATAGCAGTGGGTGGACTGGTTGGTGAGTTGGGCGGAGCTAGACAGGAAGCAGGCAAAGCAAGGTTGGGGATAGGCAGATGTTCAGCAAATCTTGGCTTTTTTAAGATCTAGGGGAGCTGCAGGAGGGTATGTAACAATTCCACGAACTACTGCACAGTTGGGATTTGTGAAATCATTTAGGTGACATGTATTTATGTGCAGTTAAAATGAGAAGCAGATATTACACTGCAAATACAATCCCAATAAAAACATTTTTTCCTAAGTACCAGTAGCATGACATGTTTATTTATTTGAAAAACATCAAAAAGCAAAGAGGCGCCACATGTGTGTATCAAAGGATTATCACCGAACTAAACTGGAGTCAACAGGGTACTAACATTTCACAATAGCACCCTGATGTGCTGGTTATTCACAGCATACCAGCTTGCTGTGATGCGGTAACGGTATTCAGGAACTCCGGACTCCGAAACTACCGACAATCAACCAGTGATGGGTAGGAAATGTTTATTTATTTATAGACAGGTGTTTCTCTGGGTTGATTAAACTGACTGCTTGCCAGAATTATTAATAGGATATTGTTTTAAAGGATCTGTGAAAACTGTTTATGAAAATGTTTTTTTTTGTTCATTATTAGCATAAACATAATTTTAAAAATAAGCACACAAAAACACTCAGAAAATAAATGACTCAGGAAAGCAAATTACTTAAAAAGCAAAGGAAAATACTGCTGCTTTAATTATAGATTTAAGTACCCTTAACAACTGCTCAGGCTTGGAAATCACAGTCTTAGTCTATGCATACAAGAAGAAAATGAAATGTGATTAGTCTTGAGAAATTAGCTTGTAAAAGTGGATATTAAAAAGGAAAAGTTAGTGCTTGGCACAAACAATCTAATAAGCAGGTATGATTTTTTTTTTTTGCAAAAACAAAATGTTCTTGAATCTTAAAGTAACATTATTTTAGTACAGTTGGAATAGTGGAACATCTTTTATATAAGACATTATTTAGGCACAAAACTCCAGCCACTGCCAGTTTATTGGTTTGCAGAAAGTAAAACGGAGTGATTTTGAGGACATCAGAAACATAGAATGCATCCGTGGGACAAGTCTTGCTTGTGTCACATTAGGATGCAGTTCCACTATTGCCTTGACCAGCTTTTAGTCTGTGTCACTTCATTTTCCTTGTTTGGTCTCTTTTCTCCTACTGTAATGTTTAACTTGGAATGGTTTGGCAAAGATTCTAAATATTAATGCAACTATTACCCTGTACAGGTAGATGTTTGTTTATGCCAGGATTCTGATCCTATAGGAAGCAAATAAAATACTACCTTTATTATTGTAAGTCTTTGGGAAGTTCTCTCAAATCTACAAATGTATTATATCTAAACCTTTTAAATGCATGTCATGAATGTAAGCATTCATTTAAGTGATAAAATATAAATCTATCGGCTATATAACGTTGCACACTGTAAATAAACTTTAATTAAAATAATAATAATTGTCTAACAAAACACTTCCCCTTTAAGTGCCAACGCTCTTCTATGCAAAATTATTTTAATAGTCTTTCACACAATTTCAGATAATTATGTATCGCTGGTAATTTATTCCTTCGAAGATAGTTCATATAAAGTACAATATGTAATTTTCTTATGTCCCACTTTTTAGCGCTATCTGTCAATGCTGTAACTGTTAATAGGTTTTGAAAACCAGGGAATTACAAAACAAAATATAGAAAAAAAAACCAGATAGATAGATCGACAGACAGAGACACAGACAAGCACAGGTACAGATATACAACCTAATGTCTGGGGACCAAAAACATCCCTACAATCAGGGCCAGTGCTACAACAAAGGCAGGCTAGGTGACTTTGGTGTATACTGCTCGACAATTTGTTTTACCTTGTGAATATATATATATATATATATATATATATATATATATTATGTATAGTTTTTGGGGGTTTATTGCTGCCTAACTTGGTCTTCATATTGGAGCCTCATGTGGTGTCAAAATGGATAGACTGGGATGGGATTCCCTGAAACAAAGAGAGGCAGACAATGCAGCTGAAAGCATCTGGTTTTAAGATCTCTTTTTAAAAAAATTATTTTTATTGTGGCTATAGGGGAGAAAACAACAACAAAAAAAGAGAAAGAAAAAGTAGTCATTAACATAGTCAGCGAGCATTTCTAATCTAAAGTCATAACACATAATAAATATTAAAATAACAAATGGCAATATTGAGCGAGTAATAACACAAATCCACTGCAATATTCTTATTAATGACAAGTCAGTGCGACAGTAAGGTCCTAGTGATATTGTATACATAACCTAACACATATTTAGACATTGACCAGTACATATTTGAAATATTATAAGATATAATATGCTATTACTGTTGATTTGACCAATACATTTAAATACAGTAAGTCATTTTCCAAAAGCTAAATATAATTATTTTATAATAAATAAAAACAAAAAAGCTGTGAAGAGGCGAGAAAAGTGGGAGAAGAAAAGGGGAGGGAAAATGGATGGTTTCTTTCCCCCCCTGAACACCCGCCATCACCCTAGATTATTCCCCTAAATTGGGTAATTTAGTATTGTCCCTTAATAAACCTCTCTAAAGCAAGATACCAATTGTGGGGGGAATAGGTCAGCTAACACCAGTTCAGCAAAACTATTAGAACTCAAAAAGGGCAAAAGGATTTGTTTTTGGACCGGGAGCGAATATGTTTGAATTATCGGGAGCCAGCCAAGTACCATTTTTTTAATTTTATCTTTTGCTGTAGACTGTAAGTGGAAGGATTCAAACAAGATAAGACATTGTACTTCTCTAAGAAAAAGAGAAAAACTTCTACTTTTTTAATATGAGATGTCCAGCAGTCAAAATAATAGTATTCCAAGTCCTTTTATGTAAAGACAAAAATATTATCTTCCAAAGAAAAATGAAACCTCACCCTATATAAGTTGTTATACCAGTAAGAGATTTTTTGCCAAAAACTGAAAGATTTTTGGGCACAACCAAAACATATGTAGTAAATTGGCATTTGGGAGCGAGCAACGCGGGTAAGAAAAAGATTGCATCTGAAAAAATCTAGACATTTTAAGGGGAGATATATAATGGTTATTAATAAGCTTCAAGTGCGACTCCTTCCAGCTCATCGAGATCATACAATTGCTCAGACTATTAAAACTGATAGTCTCAGAATCTACCGCAGGAAAACATGTTACCCAAGTATTACATATTTTATTAAGATATAGTAAGCTTTGTTTAGCCAGCATAATATCATACATCAGAGAAATTGTAGTATTACCCGATACAAATTTATGTATACAAATAATATTCATCCAGGACCCCAGAGTGATAGTATTCCATCTCTTAGAATTGATATAGTGTTTTAATTGGAAATAAGCAAAAAGATTGGCTCTAGGTATACTAAACTGTTGAAATAGCATCTCGGACGATATTATCTGTCTATTTTCTGTCATTATTTGATGAATAAATCGAAGGCCATGCTCTGCCCAGACTCTGAATACTTTCTGATAAATTCAAGGGATAAACTCTGGATTGCCTATTATAGGTAGGAGAAGCTAGGATCAATTGAAAGTATAGAGCAAAATTTATGCCATGCTTTAATTATAATTTTAATCGATATCAGATCCTCAATATTAGATGGTAGATAGATTGTATAGGAACTATGGAGAATAGCTTACAGAGAAAAAGGAGCAATAAGATAAGATTCAAAATCCCCAGTCGAGTAGATGTTCAAATCAATCATCCAATCTATAGCCACTTTTACTAGTGACGCAATATTGTAAAGTTTAAGATTTGGAAGAGCAAGACCCGCAACCTTACTTCTTTTGCATTAATTTATTCAATGCAATACGGGGCTTTTTACCATTCCAAATAAACTTAGACTGCCAAGAATATAAACTTATGTCTATCTGAGTTACAAATAAACGGGTACATTTTGCAGTGGATCAAGTAACCGTGGAAAGATGATTGTTTTTATTAGATTAACACAAGCTGAAATAGATAAGGGAAACAATGTCCACATCTTTAAATCAGCTTTAATCTTCTGGAACAACGGGAGATAATTTAAATTATACCAATTTTGGAGATTTCTTTTTTTCTTTTTTTTTTCAAAAGAGCTTTATTATTGATATAAGGTAGGTAACATATCAAGATCATCTGATTCACAAAAATACGGAAACTCTACATAAAAAAGAGATCAACGTAAAGATATCCTTTACAATAAACAGGTAAACAATGAGTCCAGTATCAATAGTTAAGTCCACCAGTATAGAGCAGAGGCTCTTTGTATATTCCAATTGTAACAGACGGTTTTCTTGTTCTCAAGCCTTGGGTGTGCGGTTTAAAGTACACATTAAGGTCCAAGTGTTCATTACCTGTTGTCATCTTATGTTTTACAAGGTAAAACTATTCTCACATTCCTAACCATCAACCATGGCTGTGAATGTGAACATTTCAACTGATTTGTTTTTAATAATAAAAATATCTTGTTAACAACAGTTAATTCAACAAAGGTTTCATTATCACACACTCAGTGTTTAGGACAAATGCAATCCAACTTTTACACTATTACAGCTTTTCTGGCCATTTGGGTTCCCCGGATTCCTTAATTATATAATATATTCTCTTAAGGTGGTTATGGGCCTATCTGAGGGAGTGAAGTGGGTGTGGGAAGTTGGAGTGGAGCAAGGCGCTGTGAAAAGTTATTTGTGCGTCTTACTTTTTGCCCATGCATTTAGCATTAATTTGTGTGTTTCGACCTTCCCTGTTTTTAAGTAATAATATCTTTCTAATTGTAAGAGTTGGTCTACCTGAGCAATCCATTCTTCTAAAGAAGGGACCTTTGAGGTTTTCCAATGTCTGGGGATCAACATCTTTGCGCTGTTGATCATCGTAATGAGCAGCTTGTGTTTGTCTAGACTTTTTAACTTGGGGAGACAGGTGAACAATAATATTTTGGGGTCCCTTGGGATTATAGCTTCTACTGTTTTGCACATGTGGGTTACCACATGTATCCAGAATTCTTGGAGCCAGTGACAATCCCACCATATGTGTTGTACTGTTCCAACGTCAGAGCAGCCCCTCCAACACCTTCCTGTAGTATTGGGGTATATTATTTTTAACCTTGCTGGAGTGAGGTACCACCTCATCAGGTATTTGTAATTTGTTTCTTGCACTTGAGCCAAAATAGACGCAGTTTTAGTGTTAAGGAAAATTTTATTCCATGTTTCTTGTGTGATTTCTGTATCTATCTCTTTCTCCCAGGCTTTAGTGTAGTTAGGAAGTTTATTTTCTCCTTGTTCAAGGAGCAGTTTGTAAAGTATAGATATAAGATGGCTTGGCGTTGATGTTTTCAAGCATAGTTTTTCAAAGGTAGTTGTCGATCTAAGTATTAGATCTTTGTGTCTATGAGATGAGATAAAGTGTTTTATTTGTGCATAAGATAACCATGTCAGGGCCGGGTCAACATCAGAGGCAGAAATTTCTGCAAAGCTTTTTAATTTGTTTTGGTGTGATAAACTGTGGAACGTGTTTGCTTCTATCTGTTGTCCCGTAGGAGTGTAATCTCTTACTATTTTGAGCGGTAACGTCGGGTTATTTTTGTAAGGTGTTAATGGCGAGACTGGTGTGGAAATGTGAGTTGAAGTATGCGTTATCCTGTCCCAGACAGCAAAAAACTCCTTTCGTAGTGGGTATTTGTTTACTGTAACCGTCCTGTCTTTCTTTATTATCCATGCCAGAGAGCCTGGGTTATTAGTGCTCAAGATGGATCGGTCTATTTGTATCCAGTGTTTCTTTGGGTCATTAATGCACCATTCTACTAATCTTTGTATCATTATTGCTCACCTGTGAGATATTGGGTACTCCCAAACCGCCCCCTCCCTTAGGGAAATATAGAGTTTGCCTGTGTGCCCTGGGTTTTATCCCATTCCATATAAATATTTCTATACTTTTCTGCAACTTCTCAATGTAGTCATGGGGCAGTGGTATTGGTAAGGTCTGTAAGATGTATAGGATGCGGGGGAGGATGTTCATTTTTATTACGCTGATTCTCCCTAGCCAGGAAAGTTGTTTATTTTTCCAACTCGAGAGATCGTTTGTCAACGCTCTCTCGAGTGCTTTATAGTTGACCTGGAATAAAGTGTCTTGGTCTTTTGCAAGGTAAACTCCTAAATATTTAATTTTTTCTGATTGTAGTTTTAAGGTGCATTTTAGCAATGTCTGTTCCACTGCCTTTAGTTGCACTGTGATGTTCAAAAATTCAGATTTATTTACGTTTAAAGAGAAATTGGAATGTTTTCCATAGTCGCTAAATACTTTTAAGGCTCTTGGCAAAGAGGTTTCTGTGTTTGTCAATGTGAGCAGAACGTCATCGGCATACATAGCTATCTTGTGTTCAATGTTGCCAATTGTGATCCCTGAGATTTGTGTGTCGTTTCGAATTTTTAAGGCCAGGATTTCTATTGAAATCGCGAATAAAATCGGGGACAGTGGGCAACCCTGTCTGGTCCCATTTGTGATTAAAAAGCTATCTGAGAGAAGGCCATTGACCTTGACTTTTGCTGATGGGGTTGAATATAGAGCAAAAATAATTTCAATGAACCTGTTGCTGAAGTTCATCTTCGACAGGGAAAGTCCCATGCCACCCTGTCGAATGCCTTCTCCACGTCTGTTGATGTGAGTGACGCTGGGATGTTATTGTTTTTTACATACAAAATGAGCTGGAGCACCTTAAGTGTGTTGTCCCTGGCTTCTCTACCCGGGATGAACCCCACTTGGTCCGGGTTAATTAGTTTGGGGAGGAATTTATTTATGCGTGTGGCTAAAATTTTGGCGTATATTTTAATGTCCGAATTTAATAGAGATATTGGGCGGAAATTTTCAGGTTTGTTTGGTGGTTTACCCGGTTTTGGAAGGACAGTCACATGTGCTTCCAACATGTGCTTTGAAAAGCCACCTTCTGACAGGAGTTGGTTATAGACAATGGCCAGGTAGGGGATTATTATTGAAGAAAACGTTTTATAATAAGCCATGCTGAACCCGTCTGGGCCTGGGCTTTTGCCGCTTGGCATGTCTTTGATGGCCAATTTAATTTCCTCTACTGTTATTGGGGATTCTAACATTTTTGATTCTTCTGCATCTAATGTTGGGATTTCTATATCTGATAGGTATTTCTCTATGTCCCTGGTCCTCCTCACACTGTCGGTCTCTGCCACGCCTGTCATACCAGCCGTGCCCAGATTATATTATGAAGAATAATATTGTCTGAGCGATTCTGCTATGCTAGCGCTGTCAATACAAAAAGAACCATTCTTATCTGTTATGTTTGGGATGTAAGTTTTGAGTTGTCTTCTTTTGAGAGCTTTGGCCAATAAGGAGCCAGGTTTGTTCCCATGCTCGAAGTAGTGTTGTTTGAGATGTAGTGCTTTCAGCTGAGTTTCTTTAAGGAGATGTGCGTGTAAGTCGCTTCTCACTTTTGTTAAGGAGTTTAGGATGTGAACTGAGGATGGTGTCCGTTTGTGTGCCTTCTCCCAGTAGGAGATTTGTGCCTTTAGTGAATTATAATACTGCCTGTCTTGTTTACGAGTTTGGGCTTTAATTTTGATAAAAGTTCCCCTTATAACACATTTGTGTGCCTCCCACACAAGGGCTGGTCGCGTCTGGTCAGTGTTATTAATCTGAAAGTAGTCTTGCAGTCTTTTTTCTATTTCTATTTTATGAAGGGGGTCCTTGATGAGATAGTCCTCTAACCTCCAGATGTAAGGGAGAATTGGTTTTTCTGGCCAAATGAAATTACAAATCACAGGTGCGTGATCCGACCAAGTAAGGGGGGCTATATTGGTGCTGTAAACCAGTGAAAGACTAACAGTGTCTGCCAGTATGTAATCTATTCTGGAATATGTTTGGTGTGGATGTGAAAAAAAGGTAAAATCTCTATCGTTGGGATGGAATGACCTCCATGCGTCTTGCAGCTTTAGCTGCTGGAATTGTGACAGTATTGATTTGAGAGTTTTTTTTGGCATGCTGGAGAGGCCGCTCGACGTGTCTATAGATGGATCTAAAGGTACATTTAAGTCTCCTCCCAGAAACAGCAATCCCTTACCGTGTTCTAATAGTTTCTGTGTTACAGCTTTTAGCTTTTGGTGCTGGTTAAGATTGGGTAGATAGACATTGGCTAATGTGATGTATTTATTGTATAATAAGCCTATGACTATTATATACCTTCCTTCATTGTCTTTTTCTATGTGCGTTGCATGAAAAGGAATTGTGTTCTTAATTAGGATGCTCACTCCCTTTGTTTTGGTTGGACCTGAAGCTGAGTATGCTGTGCGATATCTATTGTTGATGATCTTAGGTTCCCGTCCCTTTTTAAAATGCGTTTCCTGTACGTAAATAATGTCTCCTTCCTGTTTGTATAGTTCCCTGAAAGCTATAGAACGCTTCTCTGGACTATTTAGTCCCTTAGCATTTATTGTGATCAAACGTATTTTGTGATTGTGCTGGTGTTTACCTTGAGTTGCCATCTATTATTTAGTGCAGGTGGCAAGTGGTGTATGGATATCTCGAGATACTATAGTGTGGAATAAAAGTTATCCCTGCAGTGGTTTGTATGATATTTAGATTAGTGATGTGGCTGTCAATTGAACCTATTTGCTTGCCCTATCTACTACTGTCAAGGTCAATAGTGTGGGTAGTGCAACTGGAGGGAATAGCCCTTTCCCCCGAGGCGGTGCCTTCTTTTAAATATAATAATTTTTCAATCTGTAGTGCCAGATAAATTTGAGGTTGTCATTTGCAAGTTATCCTTAAATAGCCATGCAGTGGGAACATGCCTAAACAGATTTTTAAAATGAGTCACATTCCATACTATTGGCTAACTATCACATTTAAAAGGGTATGACGCTTTTATCTCTATGAAGCCTGTTAAAATTACATGTCAGGATCTAGCTTAACAAGCGTCTGGTGTATGTAGCTCATGGGGTATATATCTTATAAAGGCCAGTCTGTGTTAGAACCTCAGATCAGTATGCATTACATTACTACAAGTTAAAGCCAGTGAAACCTCTAAACAAAATAAACATTAACCCCCATTTTCCTATATGATACCTTTAAACATTATCAATAAACAAAAACAATAACTTTTCTACTTTACCCATCCACCAGATTCACGACTCCTCAGGTAAGTTTGGGTGCTAGAAATGTCCTGTTTAAAGTATTCAGTCTTACAAATATCTGATATCGCAGATTTTCTAGTCATTCTGATCCTGGGCTGCTGAGTCCTGAAGCGATGATGTGGTGTGGTTTTGTTGACTAGTACCACCTTGTGTTGCGAGGTTGTTCGTCTGTTGTTGAATATCTTCAGTGGTTTTCGTGGATGGTTGATTGGTGCTGTTGGTATCCGATGCTCTGCGTTCCCCTCTTCTCCATTGATCAGTTGATTGATTTCTGGTGCTTGGGGGAAGGTAGTTTCTGGAGGCTCTGATTTGAATTTGTAGGGTGTCACAGAAGTCTGCCAAGTCCTCCATCTTTCTGTATGTTGCTGTCTTGTCTCCCCTCGTAGCTATTATGCTAACTGGGAACCCCCATCTATACTGTATTTTCTGGGATCGCAGTACAGTAGTTATGAACTGCAGTTCTCTGCGCTTTTGGAGTGTGGTAGGGCTTATGTCAGCAAAAATTTGAATTGATATTCCCGCATGTGTGAACTGAGGCTTCGGTCTTGCTTGCCTTAGTATACCTTCTTTGTCATTGTAGTTTAGAAATTTAACTATTACATCACGTGGAGGTGCTTTTGCTGGTGGTTTGGCTCTGAGGGCACTATGGGCTCTTTCCATGACTACTTCGGGCGAGGAGTTTGTTCCTTTAAGGGTTCTGTAAATGTCTTGTAAATAGCCTTGTAGCGCTGTGGGTGTGATTGTTTCTGGTATGCCCCTGAACCGCAG
Source organism: Bombina bombina (assembly GCF_027579735.1). Lineage (NCBI taxonomy): Eukaryota > Metazoa > Chordata > Amphibia > Anura > Bombinatoridae > Bombina > Bombina bombina. The sequence goes on from NC_069499.1 coordinate 538,347,193, forward strand.
ATTGTTTCTGCGGCCCCTATTGTCCAGCTCCTCCACCTTATCCAGCAGGTGTTGAATAGTTTCTTCCTGGCTATAAGACATTTGTGATAAATGTTTTATATCCTGAGTGTTTACATCGTGGCTCTCTTCTAATGTAGTAATTCTGTGGCCCATTCGTTTCATGTCTCTTTTTATATCTTGAAACATGTTACGCATGTCTGCCATGGCTGTGTTTATATCCTCCTTGGTGGCTAGTGTTTGTACAAGGTCTCTAGTGATGTCTCCTGGGGGTGCCTGTGCGCCTGGTGTTGAGAGGGACATCTCTGAATTGTTTCAAGCTCCGTGAGGGGATAATTAGTGTGAGTTTGGTGACTAGTTTCTGCCGGCTTCAAATAATGATTAATCATCTTATTCTTTAATGGGTTATCAGATTTCTGCATTTTCTTAGCAGGCATGTCTCTATAGGTGAAACGCCAAAAGGATAGGCCGTTTATAAGTGAGTTTTGTTGCCTGTGGATATATGTATTGAAAGCCTTGTATTTTGTCAGGTTTATTTTTCAATATGGCGCTTCAGGCACCTGTGTTCAAAAGTGTTTGGGATTTATTTAAAATGCGTTTCCTGTACGTAAATAATGTCTCCTTCCTGTTTGTATAGTTCCCTGAAAGCTATAGAACGCTTCTCTGGACTATTTAGTCCCTTAGCATTTATTGTGATCAAACGTATTTTGTGATTGAGAGGGACATCTCTGAATTGGTTTCAAGCTCCGTGAGGGGATCATTAGTGTGAGTTTGGTGACTAGTTTCTGCCGGCTTCAAATAATGATTAATCTCTTTTTATATCTTGAAACATGTTACGCATGTCTGCCATGGCTGTGTTTATATCCTCCTTGGTGGCTAGCGTTTGTACGAGTTCTCTAGTGATGTCTCCTGGGGGTGCCTGTGCGCCTGGTGTTGAGAGAGACATCTCTGAATTGGTTTCAAGCTCCGTGAGGGGATCATTAGTGTGAGTTTGGTGACTAGTTTCTGCCGGCTTCAAATAATGATTAATCATCTTATTCTTTAATGGGTTATCAGATTTCTGCATTTTCTTAGCAGGCATGTCTCTATAGGTGAAACGCCAAAAGGATAGGCCGTTTATATGTGAGTTTTGTTGCCTGTGGATATATGTATTGAAAGCCTTGTATTTTGTCAGGTTTATTTTTCAATATGGCGCTTCAGGCACCTGTGTTCAAAAGTGTTTGGGATTTATTTGTCCAATATCTTTATTTACTGTTATAACCCTAGTGCACCAGCTGTGGCTTATAGGAGAGTACTCTATTTATTTTTATTATTCTGTTTATTTTATTTTTTTTTCTCTACTAGTTTTATTTTAGCTTTTTTCTCCCCCCTCTTCTAATGCACAGAGAGCCGTTCCCTTTGTGTGTTAAGTGGCCGCCATATAAGTCCTGCTCTGAGCCCTTGTTTGAAGCCTTGCACAATGTCAAATATTCCTGTGCTTATGCGGCTGTAGAAGGTGTTAGGTCTATGTGTGCTGCGGAGGCCGCGTATCGCACTTAACAAGCTGTTTCACTTACATGCTGTGGCCTCCGTGTCCTCAGCTGATCTCTGCGGTCTGTCGGCTCCTCACAGTGTACCGGAGCTCTGCCGCAGCTTTATTCTTGTGCCCGGCGTTATAGTAGCTGCTCCCACTGCACTTTCTGCTATTGTGGTCTGTGCAGTTATCCTGAAGGCACCGGGTCGGGGTAGTTGGGCATCGGAGCTTCTCTAGCAGACGGCCATCTCCTGCGCGGCCAAGCTCCGCCCTCCAATTTTGGAGATTTTTATGTAAATATATCCCAAGATATCTAAAGGATTCAACAACTTTAAAGGAATGATCTTGACAACTTAACTTTGACTTGCTAACCCAGACAAATTCACTTTTCTGGTAATTTATTTTATAGCCCACAAATGAGCTGAATAAATTAAATAATTGTAATATTTGTGGTATTGTTTGCTGTGTATTATTGAACCTCTAACAGAAAAGTGAAGTACAATCCAGTTTTCACACTTATACATGTATAAGAATGTTATCTGTCATAAATTAAAAAGAAAGTGAGAAGCATTCGAATATAAGAATCATAGCGAGGTTGAGAAAGGAAAGCCTGTAATAAATCTAGGCTTAAAAAAGCTGTGACAAAAATCCTAATGATAGTGTATGTATAAGGGTAATAATAAACCTGCTGGAAAAATAACGAAACTAGTCTAAAGGGGTTTTGAAAACTCGTACAAGATCCTCAAGCAGGTTATTTCATTTAGAACCAATAAGAAAAGAGATATAATGCATACCCCCTACAAAAGCACGATATCACAACCAATGGGGATCATTAGAAATCCTACACGCCCAGAATTTGACGGATTATAAAGTTCTAAAAGACTAACAATTGGGATACCTTAATTAAAGATAAAAACATTAGGATTATACAAATTAAAAGAAAATAAAATAGTAATAGGTGACCGACTAATAAAATATTGGAAAGACTTAGTAAACTGAAATATCACCAACCGAAGCTATGCGCTACAACCAATAGGGAGTATTAAAAACCACACACCCACAGAAACTGGCCAATCACGTACCACAAAAGGAACTTCGACTAGCCAATAGAAAAGAACAAAAAACGAGATAGCAAAACAAGAAATCAAAGACCCCAATATAATAAAATATGAAAATATATAATCAGAATAAGAAAAGGAAAACGAAGATAACAATAGAGGCTAAGAAAGAGTTGATTGTAGACAAAGTTATAAGCAAAACATTTGACAAAAACCGGAGGGATTGTGACAAACACTTCCGGGACCAAAATTAAGGTCAGGATGAAAAAGGTATAAGAACACCTTTGTTTGTGATCAAAAACCAGTCTTGAGAAAGGTCGATTTACGACCGAAACGCGTTGGCTGGTAAGTGTATTTCTTATATTAGGATTATATTTGCAATCTACACTATTGTTTTTATCTGTTTTAACAGAGGGATCAAGCTGTGTAGCGTTATAAACACTTGGGAAGCTGAGGAAGTGAACCGCACACCATTGCAGACACACACATATACGAACTGAAAAGGAGTCCTGGGAATACAACACCATCTGGGGACATACCCAAACTACTGAAGACTAAGGTCTAAACATTTGACATTGTTTTAAATTGGAATTTTTAGGCAACATGGTCAGCCGCACAAAATATTGAAGAGACACTTTATATAGATTTTTCGTATTTTTAAGGACTTTATTATAAACTTTTTCACGGTATTATTAAATATCTATTATCATTTGGATTGTACTGATAAAAGATTTATTCACAGAAATAGCGCATTTGTAAAGATTTGCAATTTTGAATGTTAAACACATGGTTAAAGTAGTGAGTCATCACAGCAAATTACTTTTTTCACAAATTCTTTTTTCACAAATTTTTTGGCACATAGTTTTAGATGTTTGCACTGTTTTTTGATTTTGTTGATTTTGAAAGTTGAATGCACTTAGTTACTTTTGTAAAGTCATTCAGTAATTTCCTGCATCACGGCGATTGGACTAATAGCCACCCGCTGAAAATACAAGTGTATCTGTCATCATCATAGACACTGTGCTTAAGCTCTACCAATAAGCCTAAGCCTCGGTTACATTTAATTCAAAAGTAACGAGATAATTCAATAGCGATAACCACTGAGAAATAGTGGCACTCGCTCAGAGATTAGGAGTGTATGTAACTACTATTGTGCAAACTATAAGAGATAAGCCGTTGTCTGAGTGTTTTTCAGCCTTCTAATAGAGACTGCCAGCAATAGACAAGCCTAGGGTAATCAGAATCCCTGCATATCACACTAGCAGGTGAGCTTAAAGATTATATTTTTTATTAAGGAAATAGGGGAAAGCCCAATTTCCATTTTAAACTGTGAAACATTTTTTAAACTGTGAACAAATTTTAGATTGTGAACATGGATCCATGAGGGAATGTAAGGTTTATATTGACTTTAATGTGACATTCCACTTGATTTTTTACATTTTTACAAGATTGGAGAATCCACACATAAGTGTTATAATTTAATCATTGTATTCACTTGGAGACTTCATGGTAGAAAATAGAAAATAGTCAATTGTAACAGTTATTGATTTACATTGCTTTTTAATTTATGTACTCTTTTCCAAAAATGGAATGAACATTGTAATAAATATTGATAAGTTATTTTAGATAAGACCCTGCCTCTTTTGTTGGCGCTTGGATTTATAAGTTTAATTCTAATATTTGTGGTATTGTTTGCTGTGTATTAGCCAAAAATATCAGATCATCATCTGCAAAGAGCAACATTTTCAAACGATATGTACCCGTAGAAATCCCTGTTAATGTATCCCTAAACCAAATAGCTAAAGGTTCTAGGGCAATGTTAAAAAGAAGGTGGGATAATGGGCACCCCCTCTCTGGTACCTCTCTTCAAAGGGACTTTCGGTGAGAGAGTCTCATTAATGCACAGAAAGGATATTGGATTTTCCGTATAAAGTGTACAAAATTATTTTTAAATCCAAATCTATCGAGTGCTGTGAACAGATGTTGCCACATGATACAATCAAAGGCCGTGAGTATTGCCCAATCATGTATACCATTACTTTTTTAAAATTCTTCACATTCCAAGCATAATCCAGAAAAGATACCACTTTACTTATATTCTTTGAAGAATTTCTAGAGGCCATAAAACCGGTCTGGTCAGAATGAATCATTTTTATCTAAACATGGATTTAATCTAGCTGCCATAATAATTTATAATCTGTATTTAAAACCAATATAGGCCTATATGAGGCTAATTCCTCAGGGTCGTTACCCTTTTTAGAGATCAGAGAGGTATTAGCCGCAGAGAAAAAGCTTGAAATTGGCTTTTTATCAGATGTAAAATACTTATTAAAAATCTCTCTAAGGTATCTTTAATTTCTTCTAATAGGATTAGGCAGTGTTTTATATATATATATATATATATATATATATATATATATACATACATATAGCTTTAGTTATTTCCTTTAAAGAAATTGAGGCTTTTTTATTCCATGTATAAAGATAAGCTTTAATTTCACCCCTCAGAACCGCCTTAGAGACCTTAGAGGCTTCCCAAAATGTTGCTAAGGAAGTGGCTAGAATTGATAGGCAAGATACTTTAAGGCCTAGATCTCAAGGTACAAAGGATGAACGTACCCTGTTTATCACACAGTACTCTTCAGAGATCTATGAAATTTGTGATATTTTAAAGAAATATTTCCCTCTCCTGTATTGGGACAAGGGCCTGAAGACTACTGTAGAGCAAGGTTTCAAATGTGTATATTCCAGAAATTTAACCTTGGGTAATATCCTGTCCTCTACTCAGCTCCCACAGAAACAACAGCCTACTACTTGGCTTAGCGTTAATAGTACATAAAGATGTGGGGGGACCAGATGCAAGGCCTGTGAATCCATTGTAGAAGGAAAAGATTTCTACTCATGAGTTACCAACCAAACCTTTGAAACTAAAGGATGTGTCAAGTGCTGTACATCCTACGTCGTCTATCTAATAGAATGCATCCACCACCGATGTCAATATGTAGGTATGACTACTAGAGACATACAAACCAGGATACGTGAACATCTTGGTTATATAAAAAACAACAAATTTTGTTCGGCATTTTATTGAGGTGCATGATGGGAATGTTAGAGCATTCAAGTGGTGGGCAATTGAAATCATCAGGCGACCACCTAGAGGGGGCAACAAGGATGTGCTCCTGGCTAGGCAAGAAGACTTTTGGATTTCTAAACTATGTACCCAGGTCCCTGATGGTTTAAATTATGAGTTCAACTTGATTAACCATTGGCGTTAAAGAAATTTTCTTGTGTATATGTTAGATTATACAAACACATTTGAGCTATATACACTAGTGTGAGTCTATTTGGTACTGCTGTGATGCCCTTGTATTCACATTTTTATTTACATTTATGTTTGTATCTATAAATTTGATCTAAGATTTAGGATTTGGAATGTGAAAATTTGAAACCTTTAAAGTTTAAAATGTTAGTTGAAACTTGAAAGCCACATCTGTGTGGTTTTATAACGACTGTTTTAGTATATACTATGAGTGGTTACTTTACCATCATATATACCCTTTTAATGAATTTATCATTATTTTGCCTTTTAACTCTATGCTCACTTGTACCCTTTACACATTCTTGTATATTTGGTGGTAATCTCCTCTATCCTTTCTTATAAACCATTGATATAGTAGATACAGCCTATGTACCTATTATTCTGGAAATAGCTAACATGTATGTTATCTAGCTAAACGAAGTTGGAATATATATACTTTCTAAAATTTAAATCTGTACAAAATTATATAGGTGATTCGAGGGGGCTTAGACTTATCTTGTCAGATATAATATTTATTGATGCTGTATCAGTATTGGCATATTGAGCTCAAACTATATGATCCCTATATGAAACTCTATGTATCCTAATGATGTATGAGCCAAGTGCATAATTATGTCTTCTAAATAATGTTTCAAGATGTGTTCCTGTGAAGTATTGGCAATACTAGCCCTCCAATGTACCTGCTTTTTTCTCTTTCTTTTTATAATAATATTGTTACAGATTATTATTGACTTAGTCAGCCAGGGGGTTAAATGGGAGGTCCTTTCCTCCTTCTTAATTAACCAATAACTGTGCAGAGTACTCTTTTTCAATTGTTTACTAATTAGTGTGTAGCAGGTTTATGATTACAGCACCACACCGAAACTCGTCAGACCAGCCTGCATTCTCTGTTCCTGTGTGTGGGTGTCATGGATTTTTATCCTGTATTTAATGAATAAAGAAAACGGATTTTAAATTTCAATGATTCTACTTTCTTCTTTGGTGCTTAGGCTTCCCAAAATGTCTCTATTTTATTAGTATAGGCAATATATGTACAATAATCGTTCCATTTCCGTTTCAACCAGTATACAAATCTAGGATTATTATTAAAAAAAACGAGGGAAGGAAAAAGTTTGATTTTTATCTTTTGGTCTAGCTAACGAGCGAAATGATAAAGATTCTATCTCATGATCAGAAATAAATATGTCATTTATCTTAGCTTCCATTTTTAAAATCGATAGAGATTCTGAGACTAAAAGCAGGTAAATTCTGGAAAAGGTCTTATAAGACTTGGATTCTCATGAATACACACAACTGTTATTATTCTTAACCCTCCAAATATCTAACAGTTTAAGCTTATAACATAGAATATTGAAATATTTTGTACTCTTCTTGTAATTTCTCAACTTTTGTTTTGGAAAATCTGTCTAACTCATGGCAAGCAGACATATTAAAGTCGACATCTACTATAAGATTCTCACTAATAAATGGAAACAATTTAGATTTGCTATTTTCTCAGAACATAGTAACGTAGTAGATGAGGTTGAAAAAACACAGAAGTCCATCGAGTTCAACCTATACAAATATAAAATACTTACAAAAAGCTCCAGTTAAGATTAAATAATCCCACTAAAAGGTGACCCATGTAATACAAGCAATCATATCCATGAATTTTGTTTCTAGACAGAAATGTATCCAACCAATTTTTAAATCTATCTACCTCCTTTGGTAATGAGTTCCACAATTTTATTGCTCTTACAGTGAAAAAACGTTTCTGTTGCAGGAGATTAAATCGTGACCTCTTGTCATAAAAATTTTCTTGGAATAAACAGAGCTTCTGCCATCTCTGTATATGGGCCTTGAATATATTTATATAAAGTAATCATGTCACCTCTTAAGTGCCTTTTTTTTTTTTTTTTAAAGAAAACAGACCCAGTTTGGCTAGCCTCTCCTCATAGTTTAAATTCTCCATTCCCCTTATTAGTTTTGTGGCCCTACTCTGAACTTTTTCTAGTTCTGCAGTATCTTTTTTTGCAATCAGTCCCCAAAACTGCACTCCATACTCAAGATGTGGTCTTACCAGAGATTTATATATGACAGAATTATGCTTTTCTCCCTTGAATCAATGCCTCTTTTAATAGATGCTAGTATCTTATTAGCTTTGAAGCTGCTACCCTGCATTGTGCACCCATCTTTAGCTTGTTATCTATTACTACTCCCAAATCCCTTTCCTCCTCTGTTTTGCTAAGTCTTGTCCCATTTAAATAATAAATTGCTGGCTTATTTTTACTTCCAAAATGTAGAACCTTGCATTTTCCCGTATTAAATCTCATTTTCCATTTACCTGCCAAGACTTCAAATTTTTGCAGATCCCTTTGTAACGAAAGTTCATCCTGCTCTGACCTAATTACCTTACTTAACTTAGTATCATCTGCAAAAACATAATTTATGTAAGAACTTACCTGATAAATTAATTTCTTTCATATTGGCAAGAGTCCATAAGCTAGTGACGTATGGGATATACAATCCTACCAGGAGGGGCAAAGTTTCCCAAACTTCAAAATGCCTATAAATACACACCTCACCACACCCACAATTCAGTTTAACAAATAGCCAAGTAGTGGGTTGAAAAAATAAGGAGTAAAAAAGCATACAAAAAGAGGAACTGGAAATAAAATTGTGCTTTTATACAAAAATCATAACCACCAAAAAAAGGATGGGCCTCATGCCAATATGAAATAAATGAATTTATCAGATAAGTTCTTACATAAATTATTAGTTTTCTTTTATGTAATTGGGAAGAGTCCAAGAGCTAGTGACGTATGGGATAGAAATACCCAAGATGTGGGTGACCACAGAAGAGTCACTAGAAAGGGAGGGATAAAATAAAAACCGCTATTTCCGCAGAAAAAAATAAATCCACAAAAAAATAAGTCTCTCATAAATTTTACATAAATTTCAAGAAAAAAACTTAAATCATAAGCAGAAGAATCAAACAAACAGCTGCCTGAAGAACTTTTCTATCAAAGACTGCTTCAGAAGAAGCAAATACATAAAAATGGTAAAATTTTGTAAATGTATGTACAGAAGACCAAGTTGCTGCTTTGCAAATCTGATCAACCAAAGCTTCATTCTTAAAAACCCAAGAAGTGGCGACTGATCTAGTAGAATGAGCTGTAATTCTCTGAGGCAGAGACTGTCCCACCTCCAATTCAAGGTACTCCTTGTTTGCAAGTACCCTTCAAGGTACTTGCAGACAAACCTTTATCCAAACCATCCTGAAGAAACTGTAAAATTCTAGGAATTCTAAAAGAATGCCAGGAGAATTTATGAGAAGAACACCATGAAATATAGGTCTTCCAAACTCGATAATAAATCTTCCTTGAAACAGACTTACGAGCCTGTAACATAGTATTAATCACTGAGTCAGAGAAACCTCTATGACTTAGTACTAAGTGTTCAATTTCCATACATTCAAATTTAGCAATTTGAGATCCTGATGGAAAAACGGCCCTTGAGAGAGAAGGTCTCGCCTTAAAGGAAGTGGCCAAGGTTGGCAACTGGACATCCGGACAAGATCCTGTGAGGCCATGCTGGTGCTATCAGAAACACATGCGATTGTTCCAATATAATCTTGAAGATCGCCCTTGGAGGAAGAACTAGAGGTGGAAAAATGTAAGCAGGTTGGTAAAACCAAGGAACTGCTAACGCATCCACCATCTCCGCCTGAGGATCCCAGGACCTGGAAAGGTACCTGGGAAGCTTCTTGTTTAGATGGGAAGCCATCAGATCTATTTTGGGGAGACCCCACATCTGTACAATCTGACAAAATACATCTGGATGTAGAGACCACTTCCCTGGATGTAAAGACTGATGACTGAGATAATCCGCTTCCCAATTGTCTACACCTGGGATATGTATCGCAGAAATTAGACAGGAGTTGGATTCTGCCCAAGAAAGTATTCGGGATACTTATTTCATCGCTAAAGGACTGCGAGTCCCCCCTTGATGATTGACATATGCCACAGTTGTGATATTAAAGGTAGAAGAATACTTCTTGTAAAATTAAAAGTTCCTTTATTCAAAACATATTAAAAATTAATACAGTTCACATGCAGTAAAAAAAGGGGATATAAAACCAATAAATTCCACAAACTTAACAGGCCAGTCTGACATGTTTCGGCTGTTCTGCCTTATTCATAGACTCATTCTACTTGTGTTATCTGTGGAGCTTTATACGCTCCCTCACATCCTTATTGGACACCTGTGTTTGTGAACTCTCCTTCCATCTATCGCTACTCAGTGAAATAGACCTCACTCCCCTCTTATACTCCTATACATTTTATACATATTTACATATGTTTATCTATATAGAATATCAGTTATGCTTTATTTGCCGATCTCCATTAGACCACAATTCACTTATCATGTGAGAAAGGCAGCATCCCATGAACATCACCATTTCTTCAGAATTATAATAACACTTTGCATAGCTATACTACCTAATACGGGTATGATCCATATGGCTAGAATAATTAATCACTGAACTAGATTAAATAAGCATTTTCTTATAGTGATGCTCTTTACTCGGCTCTCAAATTTGAAGTTAAACACCTTGTGATAATTTTCTAGCTAATTTAGTATATAAATATACTTGTTGCATGTATACTATGTGAAGCTATTATGTTGATTATCTGGACTATATAAATTGGATATCTTCCTAAACATATATATAGAGAGATTACTGACTACATATTAATAACAATAATCTTAGAAAAATTCATTGCACAATTGTAAAGGTATGAAATTTGACGGCTGTCATAATTCATCAAATCCAGTAACACATTTCTTTCCCTGATGTGTATATCGTTATTGAAATGCTAATAGTTTACTACAAAATACCATATTTGCATTTATTTCATTCCCAAAAGTTAATAATGTCGCCCTCAATATTCATACCTGCAGGTCTACGAGTGTTGAGGGTAAAGATCCAATATGCTTCTCTATGAAACATTTCATGAACCCTATTACCCCCTCTTGGTTTTTTATTGATAACATCAATTATCATCCATTTAAAGGAGTCAATCACTCCTTGATGTTCATAAAAGAAATGTTTAGCTACTCCAGTGGTGGTCTTTTCATTATCTATATCATTTAGATGTTCTCTAATTCTGGCTCTAGCCTCTCTAGAAGTGCAACCTACATACTGTATATTACATTTATTACACTGTACCATGTAGATAATGAATTCCGTCCTACAGTTAGTGCACTGCTTACTTTCATAGACTTTTTGTGTATAAGCAGATTGAAAAACTTTACTCACTAGAGTGTGACTACAGGCTATGCAACTTCTTGTGCCACATTTATAGTGACCTTTACAACTTAGCCAACTACTCTCTTTTTTGGGTTTTCTTAAGACACTAGGGGGAAATCATATTCCCAATAGTGGTATTTCTTCTAGATGTAAACCTACACCCCTTATCCACAATATTTTTGAGTATGTCATCACCCCTCAAAATAGGGAGGTTCTTCTTGATTATATTGCAAATATTCCTATATTGGCTTGTATATGTTGTCACAAATGTAATCTCACTCATCATTATTTATTGGCTTCTTTGGCTGCAATAAAGTGGACCTAGGTATTGATTTTATGTCTTTCAACGCTTTGTTAATAGGACCTTCTGGGTAGCCCATTTCTCTCATTTTATTCAATAAAGCGTTACTCTCTAATTGATAATCAGATTCATCAGAGCAATTGCGTTTTGCCCTAATGAGCTGTCCCTTTGCCACGCCATAATGCATATGGCGAGGATGGAAGCTTTTGGCATGTATCAACGAGTTGGCTGAGATTGGTTTGACATATAATGTTGATTTAACTTTCATTTCAATACTGTCACCTATTAATGTGACATCAAAATAATCAACTCTAGATCTATCAAAAATATGTGTGAATTCCAGACCGACTTCATTGCTGTTTAAGTATGCTACAAACTGCTCACTCTCTGTCTTAGTACCTGCCCACACAAACGGCAAATCATCTATATACCGCGTGTAACCTATCACTAGGTTCCCAAATGGATTTGAATCTGCAAAGACGTGGGACAGCTCCCACCAGCCCATGAAAAGGTTTGCGTAGGATGGGGCCCCCATGGCTGTCCCATGTCTCTGCAGATAAAATTTGCCTCCAAATTCAAAATAATTGTGCTTCAATAGGAACTCTATTGTTCTCAAAATAAAGTTTTTTAATTCAGGAGCATATTCATTCAGGAGATCCATCATGTATCTCACTGCTGCCAGCCCTTTATCATGCGGGATGGCAGAATACAATCCTATCACATCCACTGTAAGCCATCCAAAATCAGGCAGCCAAGTGACTTCTTCCATGCTATTAAGAAAATGTTTAGTGTCCCTAAGGAAAGTAGGTAGTTTCCATACAAGCGGCTGCAATAATGACTCTATCCAATTTGATAAATTTTCAAAAAGTGTACCAATCCCTGAGACGATTGGTCTCCCCTTGACATTAGTGATGGACTTGTGGACCTTCGGTAAATGATGGAATATTGGTACCACTGGTTCTTTCACACAAAAATACTCAAAGGTGCTCAAGTTCATCACTCCTGCCTCTAAGCCATCATCCAACAAGTCATTGAGCCTACTTTTGAACAACATGGTTGGATCATATGGTAGACCTTGGTAAATATCTTTATCACTAAGTTGTCTATTCGCCTCTTGCACATAAGATGATTCATCCATGACAACTATAGTGCCCCCCTTGTCCGCATTTTTAATGACTATATCTTTCCTTTCTTTCAATTTCTTAAGGCCTAGTCTTTCAATGTGTGAGAGGTTATGCTTGTATTTATTGTTCTCTGTCTTTAGCTTCACCAAGTCTTCCTCAACCCTTCTATGGAAACTCTCCAATACCTCTCCCTTAAAGTGAGTGGGATAGAATGTTGATTTGTTCCTGAACCCTACATGTGTGGTCTTAAAATCTGTAGTTACTTTACTCTCCCTTTCCAAATGACTCAAAGTAAGAAAATCTGCAGCATCTCTAAACATAAAATAATCATTTTCAACTTGTCTTCCCTCTGATTCTGTAGTTCCGATAGACTCTGGAGTATCCTCTCCATAATAAAATTTCTTGATTGTAAGTGCCCGTACAAATCTGTTAACATCCATGAGTATATCAAAAACATCAAAATCAGTTGATGGTACAAAATTGAGGCCCAACTCTAAAACCTTGATCTCCTCTGTGCTTAGATTAGCTCCTGAAAGATTGATAACTCTCATACTTTGTATTTTTTTGTTTGCCCCTCCTGAGAGAGTACTGTTCTCGCTTGGCTAGTGGCTCCTTTCCTCTCCCTCCTACTCCTCCTCCCTGACCTCTGGCCTCTTCCTCCTGAAAAACCTGTGTCTCCACTATGGGAAGATTTGTGGGGAATGGCTGTGTGCCTAAAGCTTTCATGTATCTGTTAGCTGTACACTTTCCCCTACCGCTGGTCTTGAGGATGCCTGTAGTCCCTGCCTGGGTGGTGTTTGTAGTGAGTGGGTGAGTGAAGCCTTCATTAGTTCTAAATGGGACTATCGTGGTACGCTCATTAAAAGTATTAGTGGGGCCTTCTTCTTCTGATGAACCCCCACTAGTGGCATAGTCCAGAAAATCACGAATTTCATTATCTTCACTAGAGTCTGTCTCCGAAAATGTCACTTGTTTTTTCCCTTGATCAACAGACTGGTTTCTCACTCCAAGTGTGTTTCCCTTTTTATTTTTCCTTGATTGTCTATTCCTCCTAGGGGACTGTGTGTTCCATTGATATACTCTATTATTAACATAGTCCTCAAAATTTCTAGTAAACTTTCGATATTTCAATTTATCTACTTCCTTCTTAAGGTCTTCTTTTTTTTAATATACTATCCAAATGTTTATACTGTTCATGATCTATGAAAACATTAAGATCTTTTTGTATGTCCTTAATCAGTCTTCTTGTTTCCTCTAGCTTTTGATTCTTATATATAATTATAATAATAATATAATAATAATAATAATAATAACATTCATTAGCCTCAGTGAACATTCAGTAAGAATATCATTCCATTCAATTATGAACCAATCTTCAGATACTTGGAAAGAAGGACGTTTTCTAATCCTAAGTCCTCTAGGTATCATGTTAGTATCCACATACTTTTCTATAGACCTTTTATCCCACCAAATCTGATATTCCTTGGTTAGTGCTCTCTCCATAGATAAGAAAATGTCTGATATATCTTTGGTCTGTTTCTCTGGGTTGAAAGTGTCTGAGAGAATAAAAATTACTGCACGTGGCCATTCTTTCATCCATATCTATAATGACTATTCACCACTTAAATATATTTGTGGGCGTGTAGTCAATTCAATATAATGTGATAAATATCACTGTTGTCAATAAATTTAACTTAGTAATGGTGTGTATATATAATTCACCAATTATTAAAGCTCTATTTAGGACTGTACATAGTAACCTTCATTATATAGTGTCAGTATCCCAAATTTTTATTTATTAGGTGTAACCTATAACACATTCTAGAAAGGTACCTGTTATAGTAGGAAACCAAACCTCGATGCTTGAAGAACGTAGTGATGTGAAGTCTGAGTGAACGCTTCGTGGTACTAGGTATCCTAGCTGCTAACGGTGTCAAAAATTAATGAAAAAGATGGTCTCACCTCTGCCAACTCTGATCACACTCTCAGTCTTACCCCAGTCGCTGCAAACTCCTCATCCGTTCACGATCACAACCTCTCCACTCATCCGTGGCTCGGTGATCCTCCGATGGCGTCTGACATCATGTACAAGACAAGTGATTACTTGCGACCAATCAGGGGGTAGACTGTACGGACTGGTGCTGATCCGTCTATCCTAAGTTGAACCACCGATCCTGGCAGCTATGAATATACTGTACTCCCTGGAGCCCAAACGGGCGGGCTGGAAATACCCCGCTGCAGTAAACACCAGCGCTCTCCTAGGCTGGATGTAAACCAAATGTAGAAGAATACTGCTTGTAAAATTAAAAGTTCCTTTATTCATATTAAAAATTAATACAGCTATCGCTTCTCGGCCTTTTGGCTAAGATCAAGTGTAGTATCTGTTCTTATCAGTTTAATATCTGATACGCGCCCTATCTGGGTGCTATATATTAAATGGATTTTTGAAACAGGGAGATGGAAGAAGAGCTTGCTCTGTCCACTCCACGCATTGACCTGGTATTGCAGTACCTCCAGGACCGGTGCACAAAAAAAAGAAAAAAAAAAAGAAAAAAAATTAATACAGCTCACGTGCAGTAAAAAAGTTAATATGTTTTGAATAAAGGAACTTTTAATTTTACAAGCAGTATTCTTCTACCTTTGGTTTACATCCAGCCTAGGAGAGGGCTGGTGTTTACTGCAGCGGGGAATTTCCAGCCTGCCTGTTTGGGCTCTGGGGAGGCTGGAAATGCCCCGCTGCAGTAAACACGAGCCCTCTCCTAGGCTGGATGTAAACCAAAGGTAGAAGAATACTGCTTGTAAAATTAAAAGTTCCTTTATTAAAAACATATTTAAAATTAATACAGCTCACGTGCAGTAAAAAAGTTAATATGTTTTGAATAAAGGAAATTTTAATTTTACAAGCAGTATTCTTCTACCTTTGGTTTACATCCAGCCTAGGAGAGGGCTGGTGATTACTGCAGCGGGGCATTTCCAGCCTGCCCGTTTGGGCTCCGGGTAGGACAGTACATTCATAGCTGCCAGGATTGGTGGTTCAACTTAGGATAAACGGATCAGCACTAGTCCGTACAGTCTACCCCCTGATTGGTCGCAAGTAATCACGTGTCTCGTACGTGATGTCAGACGTCATCAGAGTATAACCGAGCCACGGATGAGTGGAGAGGTTGTGATCATGAACGAATGAGGAGTTTGCAGCGACTGGGGTAAGACTGAGAGTGTGATCGGAGTTGGCAGAGGTGAGACCGTCTTTTTCCTTAATTTTTGACACCATTAGCAGCTAGGATACCTAGGACCACGAAGCGTTCACTCAGACTTCACAGTTGTGATATTGTCTGTCTGAAAACAAATGAATGATTCTCTCTTTAATAGAGGCCAAGCCCGAAGAGCCCTGAAAATAGCACGGAGTTCTAAAACATTGATTGGTAACCTCGCCTCTTGAGGATTCCAAACTCCTTGTGCTGTCAGAGAACCCCAGACAGCTCCCCAACCTGTGAGACTTGCATCTGTTGAAATCACAGCCCTGGAAGGACGAACAAAAGAGGCCCCTTGAAGAATCCGATGATGGTCCAACCACCAGGACAGAGAGAGTTGAAAGTTGGTATTTAATTATATCAACTGTGATATCCAAGTATAATCCCTGCACCATTGATTCAGCACAGCATGCAAAGCTGCAGAGGTCTCATATGAAAATGAGCAAAGGGGATCACGTCTGATGCTGCAGTCATGTGACCTAAAACTTCCATGCACATAGCCACTGAAGGGAATGATTGAGACTGAAGGTTTTCGACAGGCAGAAACCAATTTCATTTGTCTCTTGTCTGTTAAGGACAGAGTCATGGACACTGAATCTATCTGGAAACCTAAAAAGGTGACCATTGTCGGAGGAATCAAGGAACTCTTTGGTAAATTCATCCTCCAACCATGTTTTTGAAGAAACGCAAGTTGATTCGTATGAGATTCTGCTAAATAAAAAGATTGAGCCAATACCAAGATATCGTCCAAATAAGGAAACACCGCAATACCCTGCTCTCTGATTACAGATAGAAGGGCACCGAGAACCTTCGAAAAGATTCTTGGAGCTGTTGCTAGACCAAATGGAAGAGCAACAAATTGGTAATGCTTGTCTAGAAAAGAGAATCTCAGAAACCGATAGTGGTCTAGATGAATCGGAATGTGAAGATACGCATCCTGTAAGTCTTTTGAGGACATGTAATGACCTTGCTGAACAAAAGGCCGAATAGTCCTTATAGTCACCATCTTGAAAGTTGGGACCCTTACAAATTGATTCAAAAACTTCAGATCCAGAACTGGTCTGAATGAATTTTCCTTCTTTGGGACAATGAATAGATTTGAATAACAACCCAGACCCTGTTCCAGAAGTGGAACTGGTACAATTACCCCTGAAAGCTCTGAAACACACTTCAGAAAGGCCTGAGCTTTCACATGATTCTGAATGGAACCTGCCCAAACATCTTGAAATAACTTCAATCTGTCCCCCACTAGCAGAACTGGATTGAGGGCCGCACCTTCATGCAGTCTTGGGGACTGAATTTGGTTTCTTATAAGGCTTGGATTTATTCCAAATCGAGGATGGCTTCCAATTGGAGCCAGAGAGTCCTTAGGGCAAGGAGTGGTTTTCTGTTCTCTATTCTGACAAAAGGAACGAAACCGATTAGAAGCTTTAGATTTGCCCTTAGACTTTTTATCTTGAGGCAAACAAACTCCCTTTCCCCCAGTATTAGTGGAAATAATAGAATCCAACTGGGGACCAAACAAATTATTACCCTGGAATGATAGAGATAGCAACCTAGATTTAGATATCATGTCAGCATTCCATGATTTGAACCATAAAGCTCTTCTAGCTAAAATAGCCAAAGACAAAGATTTAACATTAATCTTGATGATATAAAAAATAGCATCACAGATAAAATGATTAGCACGTTGAAGCAAATGAACAATGCTATGCAAATCAGAGTTATTTTCCCATTGTGCTAAGCTATCCAACCAAAAAGTTGATGCAGCCGCGACATCAGCCATAGAAATGGCAGGTCTGAGAATATAGCCAGAAGGCAAATATGCTTTCCTTAGATAAGATTCAATCTTCCTATCTAAAGGATCCTTAAAAGAAGTACTATCTTCCATATGAATAGACCATTCTTTAGCAATCACATCAGAAATAGCATCAGAAACAGGAAAAACCTCAGGAGTAGTCACAGGAGGTCTATAGACAGAATTTAAAAGTTTACTGGATTTATTATCAAGAGGATCAACACTTCTTTTAACAAAGAAAGAATATACTCAATCTTAAAAAGATGATTTATCAGTGTCAATGTCTGAAGTAGGATCTTCTGAATCAGAGATATCCTCATCAGAGGAGGATATATCAGTATGTTGCCGATCATAACAAATTTCATCAGTATTATGAGAAGTTTTAAAAGACCTTTTACGTTTATTTGAAGGCGGTATAGCAGCCATAGCCTTCTGTTTCGCATCAGCAATATCATTTTTCATATCAACAGAGATATTATGTACTTTAGATGTTGAAGGAACAACAGATACTGTACTAGCACTAATAGAAACCTTTTCTGCATGCAAAAGCTTATCATGACAACTGTTACATACTACAGGTAGAGATATAATCGCCACTAGATTACAACAGATACACTTAGCTTTGGTAGAACTGTGTTCAGGCAGCATGTTTTCTAGAGCAACTTCTGAGACAGGATCAGATTGAGACATCTTGTAAAGTGTAAAAGAAAAAATAACATTTAAACAGAAATATCTTATTTCCACATATAGCAGTTTCATGAATGAGAAAAAATATGCAAATGCTAAAACTGGCAAAAAAAAAGCAAATAGCATAGCCCTCTGAGCATAAAGAAGGCAAGGAGCATATAGGAAGTGAGGTAAAATAAAACAAAATATTTTTTTTGGCACCAGGTATGACGCACGGCGCAAAAGGAAGTTGAGAATTTTTTTGCCGCCAACATACATCTGGAAATGACGCAACTCGCGTCATAACAAACACAATTTCGGCAAACAACCTAGCGTCAACTAAGATGCAGGAAATTACAAACTTGCGTCATTACAGACGCACATTCGCGCCAAAAAATTCTCTCGCCAAAAATGATGCAATAAATAACACCATTTTGCGCCCTCGCGAGCCAAATTTGCTTGCAAGTTTTTTAAAGAAAAAACAAGTCAAATGAAGAAAAAACTATACCCCAGAAAGACAAACTTCCTAAAACATTATTCCCATAACGAAACTGTCAGACTGCAAAGGGAAATACACATAGACCTGACTCATATGTATTTTACTTATATTTGCCATATTTAAAACTTTATACATAAAGCACCAAACCATAGCTAAGAGTATCTTAAATAATGATACACACTTACCGAAAGACACCCATCCACATATAGCAGATAGACAAACCAGTACTGAAAGCTATCAGCAGAGGTAATGGTATATAAGAGTATATTGTCTATCTGAAAAGGGAGAAAGGAGATGAATCCCTACGACCGATAACAGAGAACCCTTGAAAAGATTTCCCACAAGGGAAACCATAAAATCAATAGGCGATACTCTCTTTACATCCCTCTGACAAACACTGTACTCAGAGGAATTAGGCTTCAGAATGCTTAGAAGCGCTTATCACAGAAGAAATCATAAAAATCAAGCACAAACTTATGTCCACCTCCATAGGCAAAGTTTGTAAAACTGAATTGTGGGTGTGGTGAGGGGTGTATTTATAGGCATTTTGAGGTTTGGGAAACTTTGCCCCTCTTCGTAGGATTGTATATCCCATACGTCACTAGCTCATGGACTCTTGCCAATTACATGACAGAAAATAGAGATGCCACTATTTAATCCTTTCTCCAAGTCATTTATAAAAATATTAAAAAGAACAGGGCCCAGTATTGATCCCTGGGGGACGCCACTGATTACCTTTGTCCAATCTGAGTATGATCCATTTACTACTACTTGTTGCTCCCTATCTTTTATCCAGTTATTTATCCATGAGCTAACATTTTCAGCTATTCCCAGTCCCTTAATTTTGTGCATTAATCTCTCATGTGGCCCTGTATCAAACAACTTTGCAAAATCTAAGTATATCACATCAACTGATTCCCCTTTATCTATATTTTACTTACTTCCTCGTAGAATCTAATTAGATTAGTTTGACATGATCTATTTTTCATAAAACCATGCTGATTTCAAATCATAATCTTGTTTACACGAATATGCTCATCAATATAATCCCTTCAAATATCTTCCCCACTATTGATGTCAAGCTAACTGGTCTGTAGCTTCCTGGATCATCCCTGCTTCCCTTTTTGAAGAGTGGCACCACATCAGCTTTACACCAATTCTGGAGGTCCATGTCTGAGGATAATGAGTCTTGAAAAATTAAGAGTAGAGGTTTGTCTATAACAGTACTAAGTTCCCTTAACACCCTTGGTGAATTCCATCTGGGCCTGGAGTTTTATTTACCTTAATATTATCCATTTTTTTCCTGATAGCCTCTATACATAACCCAGTTAATGGTATGTGCCGGCATGTTCTATTTTGTTCCAAAGTATCCTCCATTGGTTCCTCTCTTGTGCATACTGAAGAAAATAATTGGTTTAGTACCTCAGTCTTCTCCCTGTCGCTATTCTCCACACATTTTAGGACAAAAGGTATTGGGCCCGTATATATTACAAAAAATAAACCTGGTATTATTCATTTCAATTTGTAAGATAATATCCCTTGATTCTGGGTCTAATTCAATATTCAATATTATAGAGATATATAGTTCTAATATCTCACTGTATAGACCATGTGTTCTCTTGTCATATGAGTCACTGCTGACTCTCTGAAAAAGGGTGGTGTTTGAATACTGGTGCATGTGCTCTAACAGGATATGTGCATATGCTGTAGAAAGACAGTAAAAACGTTTACTAGAAGCATTTTTGCTAATGGAAGTATATTACTAAATGCATGTTAACATATTCCCCCATGGAAGTAAGGAGCAAAAAAAAAGTGGAAAAAATCTTGCGCACACCCGATCGCATATTCTCAAGTGCACTAACCCGAATATGAATATTTAACATTCCAATGTTCTTCAGATAATGTCATTTTATTCACAAATAAATATTTCTAAATATATCTGATGGTATTTTGGTACAATATATATCTATACTTTATATAACAAGTCTTCTGGCCTGTCTAAATTTGTTAATAAACTACACAATGAGTTTATATATATATATATATATATATATATATATATATATATATATATATATATATATATACACACACTGTATATGTGTGTGATTATATAGGTATATACGATATTTATAGGAATATCTATAACAATTATTAGAACATATTCTGCTATGTTCAGAACATTGGAATGTTAAATATTTACAGTAAATACACAGGATAACACTTTATTAAATATGAATATTGCATAAATATGATTTTTTATGTTTTCATCTACTTGACTGCAAAGGGCTCCATACATATTTATGAGTATTTATGTCTGTAAATATTTAGGCATATGTATGTACTGTATGTATCACTATGTTAAAGCCATTTGTCTGCCTTTGAGCTCTTATAATTTTTTTGTGCAATTTGTTAAAAATAGTTTTTATTAGACACTGTTACTATGAGTGTAACTGTACTTTGCATTTTTGATGTGTTTTGTGACACTTTTTTATTTTGCAAAACATTTAACCTTAGCTCTGAGGACGTACTGTCCTGACACACATTAACTTTAATTGCGCTCAAGTGATCACATTAACTTTCAACATGTAATACGAGCAATAAACCCGATGCACGCAAACACCCGTGATAAATCTTTCTTCGCTTGCCCATAACTGTTAGCGTGCCACTCATAATCTGGCCTGAAATATTTTAACTTGTATTTCAGTGTATATATTTTTTTTTACATTTGATATTGCAATGTTTTTTTTAACTTGGAGATATTTGGATACATCAACTTTAAATTTACAACTTGAAAAATACAGCATAGATAGTTATATCTTCTTGCATAAGCATTAAAAAAAAAGACACTAATCAAGTGCAAAAAAAGAAGAAAAGAAAGAAAATACACCATGCAATCACATTTCAGCATGACTGTTTTATTTTTATTTTTTAGAATGTTGGATAGATAAAATTATTATTTATATCAGATGGGGCCTTGGGGCAAAATGGTAAATATATTTTACTGTCTCAATCATCCGTCCAAACGTTTAACAGAAGTTTTCTTATCTTTCACTAGAATGAGACATAGTTTTATGCTCCAGGATTAGCATAAACTTTCAAACCCAGTTGGATAACACTGAGCAAAGCTCTTTATTTCCAGAAATATGAAATGGTAATCTGGGACAATTTAAAATATATCTTTTTCCTTTGCTGCTGATAATCGTGTTATGAAGTAATTATTGTGTTTCCTATTTAACCTACATATTTTCAGTTCTACTCATTGCTTTAGGTAATTTTATAATTTCTAAATCACAAGAGGAACAAAATATAGGACATGCACTATTTAATTTATGCTTTAAAGGAAAGTTCAAAGTCTGGTAACAAACTATATGCTGTAGCAGAGCCTGTGAAATGCTGTGTTTGAAATAAATTCCAAGTTAGGTGCTATTAAATAAAATGAATAGCGCTGCAGACAAGTACAGCAAATAACCAGACAGTTCAGCCCATATTATCAGTAATGGCAAACAAATGAAAGAGGCACACTCATCAACTCTTTAACATGTGTTGTACCAAAGGTTACATATTGGCTTAAAAGTATTCTATATCTGAGATATGGTATACCCTGATGAATGGAATATCTGTAACATAACACTACCCAACAACACAAAGTCAAAAGCACTACATAGCAATTTTCAGGTAGTAGAGGAAAAAATCAGAGCTCAACTGATTAGCAATATATAGTCTAGGGAGTCCCATACCTAACATTTTTTTCCCCTGTGTCCAGTGTGTATGAAAGTCCACATCAATGATGTTGAGAGAGAGAGAGAGAGAGAGAGAGAGAGAGAGAGAGAGAGAGAGACAAAATCCTCAAAAATACTTAAGTTGTCTAAACTTTTAATTACATGTGGCCATGCTTACAACTTACTTAATAAAACAGTAAAAGCCATGTAATTACATTTGTAGCAGTTGTCCAATCAGCAGTCAGAACATTATTGGAACAGATTGACCACTGAAACACAATTGCAGCAAACAAGGTGTTAGACTCCAGCCACCAATTTCTTTATTTGGAGGAGTCAATCTAGACTTGTGTGGCTAAAAGACAGGAGTTGTCATTGTCACTTTTTAACAATATCTCCATAAACCTGCCATAAGCTATTTCTATTTTCAGGACTGGAAAATACATATTTTTAAAGGAACCCTAAAGTAAAACAAACACAAATGTAAAAAACTTTCCAATTCACTTTCATTATCAAAATGTGCACAATCTTTTTATATTTACACTTTCTGAGTCAACAACTCCTACTGAGCATGTGCACGAATTCCCAGAATATTTGTAATGCATTTTGTGATTAGCTGATGACTGTCACATGATGCAGGGGAAGGAAGATTAAACTAAAACCCAAAGTTGTTTAAAAAAAACATAATTTATGCTTACCTGATAAATTCCTTTCTTCTGTAGTGTGATCAGTCCACGGGTCATCATTACTTCTGGGATATTACTCCTCCCCAACAGGAAGTGCAAGAGGATTCACCCAGCAGAGCTGCATATAGCTCCTCCCCTCTACGTCACTCCCAGTCATTCGACCAAGGACCAACGAGAAAGGAAAAGCCAAGGGTGAAGTGGTGACTGGAGTATAAATTAAAAAATATTTACCTGCCTTAAAAACAGGGCGGGCCGTGGACTGATCACACTACAGAAGAAAGGAATTTATCAGGTAAGCATAAATTATGTTTTCTTCTGTTAAGTGTGATCAGTCCACGGGTCATCATTACTTCTGGGATACCAATACTAAAGCAAAAGTACACGGATGACGGGAGGGATAGGCAGGCTCTTTATACAGAAGGAACCACTGCCTGAAGAACCTTTCTCCCAAAAATAGCCTCCGATGAAGCAAAAGTGTCAAATTTGTAAAATTTGGAAAAAGTATGAAGCGAAGACCAAGTTGCAGCCTTGCAAATCTGTTCAACAGAGGCCTCATTCTTGAAGGCCCAAGTGGAAGCCACAGCTCTAGTAGAATGAGCTGTAATTCTTTCAGGAGGCTGCTGTCCAGCAGTCTCATAAGCTAAACGAATTATGCTACGAAGCCAAAAAGAAAGAGAGGTAGCGGAAGCTTTTTGACCTCTCCTCTGCCCAGAGTAAATGACAAACAGAGAAGACGTTTGTCGAAATTCCTTAGTTGCCTGTAAGTAAAATTTTAGAGCACGGACTACATCCAGGTTGTGCAGTAGACGTTCCTTCTTTGAAGAAGGATTTGGGCATAAAGAAGGAACAACAATCTCTTGATTGATATTCCTGTTAGTAACTACCTTAGGTAAGAACCCAGGTTTAGTACGCAGGACTACCTTATCCGAATGAAAAATCAAATAAGGAGAATCACAATGTAAGGCTGATAATTCAGAGACTCTTCGAGCCGAGGAAATAGCCATTAAAAATAGAACTTTCCAAGATAACAACTTTATATCAATGGAATGAAGGGGTTCAAACGGAACGCCCTGTAAAACATTAAGAACAAGGTTTAAACTCCATGGTGGAGCAACAGTTTTAAACACAGGCTTAATCCTGGCCAAAGCCTGACAAAAAGCCTGGACATCAGGAACTTCTGACAGACGTTTGTGTAACAGAATGGACAGAGCTGAGATCTGTCCCTTTAAAGAACTAGCAGATAAACCCTTTTCTAAACCTTCTTGTAGAAAAGACAATATCCTAGGAATCCTAACCTTACTCCAAGAGTAACCTTTGGATTCACACCAATATAGGTATTTACGCCATATCTTATGGTAAATCTTTCTGGTAACAGGTTTCCTAGCCTGTATTAAGGTATCAATAACTGACTCAGAAAACCCACGTCTTGATAAAATCAAGCGTTCAATTTCCAAGCAGTCAGCTTCAGAGAAGTTAGATTTTGATGTTTGAAGGGACCCTGTATCAGAAGGTCCTGTTTCAGAGGTAGAGACCAAGGTGGACAGGATGACATGTCCACCAGGTCTGCATACCAAGTCCTGCGTGGCCACGCAGGTGCTATTAGAATCACTGATGCTCTCTCTTGTTTGATTCTGGCAATCAATCGAGGAAGCAACGGGAAGGGTGGAAACACGTAAGCCATCCTGAAGTCCCAAGGTGCTGTCAGAGCATCTATCAGGACTGCTCCTGGATCCCTGGATCTGGACCCGTAACGAGGAAGCTTGGCGTTCTGTCGAGACGCCATGAGATCTATCTCTGGTTTGCCCCAACGTCGAAGTATTTGGGCAAAGACCTCCGGATGAAGTTCCCACTCCCCCGGATGAAAAGTCTGACGACTTAAGAAATCCGCCTCCCAGTTCTCCACTCCCGGGATGTGGATTGCTGACAGGTGGCAAGAGTGAGACTCTGCCCAGCGAATTATCTTTGATACTTCCATCATAGCTAGGGAGCTTCTTGTCCCTCCCTGATGGTTGATGTAAGCTACAGTCGTGATGTTGTCCGACTGAAACCTGATGAACCCCCGAGTTGTCAACTGGGGCCAAGCCAGGAGGGCATTGAGAACTGCTCTCAATTCCAGAATGTTTATTGGCAGGAGACTCTCCTCCTGACTCCATTGTCCCTGAGCCTTCAGAGAATTCCAGACGGCACCCCAACCTAGAAGGCTGGCGTCTGTTGTTACAATTGTCCAGTCTGGTCTGCTGAATGGCATCCCCCTGGACAGATGTGGCCGAGAAAGCCACCATAGAAGAGAATTTCTGGTCTCTTGATCCAGATTCAGAGAAGGGGATAAGTCTGAGTAATCACCATTCCACTGACTTAGCATGCACAGTTGCAGTGGTCTGAGGTGTAAGCGTGCAAAGGGTACTATGTCCATTGCCGCTACCATTAAGCCGATTACCTCCATGCATTGAGCCACTGACGGGTGTTGAATGGAATGAAGGGTGCGGCAAGCACTTTGAAGTCTTGTTAGCCTGTCCTCTGTCAGGTAAATCTTCATTTCTACAGAATCTATAAGAGTCCCCAGGAAGGGAACTCTTGTGAGTGGAACGAGTGAACTTTTCTTTTCGTTCACCTTCCATCCATGTGACCTTAGAAATGCCAGCACTAACTCTGTATGAGACTTGGCAGTTTGAAAGCTTGAAGCTTGTATCAGAATGTCGTCTAGGTATGGAGCTACCGAGATTCCCCGCGGTCTTAGTACCGCCAGAAGAGCACCCAGAACCTTTGTGAAGATTCTTGGAGCTGTAGCCAATCCGAATGGAAGAGCCACAAACTGGTAATGCCTGTCTAGGAAGGCAAACCTTAGGTACCGATAATGATCTTTGTGAATCGGTATGTGAAGGTAAGCATCTTTTAAATCTACAGTGGTCATGTACTGACCTTCTTGGATCATAGGTAAAATTGTCCGAATAGTCTCCATCTTGAACGATGGAACTCTTAGGAATTTGTTTAGGATCTTTAAGTCCAGGATTGGTCTGAAAGTTCCCTCTTTTTTGGGAACCACAAACAGATTTGAGTAAAACCCCTGTCCCTGTTCTGATCGTGGAACTGGATGGATTACTCCCATTAACAAGAGCTCTTGTACGCAGCGTAGAAACGCCTCTTTCTTTGTCAGGATTGTTGACAATCTTGACAGATGAAATCTCTCTCTTGGAGGAGAGTATTTGAAGTCCAGAAGGTATCCCTGAGATATTATCTCTAGCGCCCAGGGATCCTGAACATCTCTTGCCCAAGCCTGGGCGAAGAGAGAAAGTCTGCCCCCCACTAGATCCGATCCCGGATCGGGGGCCCTCAATTCATGCTGTTTTAGGGGCAGCAGCAGGTTTCCTAGTCTGCTTGCCCTTGTTCCAGGACTGGTTAGGTTTCCAGCCTTGTCTGTAGCGAGCAACAGCTCCTTCCTGTTTTGGTGCAGAGGAAGTTGATGCTGCTCCTGCTTTGAAATTACGAAAGGAACGAAAATTAGACTGTCTAGTCTTGGCTTTGGCTTTGTCCTGAGGCAGGGCATGGCCTTTACCTCCTGTAATGTCAGCGATAATCTCTTTCAACCCGGCCCGAATAAGGTCTGCCCTTTGAAAGGTATATTAAGCAATTTAGACTTAGAAGTAACATCAGCTGACCAGGATTTTAGCCACAGCGCCCTGCGTGCCTGAATGGCGAATCCTGAATTCTTCGCCGTAAGTTTAGTAAGATGTACTACGGCCTCCGAAATGAATGAATTAGCTAGTTTAAGGACTCTAAGCCTGTCCGTAATGTCGTCCAGAGTAGCTGAACCAATGTTCTCTTCCAGAGACTCAATCCAGAATGCCGCTGCAGCCGTGATCGGCGCAATGCATGCAAGGGGTTGCAATATAAAACCTTGTTGAACAAACATTTTCTTAAGGTAACCCTCTAACTTTTTATCCATTGGATCTGAAAAAGTACAGCTATCCTCCACCGGGATAGTGGTACGCTTAGCTAAGGTAGAAACTGCTCCCTCCACCTTAGGGACCGTTTGCCATAAGTCCCTTGTGGTGGCGTCTATTGGAAACATTTTTCTAAATATCGGAGGGGGTGAGAACGGCACACCGGGTCTATCCCACTCCTTAGTAACAATTTCAGTAAGTCTCTTAGGTATAGGAAAAACCTCAGTACTCGTCGGTACCGCAAAATATTTATCCAACCTACACATTTTCTCTGGTATTGCAACTGTGTTACAATCATTCAGAGCCGCTAACACCTCCCCTAGTAATACACGGAGGTTTTCCAGTTTAAATTTAAAATTTGAAATATCTGAATCCAGTCTGTTTGGATCAGAACCGTCACCCACAGAATGAAGTTCTCCGTCCTCATGTTCTGCCACCTGTGACGCAGTGTCTGACATGGCCCTAATATTATCAGCGCACTCTGTTCTCACCCCAGAGTGATCACGCTTACCTCTTAGTTCTGGTAATTTAGCCAAAACCTCAGTCATAACAGTAGCCATATCCTGTAATGTGATTTGTAATGGCCGCCCAGATGTACTCGGCGCTACAATATCACGCACCTCCCTCTGAGCGGGAGATGTAGGTACTGACACGTGAGGCGAATTAGTCGGCATAACTCTCCCCTCGTTGTTTGGTGAAATTTGTTCAATTTGTACAGATTGATTTTTATTTAAAGTAGCATCAATACAGTTAGTACATAAATTTCTATTGGGCTCCACTTTGGCATTGCAACAAATGACACAGGTATCATCCTCTGAATCAGACATGTTTAACACACTAGCAAATAAACTTGCAACTTGGAAATACAATTCAATTAGAATAATATTAAAACGTACTGTGCCTTTAAGAAGCACAGAAGATCTATGACAGTTGAAAATTAATAAATTGAAACAGTTATAGCCTCAATCCTTGTAAACAACACAACTTTAGCAAAGGTTTAATCCCATTAGCAAAGATAACAAATTCTGAAAGCAGGAAACAAATTACAGAATAAACGTTTTTTATCTCAGTCAAACTATAATTCTCACAGCTCTGCTGAGAGAAATTACCTCCCTCAAAATAAGTTTTGAAGACCCCTGAGCTCTGTAGAGATGAACCGGATCATGCAGGGAATACAATGAGTTGCTGACTGAAATATTTGATGCATAGTAAAAGCGCCAAAAAACGGCCCCTCCCCCTCACACACAGCAGTGAGGGAGAACAGAAACTGTCAGAAAACAATTTAAGCAACTGCCAAGTGGAAAAATAGTGCCCAAACATTTATTCACTCAGTACCTCAGCAAATGAAAACGATTTTACATTCCAGCAAAAACGTTAAACATAATCTCTAGTTATTAAACAGCTTTATGTATTTCTTACAGTGTAATTCTAATGAAGTACCATTCCCCAGAATACTGAAGTGTAAAGTATACATACATGACATATATCGGTATGGCAGGATTCTCTCATCAATTCCATTGTCAGAAAATAAAAACTGCTACATACCTCTATGCAGATTCATCTGCCCGCTGTCCCCTGATCTGAAGTTTACCTCTCCTCAGATGGCCGAGAAACAGCAATATGATCTTAACTACTCCGGCTAAAATCATAACAAAAACTCTGGTAGATTCTTCTTCAAACTCTGCCAGAGAGATAATAACACACTCCGGTGCTATTTTAAAATAACAAACTTTTGATTGAAGATATAAAACTAAGTATAATCACCATAGTCCTCTCACACATCCTATCTAGTCGTTGGGTGCAAGAGAATGACTGGGAGTGACGTAGAGGGGAGGAGCTATATGCAGCTCTGCTGGGTGAATCCTCTTGCACTTCCTGTTGGGGAGGAGTAATATCCCAGAAGTAATGATGACCCGTGGACTGATCACACTTAACAGAAGAAAATGTAATATCACCTTGAATTTGTGGATCAAGTCCTAGAAAGGGAACCTAGATTGAATTTAGAATTAGTTCTCTCTGTTTATAATTAGTATATGAAGAGGGACCAATAAACAGATGTAGCTTTATACTCTAAAGTTGTTGGAATAGATGGCAAACACTATCTATGTGAATCTGAGCATTCTAGAAAGTAGCTGCACGTGCCACACAATTTCTACACACACCTGCTCCATATGAAGGGTATGAAATCACGTTTCTGGCTGCATTCTTGTATTTTACTATCTTCTCTACACCAGGATCTCTGCATTTCTGCTACAATCTTGTGTGTGTGTGTGTGGGGGGGGGGGGGTTGGAAAAAATAATAAATAGGGTAAATAGATGCACTAGCAACACAAGGGAATGTTATACTCATAAACAAAACTTGCTTGTAGATTGATTAATATATACATGTTACTGGAGGGTGTACATCCTATGTCCTGTATGTTTTCTGCCACAACGCAGAATACATTTCCTAATCTAGACGGACAAGGTACAGGGAGGTAGGAGGAAAACAACAGGAAACAACATACCTTCTATTCTAAAACCTTACATACAAAAGCAACCTCCAGTAGAGACTTTTAAATGGACTGTTGTATGGCTGTAATGCTACAAAAATAGCGCCAGAAAGGAAGAGATACATTTTAATAAATATTTAAATATCAAATGTCATTTGAATAAGATTAATATTATTCCAGAAATGATTACATTCATAAAAGTTTTTAATGGTATGATGATTTTGTAGGCAGTGACAGTGACCCCTTCATCACTTTCCATGATTAATGTTAGAGACATAGGACACAGCTTCCATGGAGATGTTGGGCTTATTCATCATGACCAGTCATTGTGAGCATTCTATAAATGTGACCAAGGAAGCATTAAATTGCAACCTAAACTACAGGATACCTTATAAATATTTACTAACTAGATCAGAGCTTTCCAAACTTTTCATGTTGGTAACACACTTTTTAGACGTACATCATTTTGAAACACAGTAATTCAGTTGTACTATCAAAAAGGAGGTTAAACTAACTTGTTTTAAAAGATACAGACATATACATAGATTATATAATAACAAAATGTATTTACAAGTAACAGTATGTATGTGCAAGAATTAAAAAAAAAATATTAACACCAATAGCTACTTACTATTTTAATGGGATGTATGAGGTTGATGGGATGAAGACAGTTTCGGAATATTTGGTGTACTATTAGATAAAGACACTCAAATTTCATCATCAATCATTTTTAAGCTTTCACTTTCTATCCATATATCAAGAACAGAAGCAGCAATGCACTACTGGGAGCTAGTTGCAAAAAAACCCCACTGACTTCTGACTTCAACTCAGTGTTTAAGCTGCCACCCTCAGAGCTCTGTGAGTCCGACTGACTACTGCCCGTGCTGCAAACACACTGCTGTCCCACTCACTGACTACACATGCAGCCACAAGCCAATTAAGGAGACTACACGTGCAGTCAGGAGCCAATGTGCCGCCAAATCCGCCAATGGTAATAGTTTCAGTTCCCACTGAGCTGTGTCAATTGGTTAAGATGATCTGTGACCCACTAGGTATCAATCACGTGTCAACCATGTGATATGCGTAGCAGGCAGGTGGAAAGTCAGAAACCAAAAAACAATTTAAAAAAAAAAAATTTAAATTTAAAAAAATTTGTGCTGAAGCAAGGACACACCTACACACTGCTGCCGACACACAGTTTGGAAAGCACTGAACTAGATACCCAAAAACCAGATCTATAACCGATGACTTTGCAATCAAACCAATATTACCCATTTTTACACAAAATTAGAATCATTATTATTTATTTATTTATATAATATTTTCAAAGTATAAAGAAAAAACCCTAACGGAAGTTTGGTGATTAGTTTAACGGGCAATGAACCATGTAAGAGTAGACTTTTTTTTTTTTAAAGCAATGCTTTCTGTTTTGGACATGACATTGGAGCCAGGAGATGCAGTAGATGCCTATTTACTTACTGCAAGAGTATATCTGGGTAATGAGAGGCTCATCCCTGTTAAACCAGACTCCATTCTGCTTGCTAGCGTTCATGTTTATGAGTTTGGCTGGTGCACCTAGATTTGTTGTTTCACCAATTAAGCTTTATATACTTACATATTATATTACTTTTTTATTTTAAACCACTAACAAAGAATGCACTATATAGTCTTCAGCAGGTGAAGATACTATAATTAGAAGGAGCATTAAATGCAGTATATTTTCATAAACAACAAATTCATAATAAAAAGAAATGGCAACAACACAGTCTGATCATTCAAATAAGTAGTTCAATGTTTTTAACTAAATTCAGTTACTTCCATTTTCCCTGCCTCCTGTATTATGTGAAAATCATCAGCCAATTACAAAACACATAGGGGCCTATTTATCAAGTTCTGTATGGAGCTTGATGCCCATGTTTCTGGCGAGCCTTCAGCCTTCAAGACCGCTGCTCCATAACCTGTCCGCCTGTTCTGAGGTGGCGGACAGACATCGCCGGAAATCAATCCGATCCAATACGCTGCGAATCTGCAGGGGGCGGCATTGCACCGGCAGTTCACAAGAACTGCTGGTGCAATAATAAATGCCGAGAATGTATGCTGTCGGCATTAATCGATGTGCAGCAGGCAAGATCTGCAATGTCAGATCATGTCAGCTCGCACGTTCTTAAATAGGCCCCTTATACTTCAGGTGCTTCAGAAACTTTGCATATAAAAAGTTTGAGCGCCTTTTGACAATGGGTGTAAACTGAATAAAAAAGATTTTGACTTTAGTGTCTCATTAGAAACTGCTGACATACACTGCAAACATACATTTTGTCCCACAATTCTCTATTCACAGAAAACAAACAAAAAATCAACAACCCCAAATCAATTAATTATGTCACTTTTTAGCCCTGTACTTTCCATAATTTAACCTCATTAAAAGTAATTTAATGAGGTTAAAATTAAGAGTGAATGATAGCCTTTTGTTGGAGATCCAAAAGAAAATGTAACAATGTGTGTCCTTACAGGTAAAACTGATTGCCATACAAAATGGCTGTTTATCAGTTAAAAGAAGCACACCTTATTTTTTGTTGGGAATCTCAAATCTGACAGCCCTTGTGTGTTTGTTGATCAAAAAATAAATCTTTATAAAAAGGACAAAGCACAATCTTTATTAAAAGGTTACACATACATGCATTAGAAGAGATAGAGATAAAGGTAAATTAGTCTTGCTTATTCCTTTTTTATGTCAAAATAAGAAGATGTAAAAACTACTAAAAGCTTTAAAGGGACACTCAAGTAAAAAAAAAAAACCTTTTATGATTAAAATAAAGCATGCAGTGTTAAGACACCTTTCAATTTGCTTCCATTATTAATTTTGCAGTCTTTTTACATACATGCACAAACTCACAGGGTATAGGCATACTAGTCTGTGATTGGCTGATGCCTGTCACATGATACAGGGGGGGGTGTGGAAAATGAGAGACAAAATAAATTTGCCAGAAAAAAAATCTACTGCTTTTTTTAAATTCATCATCTTAGTAGTAGGCGTTATTGCATCATCTTTTTTATTATGTACTTGTTAATTATGCAATTCTACTGCATTTAGTGGTCCTTTAGTAACCACCTCTGATATTCTACCTTCAACCCATATGTTACTAAACACCTAGCAAGTACTACCTACTACTGCTGCTGAATACTTGAAGGCAGAGTTCAAGTTTGATAAATTACACTAAGAGGGACAAATTGTTAAGTTTTCTATGTTTTAAAAACTGTAGCAATTTGCTTGGTATGTAGATTACGGGCTCCCTTTATCTCCCTTTAGCTGCAATAGCCCGCTCAGAGCGAGCCTGTAACATTAAGTCTTAACACTGCTGCTACTTAACCTCTCCATAACATTTTAGGTGGTGGATTACAATCATCCCGATCGGATTAGGATGATTGACAGCCCCCTCTTATGTGATTGGACATTTACAAGCAGGAGGCGGCATTGCACAATCGCCATGAGGTTGGCAGACGCCCGCAAAATGATAAATGGAGTCCAATGCTTAATACCAAATATATATGTAGCATTTTAAATAAATAAAAAATCTTTCAGTGAATTGCTGTTTTAATTTTCAGTTTATGCACCTTTAAAAAATATATTTTAAAAAATAAATGTTAATCAGTACTTACAAAATCAGAATGTTAGTTAGAAAGTTACAGGCTTACTAGAATTTGTGATGCACTGAATTCAATATGGATTTTATGATAATAAAATTAATACTACCAATACAGATTTAACAATATATAACATATATTGTGTTTATTGTATGTCTGGCATCTACACATCTCCAGACAGCTCTCAAACATCAGAGAGAGGATAAACCATTTGTCGCCTCTTCATAGTTAATAAGTTATTTCGAAGGTCTAATCTTAGTTCAAGTGGCCATTTTCATGTCTTATCTATGTGTTCTGTATTGATTCATTGGATGAGATTACACAAAATGCTTTTGTCAAGTATTCTCACTACAACATAAAGGGAGCACTTCTGTAGATTAAACCTATCATGTTCCTTTTGGTCAAAATCCTCATTTGTACAACATATCTTGTACCTTTCTTTCTGTTCTTACACAATTTATGTAACAACCTACACTCATTTGTTAAAATCTAATTATCCGTGGTTTATTTGATACAGACCTATATTATAAAAATAAAAAACCTTGCAATTATAAAAACTCAATACCATTACATTTTAATACACTGTGTACATTACAGGCTAGATTACATGTCGAACACTAATTTATCGCATGTCCACACACGGGCGATAAATAACCAGGCATTACAAGTGGCTGATTATTGCTACCACAAGCTCGCGGTAGCAATTAGCGCTTATAAAATTAATCAGAGATCAGATCTCTGGTTAATTTTATGAATGTCCACCAAATGCCCCCAAAATCAAATGTATTATACTTTATTAAAAAAATAAAGACAGTAGCAGCTTAATTTTTTTATAAAATAATTGCAAAAAGCAGTTATGAGGGTTTAAACTTGGTAGGTGTGGGATGTTAGAAAAAAACTGCACTGAAAAGTGGCTCTACATTGCGGTCTATGGGAACTGTGTGTTCCCTGTAAATATAAATGTATATGCTTATATACATATATATTTATGTGTTAATATGTGTGTATACACATAAAAACAAATAAAAAATATATATATATATATACAGTCATATACATACATATTTTCAATTTGCTGCATGACTTACCCCCTTTGGCTGGACTAGTTCTCATGCCATGTCTCACGGCATGAGAACGAGGCTCCCATTGGAGCCTATGGAAGCGCACTGGTATTACTCAGTGGAACGTAAATATCGCTTTCACAAAAGCGATATTTATTGCTCCACTTGTAATCTGGCCCTATATATTTAATTAGATACATTCTACATTTTTCTATTGGTTACCAACACATCAGACCTAACAAAAGTATTGTCATCTTCAGGTAACAACCACAAACACACAATTATAGAATGTAAACACTTTTAGATAAAAACTTGCTGAAGAATTCAGTTCCGTTGGTAGTAAAGCAAATAGTATAATAGATGATTCACATAAATTAAAATTTCTGTTTAAATACAGGTGAAAACAAATATTGCATTTCTTTGTATTCACCAAAAACACTTGTGCTAATATAGAGATATAGAAAGGGGGCAGTTTAATCCAGTCAATGTGAGGTAGAGGAACTCACAGATGAGGCCAAAGGAGGCTGAAATGTATGCGAGGATCTTTTTTCTTTTTATGTCAGTCTGATTTACTACAGGAAAGTCCACCTAATAAAGTCCTGTAATGCAGTGACAAATCAATGTTGTATTAATAAAGGTCATAATAGCTAATGCTTAGATAAAAGAATGACTACAAGACACATGAATAATGTGTAAAGTTATATTGTTACGACATAAACCATACACCCCAACATTCTCAACTGAAAAAATGGGAAGAATAGAAAGAAGTCACTTTGGGGAAGCAAGGATTGTGGTGAGGTGGCTTAAAGATGGTGGTCCAATGCTGTTTGTGGAAAGTCAGGGAGCTCTGTGGGATTGACTGGGCAGTTCAGAAGAAGAAAATGTGTTCATTAGTTCATTAAGTTCCTCAACTTAATAGACAGAAAGACAAAATCAAAGTGATGGTAAATTCTAGCATTTTTCAAATGTGGAGGTGATGCAGAAGGATCCCTTTGTGAGAAGTGTAGAAGCAGCAAAGCAAATATTTTACATTGTTTTTGGACAAGCCCAAAAACACAAAGATTTTGGAGAATGGCACATTTTTGGGTCAGTAATATTTGTAATACTCATATGAGGCTTCAAGCTGAACATATATATTTTTTTCTATTCTACTACTAAAAACCATGTGCAAATTAAAAACGTTCTTAATATGGCTATTTTAATAGGTAGGAACCTTATTTTGAAGGTTTGAAAAATGTGCACACGCCCTCTTTTAAAGCATTAAAACATGCTGTTCATAAACAATTTCTCATAGAACAAAATTATATCTGGTTTAACTTAGAAATTTAAGGGACAGTCTAGTCCAAAATAAACTTTCATGAGCCAGATAGAGAATGTAATTTAAAACAATTTTCCAATTTACTTTTATCACCAATTTTGCTTTGCTCTCTTCTTAGTTGAAAGCTAAACCTAGGAGGTTCATATGCCAATTTCTAAGCCCTTGAAGGCCGCCTCTTTTTCACCACTAGAGGGTGTTAGTTAATATGTGTCATATAGATAACACTGTGCTCACGCATGTGGAGTCCCAGTGAGCCAGTTCTGATTGGCTAAAATGGATGTCTGTCAAAAGAACTGAAATAAGGGGGTAGTTTGCAGAGGCTTAGATACAGGGCAATCACAGAGGTAAAAGTGTATTTATATAACTGTGTTGGTTATGCAAAACTAGGGAATGGGTAATAAAGGGATTATCTATCTTTTTAAACAATAACAATTCTGGTGCAGACTGTGCCTTTAATATTGAAACATATTTTGATAAATGGAAATACTGGATCAAGACTTTAGATCTTGACACACAAAAGCAATTGATTAAAAAATATGAAATTAGGCAATATATAAGTAATTGTAGGTTAAGGGAGAAATGGCTTCTCTGACCCCTCAAGAAGTGGGGGGTCGAGGAGGTTGTTTTTTTTTTTTCCTCTCTCTCACCATCTGTTGGAAAAAGGAGAGTAATATTTATATTTTGAGTTTGAATATGTTGTTGTAGTATAAAGAGGATGATTGGGAAAGGAAAGAAAGATGAGGTGAATAATACAGATCTATTAACTACTTATATAAGGGATAATATTTTTTTTCTTATTTTATGCTTAATACAACAATATAAGGTCATATTCTGTGAATATATAGAACTCATTGTCTATTGCATACTATGTGTACAAATATAATGATGGTACATTTAGGATGTATTATTCTAGTTTTTGCAGTGTATTATTTTAAAGGAATATGACGAACTTCTTGATGTTGTATGGATGCAAAAATTGTAATTTAGAGATATTATTTATTCTATGCTTAAATTTTGGATTGCACAAATGTATGTCTCAAATAAAATATATAATAAAAAAAAAGTGATGGTAAATTCTAGCATTTTGCAAATGCTAGAATTTAACAGAGCTACAAATAATGGGGACTTTCAGTTATGAAGTATAAAAAACTTCATGCTGAAAGTACCTATATTTACCTGCAGTTTATGCTGAGCTGAGCACCCCCGGTTGCCCATGGCAAAACGCAATTTTTTTCAATAAGGTGACGTTTTCCCCCTCTTAGCCAACAGCCGCGTGGGCAAATCAGCATTATGCTCTATGGCTAGCATGCTATTGGCTAAGAGGACGCTATTGACAAAAAGGAGTTTTGCTGTGGGTGGCCAGAGGTGCTTAGCTTGCTGTAAATAAAGGGTACTTTCAGCGAGAAGTTTTTTAAACTTCATGACTGAAAGTCCTCTTTATTTGTAGCACTGGTAGATCCTAGCGTTTCAAAAATATTAGGATTTATCATCATTTTACTGAACGTATTTGTTCAAATTTGTCCATTAATTTTGCAAAGAAATAAGGAAAATTATTTTTTGTGTATCAGCAACTAAACACAGAATTACATAACATCGGCATAAAGCAGGATTAGACAAACTGATGTCATTCTCAAAAGCCAGTTAGAATTTTGAGAAGCCACTTGCCCGTTTTAAGAGCCAAGAAAGGGTATTTATATAAAGATGTAAATAGAATAATTCAAAAAGTTTATAGTCAGAATGTAAATTCTAGGAGACATGGAACCTGGCATTTGTCAAGCCCTAGTAGAAAAAGGATTGTTGCCGTATTGGTCCTGTGATGAGAGTGGGAGGTGACGTCACCGGATGGGGACATGGCTTAAAGCCGGGATAGTCTATGTCGCAGTTACTAAGTTGGATGTGTTGTACAAGCTGTTTACTTCTATGCTCTGCAATAAAATAGCGTTTTACCTTCTATGCTGTGTCCTGCATCTCATGACATGGTGTCAGAAGTTCTTGCCTGCGCTTCTGTTTCCTGAGTAATGACGATGTTGAAGTTTACCCCACCTGATCCTTTTGATTTCTCTCAGCCTGCAGCTTGGCCCACATGGCATCAGCGGTTTCAGCGCTTCAGGATTGCTTCCAAGCTGGACAAGGAGAGTGGTGAAGTACAAGTTAATTCTCCTTTATACTCTATGGGGAAAGATGTGGAGCCAGTGTTTAATGCCTTTACATTCCAAGAAGGGGAAGAATTATGAACAAACTCAGTGCTTACTTTGTGCCCAATCGAAATGTGATTCATGAGAGGGCTTGTTATCACAAACGTGCTTAGCATGTGGGAGAATCTGTGGAGTCAATTGTGCGCAGCCTGTATGAAATAGCTGAATTCTGTGAGTTTGGTGTTACTAAAGAAGAGCAAATCAGAGACAAAATAGTCATAGAAATTGCAGATGATAAGGTCTCACCGAAGCTACAGTTGTAGGCTGAATTAACGTTATATGGGGCTATTAGGATGGCCCGCCAGAGTGAACTGGTGAAAAAGCAAAGTGCTGATCTGAGGTCTGAGAGTATTGTGGATGAAGTGCAGCAGTTCAGGAGAGCTGCAGGTGAAAGGCACAGTGTGAGCGGTAGACCAAGGGCAAAAGATAGGCCCAGAAGCAGATGGGCGCAGCAGGCTCGCTGCACGTGGTGTAACCGTACCCATGATCAGAATGTCATATGCCCAGCTAAAGATAAAAGATGTAGAAAGTGTAACCGAATGGGCCATTTTGAAGTGGTGTGTAAAACTGAATACAGTGAGGAGATGCAGGTAGGGTCTGTTGTTGAACGGTCTTGTTCAGGTCAAGATTGGCAGGTTACCCTTACTGTAATGGAAGCCAAGGTTGCCTTCAAGATTCACACAGGAGCAGACATCACTGTAATGTCCCTTGCAGCATTCATAAAACTGCCTCGACAGCCTCAGCTGGCGAAAGTTACAACAAAAGTTCATAGTCCTGGTGGCCGCATCGATTGTGCGGGGAAATTTCTTGCCAGCTGCGAGTACAAGCAGAGGAAATTCACAATGTGGGTACACGTAATTAGAGGTCAGTGTGTTAACAACCTATTGAGCAGGAAAGCAGCCTGTGGTTTGGGCCTTGTCGCCAGAGTGAATGAGATTTCGGAAGACATGTTTGGTGAATTGGGCCTACTGAATTGCAACCCAGTCCGTATATCACTTAAACGTGATGCAGTCCAATACAGCATTACCTCTCCTCGTAGAATTCCATTCCCGCTCATGCGTCAAGTGGAGAAGGAATTTCTGCGAATAAAGAATATGGGAGTTATTGAGGAAGCTGTTGAAGCAAATGACTGGTGTACACAAAAATCTTGATAAACCGCCGGGCCGTCCAATAGTGGCAAGTACCAACTCCATCCTTACTAATGTATCTATATATCTGGATAGGATATTAAGACCATTGGTCACTACAGCCATATCCTATATTAAAGACACAGGGGATTTCCTTCAAAAATTACAGGAGGTAGTTCTACAGAGTGATAAATTTATTCTCTATACACTGGATGGGAGTAGCCTATATACTTCTATCACACATAATAGTGGTTTGGATGCTACGAAGCAGGCTATCACATCCAGTGGTTTACTAACCACCTTTGAGAGGGAATTTGTTATGGAGTTACTGCAACTAGTTCTTTATTGTAACTACTTCCTTTTTCAGAGTCAGTTTTATATCCAATGTCAGGGGACTGCTATGGGGTCAAATGTCGCCCCCACATATGCCAACATCTATATGAACATGTATGAAGAAAAGTTTGTATACACTAATGGCATGTTCCAGAAATATGGACTTTGCTGGTTTTGTTACATAGATGATGTGTTTGGCATATGGGGGGGCGACATTGACTCCTTATATGAATTTGTAGCAGATTTAAACATTTCAACAAGATCTATAAAATTTCAATTGAACCTGAGTGAGGAATCGGTCCCTTTCTTGGACACACTGATAATCAAGAATGGTAGGTCTTTAAAAACTGATTTGTACAAAAAAATGAGTGATAGAAACAGCCTATTGAGGTTTGATAGTGCACACTCTCCATCCTTGATTAGAAGTTTGCCCAAGAGCCAGCTCCTACGTGTGAAGCGAATAGTCTCAGATGAGGATAAAATTACCTCTAGACTCAAAGAGATGGGCAAATGTTTTCTCAAAAGGGGTTTTCCTAAATCCCTGATTGAGAGTCAAATTAAGGAAATTGAGGCTCCCAATAGGGAACTAATTCCTAAGGGAAATAATGTAAATAGGAAATTTCAGAAAAAAGGAGAGACTTGTATTTGTATCTGAGTTTAACCCACTTAGTAAGAAAATAAATGGTATCATCAGGAAACATTGGTCAATGATAAAGGATTTAAATAAGCATATTAAAGAATTCCAAGAGCCCCCTATGCCAGCCTATAGGAGATGTAGAAATATTAGGGACACTTTGGTCAAAGCTGACATTGGCCCAGAGAAGGGTCTGAGACAGACACATATTAGTAGTCCTCGGATGGGTTTCTATCCTTGTTTAGGATGCTGCAACTGCAACAGCATGATCAAAGGTGGGATATGTCTACACCCCCTAACAGGAAAGAGATATAATATCTCTGGATACTACACATGCAATACAGATTTTATTATTTATCTGATTAAATGCCCCTGCTCTAAAATCTATGTAGGGGAGTCAACACGCAGGGCCAGGGATCGCATAAATGAACACAAATCCAATATTCGTACAAAAAACCTTGATGCCCCTGTGTCAGGTCATTTTCTTCAGGCTGGTCACTCAATCTCGCAACTTAGGTTTCAAATTATTGAACATATTAAAAGACCTAGGCGAGGGGGTGATAGGGTTAAAATGTTAAAAAGTAGGGAAACATTTTGGATATATACCCTACAATCTTTGGCCCCTATAGGGATGAATAAAGAAATAGATTGGGGGATAACCCTTTAATATACATGTCTCTCTTTGAACCATAAAAAGGTACCTTGTGGGCTATGTACTTACACTAGACAATATATGTGATTCTGGGAATTTTACATTTTTTGCTAGTTTCAAGTAGTTTTAATTTTAACATATAAATATGCTATATATTGTTTTTAACTTAGGTTGTATGTATTTACAGGTCTTTGAGGGTTAAAGAAGAATGATCTCTCTGCTAACAACCACTAGAGGGAGTATGTAGGTTAGGAATGTACTTGATTACACCTGAACCAGGTAATTGAGCCCCTCCCCTCTAAGTAAGGGTATAAAGTGTGAGCAGTTATGATGTTATTTAGAACATGATTAAGGTCAGTGTATGACCGAAACGTTGTATCTCTTGTCTGCCATGATGTTAAACCAATAAAGGAAGAATTTTTTGCATTTACAAGGTGCTGCTGTTTTTCTCCTTCTTTGTGCCCCCATTGTGCCTGTTGCAAAGAAAAACAGGAAGGTACGCATCTGCGTAGATTTGAAAAGGCTGAATTAGGTGGTGAAGAGAGAGAGATATGTGCTGCTGACGATTGAAGACATAGCTCCGAAACTCGCTGGGGCGAAGTTCTTTTCTACACTGGATGCTTCCAGCGACTTCTGGCAGATAACTCTAGATCCACAGTGCCGCAAACTGACTACCTTTATTACACCGGTAGATCGGTTTTGCTTCTGCAGACTCCCCTTTGGGATATCCTCTGTTCCTGAAATCTTTCAAAGATAGATGAGTTTCCTCTTAAGGAACCACGAGGGCACAGCAGTCATCATGGACGACATTTTAGTGTATGGGACTACATTGGAAGAACATGATCAGCGATTGAGCTGTGTGCTGCAGACCATTAGAGAGTCCAGGCTGAAATTGAATAAAGAGAAATGCCATTTTAGAAAATCTGAGTTATGTTACTTTGGGCATATCATCAATGGAGATGCATCAAGCCGGACCCTGATAAAATCCTTGCTATTGAACAGAGGAAAAGTCCTTCTGATGTACATGAGCTAAAACAAATATTGTGCCTTGTGAATTATGTGGGCAGGTTCCTTCCAGATTTATCCACAGTACTACACACTATCACAGAGTTGTTGAAGAAAGATGTTGCCTGGGTCTGGGGTCCTCCACAAGAAGAAGCTTTTGTATAGTTCAAGTTCTTGCTGGGGTCTGCCCCAGTGTTAGGGTTCTACGACCCTTCTAAAAAGACTGTGGTCAGTGCTGATGCGAGCAGTTATGGGTTAGGGGCCGCCCTCCTGCAGCTCAATGAGAACAAACTACAGCCCATCGCCTACTGTTCCCGTACACTGACGGCTGCTGAGTCAAAATATGCCCAAATTGAGAAAGAGTGCCTGGCTGCAGTTACCTAGCGTTACCTAGTGGGTTTAAAAACATTTAGTCTGGAGACTGACCATAAACCGCTAGTCCCTCTAATCAACTCCTATGATATTGTCAAGACTCCCCTAAGATCCCAGAGACTCCTGATGAGGCTGCTCAGGTTCAACGTTCAGGCAGTGCATGTGCCGGGGAAACAACTGGTAGTGGCAGATAAACTTTCCAGGCTTCCGCTGGCTGCTGCTGAAGAATCTTCAACGGAATCAGATGTAAAAGTGTATGTGGATTCAGTTATGGCATCCAAATCCAAGTTAGAGCAAATAAGAAAGGAGACATGTTTAGATACAGACCTTCAAGAGCTTATTAAGTACATAAAAGAAGGTTTGCTCTAGATGCGGGCAGCCTGGATGTCTTTAAATTCTTTAAAGTAAGAGAGGTCGCAGCTCACAGAGCTGGATGGGTTAGTGCTGTTCCAAGACCGCATTGTCATTCCTGTTAGCATGCGGCAGGGGATGTTAAGCAGGATTCATAATGGCCACTTGGACATTACAAAGTGCAGAGAAAGGGTAGCTACGGCGGTATGGTGGCCTGGGATCATTTCCAACATTACAAGCCACGTATCAAAATGTGCCTTTTGCCGGGAATGCCGACTCAGAGAAGGGAGCCCTTGATTTTTACCCCGCTGCCTGCAAGCCCATGGCAGAAAATAGCTGCAGATTTGTGCGAACTGCATGGTAAAAAGTACCTAGTCATGATTGACTACTATTTCAGGTATTTGGAGATTGCACCCTTGAATGAGATCACCAGTCAAGCCGGTATCACTCGTCTCAAGAGTTTGTTCGCCCGGTGGGGCATACCAATGGAGTTAGTTAGTGAAAACGGAATGCAGTTTGCTTCCATTGTGTTCAGATATGATTTTGTCCATTCTACGTCAAGTCCACATTACCTGCAAATCAATGGAATGGCTGAAAGGGCAGTTCAAACAATAAAGTTAATTTTGAAGCAATCTGAGCCGTAACTAGCTCTCTTGGTCTATATGGCTACTTCCATCCAAGCTACAAGCTTTAGCCCGGCACAGTTTATGCTAGGACAACAGATCCACACTACACTACCCTCTGTGTGTGTTTTCCAACCAGCCCGCTTTGTTCCTCGGGACGAGGTCCTTAGGAGGGATGAAGAGGCAAAAAGGGGCTACAGATTCTTCTACGACAGAAAACACTCTGTGAGGTCTTTACAGGAGATGAATGTGGGCCAAAATGTCAGAGTTTAGCTGGATGATGAGAAGAAATCGAAGACGCCTGCTACAGTAAAAGGACGCTCTCCAGAACCAAGGTCTTATGTAGTCCTTTTACTGAAGGAGGGACAGGTACAGGTCAAAAACAGAATTTATGCTTACCTGATAAATTACTTTCTCTTGCGGTGTATCCAGTCCACAAATTCATCCTTACTTGTGGGATATTCTCCTTCCCTACAGGAAGTGGCAAAGAGAGCACACAGCAGAGCTGTCCATATAGCCTCCCCTAGCTCCACCCCCCCAGTCATTCGACCAAAGGTTAAGAAGCCAAAGGAGAAACCATAGGGTGCAGTGGTGACTGTAGTTTAAACAAAAATTTCTTTTTTTCTTTTATTTACTTGACTTAATTGCCAGGGCGGTC
The DNA here is from genome assembly GCF_027579735.1 of Bombina bombina. Taxonomy (NCBI): domain Eukaryota; kingdom Metazoa; phylum Chordata; class Amphibia; order Anura; family Bombinatoridae; genus Bombina; species Bombina bombina. Next base: position 538,390,821 of record NC_069499.1, read on the forward strand.
CGTGGACTGGATACACCGCAAGAGAAAGTAATTTATCAGGTAAGCATAAATTCTGTTTTCTCTTGCAAGGTGTATCCAGTCCACGGATTCATCCTTACTTGTGGGATACCAATACCAAAGCTTTAGGACACGGATGAAGGGAGGGAACAAGACAGGTACCTTAAACGGAAGGCACCACTGCTTGCAAAACCTTTCTCCCAAAAATAGCCTCCGAAGAAGCAAAAGTATTGAATTTATAAAATTTGGCAAAAGTAAGCAGTGAAGAACAAGTCGCTGCCTTACAAATCTGTTCCACAGAAGCCTCATTTTTGAAAACCCATGTGGAAGCCACTGCTCTGATAGAATGAGCAGTAAATCTTTCAGGAAGCTGCTGGCCAGCAGTATCATAGGCCAAACGGATGATGCTTTTCAGCCAAAAGGAAAGAGAGGTAGCAATCGCTTTCTAACCTCTCCTCTTACCAGAATAGATAACAAACAAAGAAGATGTTTGTCTGAATCCTTAGTTGCTTGTAAATAGAACTTTAAAGCATGAACTACATCCAGATTATGCAAAAGACGGTCCTTCTTCGAAGATGGGTTAGGACATAGAGAAGGAACAACTATTTCCTGGTTAATATTCTTGTTAGAAACAACTTTAGGAAGAAAACCAGGTTTTGTACGCAAAACTACCTTATCTGCGTGGAACACCAGATAAGGTGAATCACACTGTAAGGCAGATAATTCTGAGACTCTTCGAGCAGAAGAGATAGCTACCAAAAACAAAACTTTCCAAGATAACAACTTAATATCTATGGAAAGTAAAGGTTCAAACGGAACCCCTTGAAGAACTGAAAGAACTAGATTTAGAGTCCATGGCGGAGCCACAGGTTTATAGACAGGCTTGATTCTGACTAAAGCCTGTGCAAACGCTTGAACGTCCGGTACCTCTGCCAGACGCTTGTGCAAAAGGATAGACAGAGCAGATATCTGTCCCTTTAAAGAACTAGCCGACAATCCTTTCTCCAAACCGGAGCAGCCTAAAGCCAACAAGAGCACACAATGTTACAAAACAGTGAAAAAATGCACCAATCCTTTTGAAATTTTCACAGTATGTACCTAAGGCTGTAATATGATTGCACAGCAATTTTCAGAACGATTAACCCCTTAATGCCCAAACCGGAGCAGCCTAAAGCCAACAACCGGTTAACAAACTACAGCACCTTGCCACAGCTTACTACTGTGGCCCTACCTGCCCTTAGGGATCAGTTTTGGGGAAATAAAGCTTCTTCTAGGCCCTCAATCAGCAGCTGGACCCTCCATGTGAAGCAGCATGAAACAGTCTCTCAATTCTAAGTGCGCATCTGAGGCGGGAAATTAGGCCTCTCCCACTCCACTCCGGAGTTGTGAGGCCTACAAAAATCATTTCTAAGTGACTAAATTTATGCCATGTGGATAATAACCCCAGTAAAACACTCCAAAGTGCCTAAAAAGGTGTCTCCAATGAGTATTTTTTAATAAATAATCGATTGCCCTGCATTAGTGTCAACCAGCCTATTTAGCCCTGTCATGTAAGCATTCAATTCTATACTAAGTCTCAGAACATAGCTTACCCTCCCCACATGGGGATCTTGTCAGTCTTCTAGCATTATCTCAGTCTTGTCTAGAAATAAATGACTGAACATACCTCATTGCAGTTAAGCCTGCAAACTGTTCCCCCCAACTGAAGTTTTCTGGTACTCCTCAGTCCTGTGTGGGAACAGCAGTGGATTTTAGTTACAACATGCTAAAATCATTTTCCTCTCAGCAGAAATCTTCATCACTTTTCTGCTAGAGAGTAAATAGTAAAAACCGGTATCATTTAAAAATAACAAACTCTTGATTGAAGATATAAAACTACAATTCTAACACCACATTCACTTTAGCCTCCCTGAGAGAGAACCTAGTGCGTTAACGCGGCAAATAGAATGACTGGGGGGTGGAGCTAGGGGGGAGCTATATGGACAGCTCTGCTGTGTGCTCTCTTTGCCACTTCCTGTAGGGAAGGAGAATATCCCACAAGTAAGGATGAATCCGTGGACTGGATACACCTTGCAAGAGAAATAGAAGACATCTTCAGCCAGTACATGAGAGTTTGGGACTGAATGCCTCAGAGCCACAGCCGGTGGGATCCCCTGTTTTAAAAGGGTAACCCTTCCCCTCAGCAAGACCACAGTGGGGATACTTCTTTGCTTCCAGCAGACTCTCAATCACCTTCTTCTGTATCAGAGGACAGTTCATGTAAAATGACGTCAGGTGGAAGAGTTGTGAAACTTCCAGCCCGCTACCAGGATTAGCACTGTAGTTAGAGCAGTGACCAGAAGAATGGGCATAATAATCACATGGTCACTGTGGACTAGGGTAGTCTACCCCGATGTTCAAGTCAGGATTGTATTTCTTGTTGTTCATATATATTCTCCTTAACTTGTTATTTGTTGTACACTAAACAAAACTATTTTCCTATGCTTCTTGTATACTTTGTTATTTGTTGTATGCTTTGTCCTTTGAAAAAGATGTGATGAGAGTGGGAAGTGACGTCACCGGATGGGTGTGTGGCTTATAGCTGGGATAGTCAATGTCGCAGTTACTAAGTTGGATGTTTTGTACAAGCTGTTTACTTCTATGCTCTGGTATAAAATAGCGGTGTACCTTCTATGCTATGTCCTGCATCTCATGACAGGTCCCACAGAGAATGTTCCTTTAGTAGATACATTTTAATGGACCAACAAAATAAAGTTGTTGTTTTTTTATTTCATAAGCTTCAAGACTTTACAGGTCTATATCTGAAGAAGAGACCTGTGAGGTCTTGAAATCTTTTGAAAATAAATTTTAAAAAAAACTTGACTTTGTTGGTCCATTAAAAGGTATCAAGCCCTAGCATGAAGAATATTTTACAGGATTTAAACCTGGCATTGTAATCCAAATTTTTAGAGTTTTGCAACACAAGAGAACTTCAGGGTTACATCCCTTACAAACCCTTGTAAGTATAGTTTACCTACTTTGCTGTGGCCAGTTACGACCAGATATAAATAATCTTCTGCTTTGATCCAACCTGTGTAGCGTATACAGGGTCAGCCTAACTGCAGGATGTACTCCAGCCTTTCGGGGAAGGTGGACAACCACACTAGGTATTCTACATAAGTAGCTGGCAAAATAAATAACGACTATATAGTGCAATGTTATCTTATTATTAAACATATAAGAAAGATATCATTCTGTACTTTAATGCCCATTTAAATGGGAAATGTAATTGACATAACTAAACAAAGACAAATTGTAATAATTAGTTAAGCAGGAATTGTTTGATATATGAATTAATTACCATAGTTTTATTTTTTATCTTAAAGGGACATCGTACTGATTTTTTTCTCAATGACAATGATCCATTTTACCTTTACCTTCATTTCGCCATTTAAAATTTCAGAACAGCAGTACTGGTTATAGAATGGATATGTAAACAAGAAGGTGAAGAAGAATTAACATTCCCAATGGTGGGTGGCAAAGGGAGGTACTAAAATGTTTATTTTAAGATGTTCTAAGTATTATTTTTGTATATACTGTGGAAGATAAGATAAGGGGCTCTTTGTGCATATAGAGATATGATAATGTCTCCTGCTGTCCCTGCAAGCTCAGTCTATTTGATTGGGTTGTGGTTTCAATTAGCAAAAACAGCTATTTCATATTCATAAATTAATTTTAAAAATGAACAAAACACCAAAGGAGCAATTTCCCATACATTTAAAACTCTGCAGCTGGTGATTTGAAATACATTAAGGGGAGTACAAAAAGACAAACACTCTTAAAATATACATTTCTGAACTCCTTGCAAACAATGGCAGAATGTGTCAGTGCTATACCCTATCATGGGTGAAAAGGTAAAGTCTAAGGAGGTTGGGATCTTCAAACTGCTGTGAAAAATAATGATGCTGTTGTGTGCTGTGCCTACTGGAGCCTGTGCAATTGTATACACAATCAGTTTGTGTATTTACATATAGTGTATTGTTCTCACAAAGTAATGTAGTGAATTTCCATATAAAAAAGATATTCAATGAGTAATCCCCAGCACAGCGCTAGGTGATTTGTGCATGTACCAGTATGAACAATGTCCAGGCACTATGCAATCTGTTCACAACAGTGTTAATGAATGTGGTCCCTACCCAGCATATTTTGCATTGGTATGGACAGTTGCTATGGAGCAACATCGAAGTAATAAGTTAAAAAAGTACATTTTTATGTCACAGCTGACAGGGAGGATTCTGGCAGCCAAAAGGTTACGGTTGTAATCCCATTAAATCATTACAAACATATAGATTATCTCAGGGTCACTTTAGCCTTTCTCTGGTCTTCACATCACATAAGATTCTGGAATTATGTGCTTGCTGTGGCACACACAACAACAAAACAACCATTATGTATTGTTATCATTTACACACAAAAATTATGTGAATCATAAGGAGTAGAATGTGCTCCTTGTGGTACTTTCTGATGTATAAAAGTGGTACTTCTCACAGGACGAGTGATCTGAGGTGAGAAATCCAAGGAAAAAATGTTAAAGGGGCAGCAAACTATAAAAATAATGATGTAATGCATATAGAAGAGTTCTAATTCTAATTAAACGGGTTAAATCTTTTTTGCATGAACAAAATGGTTAACGTTAAAGGGACATAAATCATGAAAGAAACTTCTTGGGTTTTAGGTAGAACATACAATTTTAAACAACTTTCCAGTTTACTTCTATTATCAACTTTGTCTCATTCTCTTGGTATCATTTGTTGAAGGAGCAGCAATGCACTACTGGTTTCTAACTGAACACATGGGTGAGCCAATGACAATCGGTATATATATATGCAGCCACCAATCAGCAGCTAGAACCTAGGTTATTTGCTGCTCCTGAGCTTACATAGATAAAGCTTTCAGCAAAGGAAAACAAAAGAAGGAAGCAAATTAAATAATAGAAGTAAATTGGAAAGTTGTTTAAAATTGCATGCTCTTTCTGAATCACAAATGTCTAATTATTTTAATATAGTAGCTAAGGGGCAGTCACTACGAGTGGCGAGATGTCTCCTATTAAAGGGACATAATACTTATATGCTAAATCACTTGAAAGTGATGCAGTATAACTGTAAAAAGCTGACAGGAAAATATCACCTGAGCATCTCTATGTAAAAAAGGAAGATATTTTACCTCAAAATTTCCTCAGCTCATCAGAGTAAGTTCTGTGTAAAAAGTTATACAGCACTTCAGTCACTGCCCAGCTGCCGGAAAAAAAAATAATAATGAAGAAATGAACAGCAGCCAATCAGCATCAACAGTGCTGAGGTCATGAACTCTTTTACTGTGATCTCATGAGATTTCACTTAACTCTCATGTTATTTCATAGTAAACTTTCTTAAACTAAATAGGGAAATAACATGAGTGTGCACAAGGCTAGCTCCCTTGCCTGTCCCAGGACAGACATACTGATTTGCTGCTTAAAGTCCTTTGCAATAGGGTGTGAATACTCAGGACATTTTGAGGTAAAATATCTTCCTTTTTTACATAGAGATGTTCAGGTGATATTTTCTAGTCAGCTTTTTACAGCTATGCTGAATCACTTTCAAGTGTTTTAACATTTGGGTATCATGGCCCTTTAAAAGTAATGGAGCTCGCTGGAAGGGGACACTTTGCACTGTGGAGAGAAGTTAGCAGTGAGCAGGATTCGCACTTTAAAAAGTATATCCTGCAGCCAATATAAATCACATTACGCTGCTTTCTGCGAATAGCATCTTACAATCGCATATATTTTTGTATGCATGTGGTTTTCTATTAGGGTTATAAGTATTTAAAGAAAAGCTCCCCACATTTTAGTTTACGAGAAAAAAGTACGAATTTTTAAGTGATTTTTGCCCATCCAGTGTATTTACATTACGATTTATACTGTGCATATTTAATTTGATTTATTCCTGAGTAATTTACATACAAATTTTTAATTTTTTATAAAATACAATTTTTAGTGAAGAATTTTGTTACGATTGTTGATGCAATACAATACAATTTTTTCCAGTGTAATTTTGTGTGAAGGGTTCAATTATTTGTTTTGTAAGACTTTTAAAATACACATTTTATTGTGCACTTCTGTAATGCCTGAATCTCCTCATATAAAATGCAATATACGCCCCTTAGCGAGACACCCTGTTTTCAGTGTAAAAAGTGTCTTTAGATCATTCCACCAGCTAAGCAAAAGAACTGGCGAGCAGTCTTTAATAATCTCGCCAGCCTAGAGAGCATCAGTTCATCGGGCACTCAGTTATGTTTTTTTTTTTTTTTTTTTTTTTATTATTGTATATTGTTACAATGTCAAACAAAAAGAAACAACAAAAACATCTCAACACTTGCTGAACTATATCTTCAAAATACATCAAGATCAAAGTTTTTGAACACAAGTCATTCAGCTTTCAACCTTATAACATATCCGTCTGTTGCAATTTTATCCATTATACAGAACAAACAATAAATATACTCCTATATATCTAAACATAATGCAGTTATCTTACCAATACGGTTCCTTTTTAATTTTCAGAATTCTAATATAAATCACAAAATATTCTTCATTAAAGAGACTATACCCTCTCTCACATACTTAATGTCATTTAATTCACAACCTTAAATCAAACATCTGCTACCTAGCATTTCTCTGTAGAGAAGAAGAAGAGAAAAAAAAAAAAGGAGAAAATAGAGCGGACCAAAGCATCCCCCTGTCCTCCTCCTACTCCCCCTCCAACTCTCCATTCTCGTCAAGCCATGCAGTTGGGAAATGACCCGCAAAAACTTGTAATTGAACATATGGGGTTTTCTTGAGAGGTTTAACTAACATGGTTTGTATCCTAGGTGGAAACGATAAAATAAAGATTTCCCAATGTTTAAAAAACCGGGACAACCGAGCTTCAGTTGGATTTTGCAAACTATATTGTTCAGCTGTATATTGCGCGAGTAATGCATTCCTAAGATTTTTCAGACTAGGTGCTGTTTTGGCCTTCTATGCTCTCAATATTAAGCTACGCCCCAGAATTATAATCAGATTAATTAATTTGACATTTTCCAGAGCTCCCTGTGGTTTCACTAAAAAAAATATTTCCATTGGTTGGATGTCATATTCTACTTTAAGGGTTGTATTCATCCAATACCTTACTTTAGACCAAAACTTATTAATCTTTGGGCAGGCCCAAAAGCAATGCAAAAGATCTGCTGTAGATGCACTACATCTGGAACATACATTCCTTGTTTTATACCAACTGGATAGTCTTGCCGGCGTTAAATAAGTAATTAAAGATATTTTAATCTGCGCTTCTCTCCACGTAGTCAAGACCCAACTTTTCTCTGTTACTTTAAAGGCGTTCGTTATAACTTGGCTATCTATCTCTGGGAAAAACTTACTCCATTTTACAACTATATGTTCAACTTGCTCTACTGAGGGCCCCTGATTAAGAAGAGCATACAATGGAGCAATAGAGTATGACCCTCTTTGAAAAGTATTGATCCTAGTTTGTATCTCCCAAAGTGACCATTCCGCCAAGTATCTTTGTTTTAATTCCGATACAAAGTGTCTTAATTGTAAATACGCATAAAAATCTTTATTCGAAAACCCAAATTGGTTACAAAGTTCTATAAAAGTTACTGGCATTAAATCTGAATCTAGCATTTGAATGACATATATCATCCCCTTAGTGGACCACTTTCTGAAGACTTCATCTGTCAACCCTGGTGGGAAGCTTGGATTCCCTGTAATTGGTAAATATTTAGAAACGTGAGGGGAACAACCCACCTCCACACAGAATTTTTGCCATGCTATAATTATATATCTGAAAGTTATAAATGAAAAAATTGTCGAGGGAAGAGCAGTAATTGGGCAATGTAGAATGGCATCTAAACGGAAAGGTGCTATCATGGAAGCTTCCCAGGCCACTGCGGCAACTTGTTCTTGTTCTGTTAACCAATCCGCTGCTATCTTAACCTGTGTTGTCAAACTATAAAATTGTATATTCGGAAGGGTAAGGCCTGCCGCTTCTTTACTGTTCATAAGTCGATGCACCGAGATACGCGCTTTCGCGCCTTTGCAAAGAAATTTGGAACACGCCTTATTATAATTATTTATATCTGATTTATGAATAGGCACTGGAATATTCTGTATAAGATAGAGTAATTTCGGAAAGAGGATGGTTTTTATAAGCATAACCCTAGCTGTTAATGGTATGGGAAGTTTTACCCAGTTTTCCATTTTTTTCCTACATTCTACAAAGCATTTGGTAAAGTTTAAATTGTACCATTCATCCGGATTGGCACTTAATTTAATAACTAGATAATTTATCTGGGAGGTTTCACTAAATGGATGTTTGAAACCCTGTTCTTTTTTATTTAACCACAAAAGTTCAGATTTTGAGAGGTTGATTTTATAGCCCGAAAATAAACCAAAGGTTTCAATCATATCCAAAACGAGCGGGAGACTCTTCTTGATATTACTCAAACATAGAAGTATATCATCTGCATACATTAATACCACCAGTTTCTGCCCCCTTATCTGAATCCCATCCAATTGTTGACGAAACTAAATTGCCAACGGTTATAGAGAAATGTTGAACAACAATGGGGAAAGGGGGCAGCCTTGGCGAGTGCCCCTTTGTAATACTAAACGCTGCGACATCTCGCCATTAATGAGTAATGAAGACATCGGTGTGGAATAAATTATACGTATAAATTCGTAGAAGTGACCAGTTATTCCAAACTGTTCTAAAGAGAAGAAAAGGTGTTTCCACAAGATACGATCAAATGCCTTCTCCGCATCAACTGTTAATAAGGCTAAATCAACCATATCTCTATGTTGTGATATTCTAAATTTATTCCAAAAGAAGTCTAATAGAGTCATAATCTTACGTATATTTTTAGCTGGGTTCCTCCCGGACATAAAACCTGCCTGATTCTCGTGAATTATTAAATGTAAGTGCGGACTCAGTCTTTTTGCTAGAATAGATGTTAATAACTTATAGTCCGCATTTAATACGGAGATAGGCCTATATGAATCCAGGAGTTCTAAGTCTTTATTTTTTTTCGGTATCAAAGATATTACCGCAGCTGGAAAGTATGGGGAACACTTATTGTTCTTAATAAAATAGAAATTAAATAATTCCACCAATGAAGGGGCTATCTGCTGTTGGAGAATCCTATAGAATTCAATAGGATGGCAGTCTGGACGGGCTGCCTTGTTAGTTTTAGCTGACATGATAGCGGTTATAATCTCCTCGACCGTAATAGGGCCATTAATTTCTGACAAAATTTCAGTAGAAATTTTAGGAGTTTTAATTTTGTCCCAAAAGATTCTCTTTGCATCTACTTCATGATCCTCTGCTCTATATAACTCACTGAAATAGTCATAAAAGACTTTGGTGATATCCATCTTGTTAGTAAATCTTTCATTGTTAGTTCTAATGGCCGTTATACTGTTTCTATTAGTGGCTCTGGTTATCCTGGCTAAAAATTTTGCCGATCTGCCAGCAAAGCCACCATAAATAGCTTTTTGTCTTTGGACCTCTGATGTGGTCTTTTGTTTAATAAATACGTCATATACAGTCATACGTCATATACAGTCTTGACATTTATATATTTCCGCCAATTGTCATTCGTTCGCTCCCCCAAATATGCTCTATATGTATTCTTTACTTGATTAGACATCTGGAGTTCCTGTTGTCTATTTTTTCTTTTAAGTTTACACAAGACAGCTTTTGCTGCTTCCCAAAACACTTAAGGTCTATTTTTATAGCTGTTGTTGAACCTGTAATACTCTCTCCATTGGTTACTCAGCAGGTTATGAAAATTGGTATTATTTAATAGAAATTTAGGGAAAAAAATAGTTTGGTTGGCAGATATTTCCAACCGTGATATGTTAAGTGCTAAGGTAACCACCGCATGGTCCGAGATTACTATGTCTCCTACGTCCACTCTGCAATCAAGACCACTCAGGTGCTCTGCAATAAAAAAAAAATCTATCCTGGACAAGGATTGTTGACCCTTTGACAAACAAGTATACGCTCTCAAGTCCGGGTTTCTGCAAAATCTGGATTTTCCTGTCGCGTATCTCCCTGGGGGCTTTATTAGCTCTGTCCAGGATCGGATCCGCTATTAAATTAAGGTCTCCCGCAATTATAAGGTTTTGACTTGTAAATTTATGTATATATAATATCATCTTATCCCAAAATTCCTTATCAACCTTATTTGGTCCGTATATATTACACAACACATATCATATTTTATTATAGGTTATTTCTAAAATGATAAAGCGTCCTTCCTGATCTATAACAGAAGACTCTATTTTATATTCTATATTTTTACTGAAGAGGATTGCTACTCCTCTCTTACGGGCATTATATGGGGCAGCTACAACTTCACCAACCCAATTAGTCTGGAGTTTTGGGATTTCAGCTGTTTTTAGATGTATCTCCTGTAAGAAAGCAATGTCTGGTTTCATTTTCGCTAGATGTTTAATTATCGCTTTCTTTTTTATAGGGGAGGTTATTCCCCCTACGTTCCAGGATGCCAATTTAAACATAGCCGACATAGGCCTTATATACTAATAAATTTAGCTTTCCCATCTCTACATAGCGTACACCAGAGATTGGGAGGGGGAGAGGAGGAGAGGAAAAAAAAAAAACACAGGTATATTTATTCTCTTTTTTACAGTAAAAAACTATTTCACAATCCTGTAATTGTAAATTCAGAGCATCCGCTTTAGAAAAGCAAAAAACACAAAAAAAAACAACCCACAGCATATTCCACACTATAACCAAAGTTGGTGTACCATAAGACCATTCCTATTAAATGATATATAATCAGGGGATACCCAACTCTTTGCATAAAGATCTCGCTTCACTGCTATTGTTTAATATATAAGAGATACCTGCTTTATCAACTAAAAGTTTAGCCGGATACACCAGTCTAACATTACATTCTGCACTCAAAAACTTAGTAAAAAAAGGCGCCATTTCTCTTCTCTTGGCCGAGGTCTCGGCGGAAAAATCTTGGAAAATCATAATTTTATGTGTGCCAATAATTAGGGAGTTGAGTTTCCTGTAATATTTCAGGTATAACACTTTATCCTGATAGTTCACAAATTTAAAAATGATGGGTCTAGATTTGAGTGAAGTGTTATTTTCTCTAGGTGCACCCATTCTATGTGCTCTCTCGATCAAAAATGGCATGGAAGGAGGTGAAATCAAGAGCGCCTGAGGCAAAGTAACCGAGGCAAAGAGCAACAAGTCTTGAAATTCTACTGATTCAGGAAGGCCAATAACCCTCAAATTGTTACGCCTCGACCTATCCTCAAGGTCCTCAACGCGAACCTGTAACTTCGAAATGGCCTTGCCTTGAGCAGTTGCAGCTGAACCATAGCTGTTTAATTTATCTTCAACGTCAGACACTCTTGTCTCTACCTCCTCCATTCTAGCTGAGAATTGCCTTATCTCATCCGTCAGATTGGATATCTCTGCTTTTATCTCTTGCTTGATTAAATCGAAATGCGGTGCCATCATTTTGACCACTTCTGCAGCAAATTCTGACATATCGTTAAAACAAAAATTAGTTGGCCCACGGTCTTGTGAGATATCAAAGGATACTTCTGTACTTTTAGTATTACCTCGCTTATCTTTCTGTTTAGGGGGCATTTTAGGTGAAGAGCCTTTCTGATATGAGATAAATCTATCCATTCATCACAATAGAGTTGTGTATTATAGTGTATCTACTATTATCAAGTGATTTTTACAAGTATAATAATAATAAGCCCCAAGGGGTATCTGGTAAAGAATGTGTCCATGCTCACATATACCAATGTGAAGAGGGGAAAAAAAAGGTGAATTGCTAACAGTGTGCGAGAAAAATTATCAAATGAAGTGCAGTTTTTTAAGTGTAAAGACAAAAAGTGGATCTTAATTACACTCTATGTAGCATATATGTAAAGAGAATAAGAATAAATACCTACCAGGAAGAATCAAAAGTTACAATTCTAGCTAATAATACTATACATTAACAAATTTTAATGTTTGAAGTAAAAAGACCCTAATCTAAACTCTAAATTCTATAAGTGAGAATACCCCTAGTTGCACTATGAATTTAGGTTTAGCAATTTAAATTAGACTTAGAGCTTACTAATTAAAGGGTTGCTACTTAATTAGAACATACAGCAATAGTTGTATCCAAATACTATGTTATTCTATCTCAACTTTCATCCCTACTGAAATCTTAATTCTAACAATTTCTGTATGATGTATCTGACATTTGCTACTTAGAAACCATTGCTCAGTGGGTTATTACCCCTTGGATAAGCCTGCTTCTAGAAAAATACAATCTAACCAAATAGCTTTTAACCCTAGACCAATCAACGGTCTGAACACACTTTCTAGTTTCCCAACACTAGTTACCCACAGAGCAATAAATCAACAGGCAGTTGTTTCACATGTATACAATTATATGCATGTCCATAGAGAGTCCACAATTCAGGCTAATTCTGTTAAGGTTCCCAACAGAAAAAATACCATCTGTATATGCCTTACTAAAATATTTGAAATATTTGATCACCTTCAGAAATATGAAACGTCTATTTAACAATAAGGGATCTTAAACAATTTCACAAGGGACACTTACGAAACAGCAAACAATACATTTAGGGAAAATATGAGATTTATGCCTCTTATCTGATCACCAGAGCAACGGGTATGGTAATTTTAAAAGGATTTATAGGAGCCTCATACATATATGCCAACGAGCTGCGTTGTTGCCAGGAGAGGATGAATCTTTGAGTAATGACCAGTTTGAACCAGGGATAATTACCAACTCCACTCTTCCTTAATTATATTCCAAACTGCAGCTTTAATAGCTCCACATCGCCAGTTCCGGGCATTAGGAGCACCCAGTTCCTTTTGGGCAAAAAACTGACTCCATATTATAATACAATAGATCCCTTATATATATGAGTGAATGGTGACGCGTGCAGAGTGTCCCCTATGGTTCTGCAAGGGACGCTTTTGATATTCATCAAGTAATCCCCCGTATCCAAGCACTGAAAGACAGACACCACCAGCCGGAATACACCCTGCCCGGGCTCACAAACCTCAGGTGCACATTACCCACTTGGGGGGGGGGTGTCAATAACCCGTATCCGGATTGGAGCAAGGGTTGATACCGAGATCACTCCTTCTGCTGCTGTCGAGTTCCCGCACTGAATCAGTGATTCTTCGATAGAGTAGCTCAGCAGGAACTAATGAGAATGCTATCAAAGATCCTTAGCCGTTCCCGCTGGTTCAAACGTTTGAATGCAGACACTGCCGGAGACCGACAGATCCAGATCACACAGCCAATGTGGGGAGGTGTGTCAGCAACTCCTTTTCGGATTGGGCCAAACTGTGGATGCCGGGCTTGCACCTTCTTCTCAGTGCGTCGGAACAGCGCTTCTCCGGTCAGGTAAGGGGTCGTTTTTCATTCAGGTGTGACTGGAGGTCCGTGGGATTTGCCCATCCCTCCAGTTTTAATGCCGCCTCAAAGCTATTAGAAACCTTTAACCAAGGGTAGCTATGTCAGTAGGTACTTCAAAAAATGTTGTTTTCACAGAATCATTAGGAGCCTTGTAGCAGCTGTTAAAAGCCCACTGTATTTTCTGTTATTTTGCCATCCTCTCCTGAGGGATTCCTCCAGTATATAGAGTCACAAACTCTCTCTGAGTATTCAAGGTGGTCCGTATTACCCTCGGTGGATGGAGGGTTTTTGTAGGAGAGCACTTGGTAAAAAGTGCAATTTATACCATCTAGGGACTTCTCATCCGTGATCTTCAAGATCCTGTGCCGGTCCTAGTGACTTGTTCTAGGGCAAGGCACACTATGGCAGGCTGAAGTATAACTTTGTTCCTGTAATTGGAGAGACGAAGCAGACAGCAGCTACCTGTTCGCTCCGCCCCCAACCGGAAGTCCTCACTCAGTGATAATGTTAAAAGGACAATAAATAACTTGAAATTTTTATATAAAATGTTTAGTTATGCAACTTTACAATGCACTTTCATTATTTATTTTGTCCTCTTTTATGTGTTATTCAGCATTGAATATTTAGCAATATCTAATTCTCAGAACTGTTGACTTCTCAAGGCCAATCTTGTTACATATTTGCCCCTAACTGGCTTTATCAGATAACAACTGCAAATCAATACATTTTACAACAACATTATGACAGTAGCTAGCCTTGTTGTCTGAGGACTAAATCCCAGATGGCTCTTCCAAATAAGGCAAACAGCGGGTGGAGTTTGGCCACTGAAATTAAAATAAAGGTTAATTTGTTTTAAAAATGTTAAAACTTGGTAGATATGTAAATCTACACTCACCGGCCACTTTATTAGGTACACCTGTTCAATTGCTTGGTAGCACAAATTGCTAATCAGCCAATCACATGGCAGCAACTTAATGCATTTAGGCATCTAGACGTGGTGAAGATGTGGTGAAGACGACTTGCTGAAGTTCAAACCGAGCATCAGAATGTGGAAGAAAAGGGATATGAGTATTTAAAAAACTGCTGATCTACTGGGATTTTCACACAGCCATCTCTAGAGTTTACAGAGAATGGTCAGAAAAAGAGAAAATATCCAGTGAGTGGTAGTTGTGTGGACAACAATGCCTTGTTGATGTCAGAGGAGAATGGGCAGACTGGTTCGAGATAATAGAAAGGCAACAGTAGCTCAAATAACCACTTGTTAAAACCAAGGTATGCAGAATACCATCTCTGAACGCACGTCGAACCTTGAAGCAGATGTGCTACAGCAGCAAAAGACCACACCGGGTGCCACGCCTGTCAGCTAAGAACAGGAATCTGAGGCTACAATTTGCACAGGCTCACCAAAATTGGACAATAGAAGATTGGAAAAATGTTGCCTGGTCTGATGAGTCTCAGTTTCAGCTGCAACATTCATACGGTAGGGTCAGAATTTGGCGTAAACAGCATGAAAGCATGGATCTACCATGCCTTGTATCAACGTTTCAGGCTGGTGGTGTAATGGTGTGGGGAATATTTTCTTGGTACACTTTGGGTCCCTTAGTACCAAATAAGCATTGTTTAAATGCCACGGCCTATCTGAGTATTGTTGCTGACCATGTCAATACCTTTATGACTAAAGTGTACCCATCTTCTGATGGCTACTTCCAGCAGGATAATGCATCATGTCACAAAGCTCAAATCATCTCAAACTGGTTTCTTAAACATGACAATGAGTTCACTGTACTCCAATGGCCTCCGAAGTCACCAGAACTCAATCCAATAGAGCACCTTTATGATGTGGTGGAACGGGATCGGCAGCCGACAAATCTGCAGCAACTGCATGATGCTACCATGTCAAAATAGCCCAAAATGTCTGAGGAATGTTTCCAACACTTTGTTGAATCTATGCCATGAAGAATTAAGGCAGTTCAGAAGGCAAAAGGGGGACCAACCCAGTACTAGCAAGGTGTACCTAATAAAGTGGCCGGTGGGTGAATAGCAACACAACAGAAATGTCTTGTAATTGTCCCTTTAATTATTAATACAGATGTTAGTTTACCTGTAACCATTTTATTGCCAGATGCTCACAGATTTCCTGTGTTAGTAACTGGGTTTTTTGCATGCCTATTTAATGTTAAAAAGCAAATCTAACTGTCTAATCAGGAATGTGAAACAGCTCAGAGCAAAAGCAGAAAATCATGTAATATCATGTGATTTATTAAATTCTGCCAAGGTTGCATAAATTATTCTCACGTGTGCAAAGCATTTGATGCCTAAATGAAAAGCATCAATTGTTCTCTACTGGCTTGGAAAACAAACTTAAAAAACAAAGTACTTTTTGCTCAAGTATCAACATATCTGAAAATGTTACTGGGTGTCGTTGTCTGTAGCACTAAATAGTACAGCTTTATATTTATTTTTATGTATACATACATATACACATTATACATATATATATATATATATATATATATATACATACATACACACACACATGTAAATTGCATCTTTTATGCTAATTATGTAATTGTTGTTGCGGGGTGCTTAGAAGTGCTGGATTTTTTTTCCCTGTGCGTCTCTGTTTTTCTCCCCATGCTTACAATGCCGTTTGCCAGCAAGCAGTAGGGGAACTTGCACAGATTTGTGTAACTGAGGCAAACTTGATTTGATCAATTAAAAAATATACCTTGTGGTATAAAAAATACAAGCACACAACGTTCCCTGTAAAAGTTTATGCACTTGGGGCGCGATCCGATATACGGCGCAGGTTTCGGCGCAAGCGTGGAAACCCGCGCGGCCCTTAGTTTCAGCTCGCAACTCGAGCTATCACATATACTGCGCCGTCAGATGCTAAAGTGCCGTAAGTCTGACAAACTAGCGATGTCTATAAATCTGCGTAAGTACAAATTTCTGGAGTCGCCAGTGACTTACGGCACTTTAGAAACTGCCGCCGCCTATAAAAACTGACTAAATTATAAAATCACCCGTAACTGTCTAACACACCTCCCAAAACTAGCCCGACACATATACCCCTCTATCCGCAATCCCCCCTCTCACTCCTAACAATAAATATATTAACCCCTAAACCAGACCCCGCTGCCAGCTACATTAACTATATTACCCCCTAATATGATCCCCCTACACCGCCGCCACCTATTTTAACTATATTACCCCCTAATGTGAGCCCCCTACCCTGCCGCCACCTATTTTAACTACATTACCCCCTAATCTAATCCCCCTACACCGCCGCCACCTATTTTAACTACATTACCCCCTAATCTAATCCCCCTACACCGCCGCCACCTATAATAAATGTATTACCCCCTAAAATACTAAAATGTCCCTACCCTAAACTAAATAACAAATAGCCCTGAAAAGGCATTGCCCCAAAGTAACCAGCTCTATTACCAGCCCTAAAAGGACCTTTTGCGGGGCATTGTCACAAAGTAATCAGCTCTTTTACCTGTAATCTAATCCCCCTACACTGCCGCCATCTATATTAACCCCTAATCTAATCCCCCTACACCGCCGCCACCTATATTAAATATATTAACCCCTAATCCCCTTACACCGCCGCCACCTATATTAAATATATTAACCCCTAATCTAATCCCCCTACACCGCCGCCACCTATATTAAATATATTAACCCCTAATCTAATCCCCCTACACTGCCGCCACCTATATTAAATATATTAACCCCTAATCTGACCCCCTACACCACAGCAACCTATATTAAATATATTAACCCCTAATCTGACCCCCCTACACCGCCGCCACCTATATTAACCCTAATTATATTAGGGTTAATATAGTTATTATATTATATATATTATTAATATAGTTAATAATTAATATAGTTATTATATTATATATATTAACTATATTAACCCTATCTAACCCTAAAAACCCTAACTTAATTATTATTGCAATAAATCTAAATAATATTAATCTTATTAACTAAAATATTCCTTTTTAAAACTAAATACTTACCTATAAAATAAACCTTAAGATATCTACAATACAATTAATAATTACATTGTATCTATTTTAGGGTTTATATTTATTTTACAGGTAACTTGGTATTTATTTTAACTAGGTACAATAGCTATTAAATAGTTAATAACTATTTAATAGCTACCTAGTTAAAATAATTACCAATTTACCTGTAAAATAAATCCTAACCTAAGTTACAAATACACCTACACTATCAATAAATTAAATAAACTACAATTATATAAACTAAAATATAATTAAATACACTAAACTAAATTACAAAAAAAAAAACACTAAATTACAAAAAATAAAAGAGATTACAAGAATTTTAAGCTAATTACACCTAATCTAAGCCCCCTAATAAAATAACAAAGCCCCCCAAAATAAAAAAATGTCCCTGCCCTAAACTAAATTACAAAAAGTAATCAGCTCTATTACCAGCCCTTAAAAAAAAGAACAACCCCCCCCCATTACAACCCACCACCCACACACCCCTACTCTAAAACCCACTTTATCCCCCCTTAAAAAACCTAAGTCTAACCCCCAAGTGCTCCTTACCTGTCCTGAAGACCAGCGGTGAAGGTCCTGTTCCAGGCGGAGAAGTCTTCTTCCAGGCGGCGACTTCTTCTTCCAGGAACGAGCTGGCGCGGAGCGGAGGAGTTGAAGGCCGATGACCGCGGAGCTGAAGACCGTCTTCTCTGGAACTGAAGACCGGCGATGCAGGAACTGAATATCGGCGATGCTGGAACTGAATACCGGAGCCATGGAGCGTGGAGGATCCTCTTCATACGATCGCCGCCGTACACTGAATTGGAATTCAAGGTACGCGATTAAAAATGGCGTCCCTTGAGGATTTCCGGTGGGCGGCTCTAGAAGATGGCAGCAAGATCTCTTAGCTCTGAAGAAATTCTCTTCTTATAACTGCAATTCTGCCATCCTTCTATGCCATCTGCATCTCCCTTGACAGACAAGCTGTCCGGGAACTTTTAGCAGATAGAAGCCTGTCATCTACTTCTTCCCTGGAAGTCATTTTACCGAAGAAAACCCACAAGGGATTGCGGAGCAATGGAACTCATGGAAGACACTGCTAAGCAGCTGTGTACCATTTTTTTACCTACATTTGAGCGACTGTTCATAAGCTATGAACGACTACAAGAGGCAGTGCGGGCAGCTAGGAAACTCTGCCCTGCTGGATCTGTGGCTGTAAATGGAGAAAAAACATCATCACGGGTAACCCCCTTGTCATTTATTGCCGCGCCTTACCAATTTCAGTGATCACTGGCACATAACCATTATTGCGATGCCACGTGGATGGACAACTTACCACCTGACTCAGGCTGAAGCGAACTTTCCCCGCACTTTGTAGCTGCCTGCAACGGACCACAGCCCATGTCGGGGGACAACATCTTAGGGATCTCACAGAAGCTTGACTCATCAACAGATGGACTCATATCTGCCAGCATCGCATGCAAGCCGCTCTGCAATGGCGCATATCGCTACTTCAAGGAATCAAGTTATGAGACATGGATTTCAGACTCAAACTCGTGTTGGGGTAGGATAATTTATTTGTGGCCAGTGATGTGTACCTCAAGGACATTACTCTGTGCAGCGATGAGCTGGGGGAGACTGTTCACTATTAAGTTTTAGCCCTGTTGCTTCTTCTTGTTTATTAAATATCACTTTGTTCCCTGTTTTGGAAGAGCCCTGTTGGGCTTTTCTTGTCTATTGAATATCACTTTATTTCCTCCTTGGAAAGGTTTAAGAGCTCACCGGCAATCAGATATATTTCTGCTAAGAGACTTGACGACTCTCGGTCCCAATTTGGGTTACATAACGTCAATTAAATCCTCCCGCCCTGTAATGGCCGGTGTTTCCTGGATGGCCGCACAAATTACTGACTGTTATATTATGTGTGTTTATATGTATTTCTGAATGTGTGGGTTCCCTCTGTAATGTTGAGGACTTTGGGACGAGTATTGAAATCATTTTGTGGTGTATGCTTGCGGACACTAGAACATCGCAAGCACTCATTTTTGTTTTCAGTTCACATAAGATTACCTGGTTAATATCTAAAGAAAACATTTCTGTGGTAACGGTATGTTGTGGATTTACTAGTTGTATATATATTCTAAATTTAGATCTACTTTCCACTCTCTTTGCCCAGGAACATAGATCTCTTACCACTACAAGAATAGCTATACCAATATCGCATTAATCATATCAGTGGTTCCAAGTCTACGTTGGTGACACTTTTAAACATTTCACCCTACTAACGCTTACAATGTTCTAACTAAAACACTCATTAATATCGTATCAGTGCTGGGCGACACAGGTCGCTACATTATTTATAGCAGCTGAACAAATCTAACCCCTGCACGACTGCTGCATGCTACTGTTCTAATGTTTCTGTGGGCTTAACCCTTGCCCTGGTTATTAACTATAAGTGCCAACCCTATATCCTGTCCAAAGATACCAGCATGCTTATCAAGTTTCCGTACTGCATACTTGAAGTTTTCTTAGTAGCTTTTATCACAGACCCCCCTGCCCTCATAGACCCTACATAGTTTATCAGCGGAACCTATCTGGTTGTCCGAGGACTGCATAAATGCATGTTATATTACAAGAGCTATATCTTCATAGTCGGGTGCTTACTGTTCACTGTCCAAAAAATGTCAGCATACTTATTAAGTCTCCTTATTGTATACCTGCAGTTTTCTCAGTAGTTTTTGTTACAGACCCCCCTGTTCCCATAGACCCCACATAGCTTATCAGCAATACCTATGTTGTTGCCTGAGGAACGCACAAATGCATGTTGTGTTACAAGAGCTATATTTTCTTAGTGGTGTGCTTACTGTTTTAATATTTTGAAATTTTGGAAAGTTATTTGATTTTGTTAATACCAACTCTCCTGAAGTACACACACCTCTCTCTTAACGTCTCCCATATGTGCAATATGTTGATATATCATGTGTGGTGCCGCCTGCTTCAGTAGAGGATGTTGGATTCCATACTTATGTCTCTCTCGCCAATGCTGCAACCACTTTGACATCAAATTTAACCTGCAAGCTATTTCCCACCACCCCATTTAAACTTGTGGATACCCCAGGTTATACTGAGGCTTTGTAACTAAACACACACTACTCACTTTTAAGATATTACCACTCTACTTACTATTAGGTTGCTGTGGCACAGTTGTCTCCCTAAAAGAAAACTCTCAATTTGCCTATCATAGTGTGTCTAGCTCTAATTAATACTCTCACGGTTGCTTAAGACAATATTAATCTAGACCACTCTGCACAAACAAATGTTCTCAATATGCAATGCGCAGGGTGATATACATTTAAAATATGAGAAAGTATTGGTTGTAGTTTGTTTATAGTTTCCTATTGCTTAGTTTTGTTAGGTTATAACTTCAGCGATGTATACAAGTATTTCATAAAGATCGATCAATGAATTTCTAATAGAAATTTGAAAAGTCTCCACCAATATAAGTGGTCCATCACTATTACTTACCTAATGTTGTACTAATGTTAACACACTATCTCATGGATTTCCCTGCGAAACATGCAGAAATGTTATTTGTAGGACTGTATACACTTGCTGTGTTCCCCCCATCCCTTACCACTCTACCCCTCCCTCTCCCCTGACTTCCGTCCCCTCTCCTCCCTTCTGTCTCCCCTGTTTTATGTTTTATGTTTGTTTGTTAATAATATTAAAAACCCCAGTATTGTGGTGCAAACCCATATCTATAGTGCACTGGTTGATCTATGGAAAATTCTCAAAGTTACATGTATGTTATTGTATGAAACCGCAGTTGCTTGTATTGTTTTAACTGATCTTCTGGCTCACCCTGCGAGGCGGGCTGAAGATGCAACTTGTAACTTTGCACCCTTTATTGGTCATAAATAAAAGTTTTTAAAAAAAATGGTGTCCCTTGAATTCCTATTGGCTGATTTGAGCCTTCAAATTCAAATCAGCCAATCAGATGAAATCTACTTTAATTCTATTGGCTGATTTGAATAGCCAATAGAATAAGAGCTACTGTAATTATATTGGCTGATTAGAATAGCCAATAGAATTACAGTAGCTCTTATTCTATTGGCTATTCAAATCAGCCAATAGAATTAAAGTAGCTTTTATCCGATTGGCTGATTTGAATTTGAAGGCTCAAATCAGCCAATAGGAATTCAAGGGACGCCATTTTTTATCGCGTACCTTGAAATAACTATATTATATCTATCTTTTTAAGCAATACAGTTTTTGGTGTTTACTATATCTTTAAAAATCTATGACTGTGTATAAGCACTATGCCTATTTATTTAACATGTATTTAGCCCCTGCAATTGTATTAACACATTTATTTTTTTCCCCATTTTCCGCCGGTCTTCAGGACAGGTAAGGAGCACTTAGGGGTTAGACTTAGGTTTTTTTAAGGGGGGATAGGGTGGGTTTTAGAGTAGGGGTGTGTGGGTGGTGGGTTGTAATGGGGGTTGTTCTTTTTTTTCACAGGTAAAAGAGCTGATTACTTTGGGGCAATGCCCCACAAAAGGCCCTTTTAAGGTCTGGTAATAGAGCTGATTACTTTTTGTAATTTAGTTTAGGGTAGGGACATTTTTTTTTATTTTGGGGGGCTTTGTTATTTTATTAGGTGTAATTAGCTTAAAATTCTTGTAATCTTTTTTTATTTTTTGTAATTTAGTGTTGTTTTTTTGTAATTTAGTTTAGTGTATTTAATTATATTTTAGTTTAGATAATTGTAGTTTATTTAATTTATTAATAGTGTAGGTGTATTTGTAACTTAGGTTAGGATTTATTTTACAGGTAAATTGGTAATTATTTTAACTAGGTAGCTATTAAATAGTTATTAGCTATTTAATAGCTATTGTACCTAGTTAAAATAAATACCAAGTTACCTGTAAAATAAATATAAACCCTAAAATAGCTACAATGTAATTATTAATTATATTGTAGCTATCTTAAGGTTTATTTTATAGGTAAGTATTTAGTTTTAAATAGGAATATTTTAGTTAATAAGATTAATATTATTTAGATTTATTGCAATAATAATTAAGTTAGGGGTGTTAGGGTTAGATAGGGTTAATATATATAATATAATAACTATATTAACTATATTAACCCTAATATAATTAGGGTTAATATAGGTGGCGGCGGTGTAGGGGGGTCAGATTAGGGGTTAATATATTTAATATAGGTGGCGGCGGTGTAGGGGGTCAGATTAGGGGTTAATATAGTTAATATAGGTGGTGGCGGTGTAGGGGGGTCAGATTACAGATAAAAGAGCTGATTACTTTGTGACAATGCCCCGCAAAAGCCTCTTTTAAGGGCTAGTAATAGAGCTGGTTACTTTGGGGAAATGCCACACAAAAAGCCTTTTTCAGGGCTATTTGTAATTTAGTTTAGGGTAGGGACATTTTAGTATTTTAAGGGGTAATACATTTATTATAGGTGGCGGCGGTGTAGGGAGATTAGATTAGGGGTTAATACATTTAATATAGGTGGCGGCGGTGTAGGGGGATTAGATTAGGGGTTAATCATTTTAATATAGGTGGCGGCGGTGTAGGGGGATTAGATTAGGGGGTAATATAGTTAAAATAGGTGGCGGCGGGGTAGGGGGCTCACATTAGGGGGTAATAATTTTAATATAGATGGAGGCGGTGTAGGGGGATTACATTAGGGGTTAATAATTTTAATGTAGGTGGCGGCGGTGTAGGGGGATCACATTAGGGGGTTAGACATTTAATGTAGATGGCGGCGGGGTCCGGCGTGGTGGTTTAGGGGTTAAACACTTTATTAGGGATTGCGGCGGGGGATTGCGGTTGACAGGTAGATAGACATTGCGCATGCGTTAGGTTTTATTTTGCAGGTAGTTTAGGGAGTTACGGGGCTCCAATACTCAGTGTAAGGCTTACTACGCCTGCATTTTGTGGCGAGGTGAAAATGGACTACGATTTCTCCATTTTCGCCACGTAAGTCCTTACGCTGTTTATTGGATACCAAACTGCGCTGGTTTGGTATACCTGTCTATGGGCCAAAAAACTACGGCCGAAGGCAGAAATATACGAGCGTAACTTCTAGGTTACGCCGTATATAGGATACCAAACCAGCACAAAATTTGGCGTTGCCAGCTTTTGCGGGCGACGCTGCATATCGGATCAGGCCCTTGGTGTGGTGTATATTAGAACACAGGCGTGTTATGTATGTTGCTTCCTGTGATTTTGAATACTGGGTGGCTGTATTTCAAGCAGATATGCACATATGCTTGATTTGGAAAAGGGATATAAAACAATTATCTTAAAACGTGAAGGATTATAATGTTACAAGGACTCGTAGCTATGCTAAATATGTAAATAAACATAGTCTCTCTCTGGGTCTCAAGTTGTCCTTTAAGATTTCTAGGTGAAATTCGACCTAAACTTAGTATTTTAGGAATATCTGAATCTCTGTTTTGTAAGATATTTTAGATTTAAACAAAGAAATGGATACCAAACATTGAATCATATTTATTTCTTTATCTTTCAGTGTACCATTTCGAAAATTGGAAAACTATCAACAGAATGACGTATTTTTTTTCCCTAAAGTCAGCAATGCTTTTTTTTTTTCTTTGTGCTAAGAATTTTCTTAACGAAATACATTGGTGCTGGTTTCAATTTTTTCTGTCTAAAGAGGTTTTGGAAAAGAAATATTCTTGTGTTGCACAACCATGTTATTTCTCCCATTGCACTAGAGGATAGGAATGCTTATAACTGAAATTTTGGTTTCTATCCATGTTCCAAAAAAAACGTCTGAGGTTTTAGGGAGGGTAATGTACTGAAAAACCCAACATCCTGAATTTAGAATGACTTGCCCATTACAAACCAGAGTACCTATTTTCCCTCTTCTATTAAGTGCGTAATGCATTTGGGATGGAAAAATAAAGTAAAAGTAAACCACATTTTCCCTTTTTATATATCGGAGGAATGCAAATGAAGTAAAATCAGACACATTATATGTCAGAAAACATGTTGATTTCTTGATCTAAAAACCCTAATGTGTTATAAAATATCTTAGGAAATGACCTGGAATCTTCCCAGTGATGGTGTATGTCTACCTTAAAGGGATAGTAAAGTCCAAATTAAACTTTCATGATTCAGAAAGGACATGTAATTTTAAACAACTTTCTAATTTACTTTTATCATCAAATTTGCTTTGTTCTCTTGGTATTCTTAGTTGAAAGCTAACCTAGGTAGGCTGCTCATATTCTAATTTCTAATATCTTGAAGGCCACCTCTTATTTGAATGCATTTGACAGTTTTTCACAGCTAGAGGGTGTTAGTTCATGTGTGTCATATAGATAACATTGTGCTCACCCACGTGGAGTTATTTAAGAGTCAGCACTAATTGCCTGAAATGCAAGTCTGTCAAAAGATCTGAGATTAGGAGGCAGTCAGCAGAAGCTTAGATACAAGTTAATTACAGAGGTAAAAAGTATATTTCTATAACAGTGTTGGTTATGCAAAACTAGGGAATAATAAATAAAGGGATTCTCTATCTTTTTAAGCAATACAGTTTTTGGTGTTTACTATATCTTTAAAAAATCTATGACTGTGTATAAGCACTGTTATGAAAATCCCCATTATAAATATGGTCATTTTAACAGTAGTTTGTCTATGAGATTAGAACATGCTGGTAACAATAAACATAAAATAGAAGTTATCTAAATATAATTTTACAGCCAATTTATAGGGTACCAAAGAGTTATTACCCTGATTTAAAATGAAGCTATTTAATAAATTACTTCAACAGCTAAAAGTGTTTAAAGTGACAGAAAACTTTATTTTTTTCTGCAAAGCATTTAAAGTATTGTAGGGTTTAGAAGCTCATGTCAACTTCTTTTAGTTTAAATATTCCTGGAAGCGGTATTTCAGATCACCTTCAGGTCATTTTTTATATGTCACCTCAACCCATCTTTCAGAGGCATTTTTTTGTTGGTTTGGTACCAACATACAGAAGCATACCTCCATGCCCCATAGACTGTAGTGCGCTTATGGCTGCAAAGTCACACTGACTGACACAATGGTGTAAGAAGGGAACATGAGCTTCTAAAATCCTGCAATGTTTTAAAAACATTGCATGGATATTTACAGTTAACTGTCCCTTTAAACTGATCTAGTATATAAAATCTTTTCAGCAAGACAATCATGTTCCACACACGTACAGTAACTAATAGGGCACAGTAGGAGGGCTTCTGACACGAGGCGCACAAAGCCAGTTTGATTAGCTGACCAGCTCTGGGAACAGAGGAAGGGATCCCCTGGAGAATTCTCATTATTAGAAAGATGAATATGATCTCACTTGAAGGCTAGATGTCACATGCAGCATGTTCTGCAAGTGCAGGTATCTGTGTACTGAGTGGGGAGACAAGCGCATTAATATTCCTACCATGTTCAACATACGGTGTATTGCTAAGCAACTCTCGGGTTTATCTGACCCCGGTTCATGTAGCCAACTGTGTCTCAACATGCCTTGCTGGTTAAAAGTTTACAGAGAAGACATCTCAGACAGGGGAACTCATTTAGCTAGCAGAGACTAAATCAATCTAAATGGAACAACTTGCATTCTCTTTAAGATCCTAATATGTTTTTATTAAAGCTGCAAAACCATACAACAAGCACCACAGTGAGCAGTTCTTCTGGGGGAGAAAGGATGATTTTATAACACCTCATTTGCCAAATGGGCTGTACAGCTTTCACTGACAGATTACAAATCACACGCTTGGTTAGTACGTCTGTTTAGATTTGTAATCAGCTTATAACGATGTTGATCATGTACAGTTATTATTTGGAATTAAGATATCAAAAACATAATGCATCAAGGAACGTACTGGTTATCACGCAGCAGCATATATCATTAAAAGAGAAGGGTGTAAACAAGAGGTCCTGCCTTGAGGCTGTAGTGGGTTAGGTCCTGCCTGTGGTATCCCCACCTATACTGAAAGTTTCTAAACTGGAGTCTAGGCTATTGACAAGCCTAAGTAAACACAGCCAGCATTAGAAATTACACTCCCAGTGGGGTGCAGGATAGTTAAAGGGACACTGAACCCAAATTTTTTCTTTTGTGATTTAGATAGAGCATGCAATTTTAAGCAACTTTCTAATTTACTCCTATTATCATTTTTTCTTCATTCTCTTGCTATTTTTATTTGAAAAAGAAGGCATCTAAGCTAAGGTCAATTTTTGGTTCAGATCGCTGGACAGCACTTGTTTATTGGTGGGTGAATTTATCTACCAATCAGCAACAACCTAGGTTGTTCACCATAAATGGGCCGGCATCTAAACTTACATTCTTGCTTTTCAAATAAAGATACCAAGAGAATGAAGAAAATTTGATAATAGGAGTAAATTAGAAAGTTGCTTAAAATTTCATGCTCTATCTGAATTATAAAAGAAAAAAATTGGGTTCAGTGTCCCTTTAAGTAATAAAATGTAAATTGTTCATTGTTCTCTTGAAGTATTGAGCTTTGGTTTACAAACAGATACAAGGTAAGGAAGCAAGCATGTGTACACAAAGTGATAAAATAATGAGATCTAATTTTACCTGAAGCTCAACCCATTTCAATAGGCTGTGGTTTAAAAACACAAAATCAACTATTTCATATACACAAATAAACCTGAAAAACATAATTTATGTAAGAACTTACCTGATAAATTCATTTCTTTCATATTAACAAGAGTCCATGAGCTAGTGACGTATGGGATATACATTCCTACCAGGAGGGGCAAAGTTTCCCAAACCTTAAAATGCCTATAAATACACCCCTCACCACACCCACAAATCAGTTTAACGAATAGCCAAGAAGTGGGGTGATAAGAAAAAAAGTGCGAAGCATATAAAATAAGGAATTGGAATAATTGTGCTTTATACAAAAAAATCATAACCACCACAAAAAGGGTGGGCCTCATGGACTCTTGTTAATATGAAAGAAATGAATTTATCAGGTAAGTTCTTACATAAATTATGTTTTCTTTCATGTAATTAACAAGAGTCCATGAGCTAGTGACGTATGGGATAATGACTACCCAAGATGTGGATCTTTCCACACAAGAGTCACTAGAGAGGGAGGGATAAAATAAAGACAGCCAATTCCTGCTGAAAATAATCCACACCCAAAATAAAGTTTAACAAAAAACATAAGCAGAAGATTCAAACTGAAACCGCTGCCTGAAGAACTTTTCTACCAAAAACTGCTTCAGAAGAAGAAAATACATCAAAATGGTAGAATTTAGTAAAAGTATGCAAAGAGGACCAAGTTGCTGCTTTGCAGATCTGGTCAACCGAAGCTTCATTCCTAAACGCCCAGGAAGTAGAAACTGACCTAGTAGAATGAGCTGTAATTCTTTGAGGCGGAATTTTACCCGACTCAACATAGGCAAGATGAATTAAAGATTTCAACCAAGATGCCAAAGAAATGGCAGAAGCTTTCTGGCCTTTCCTAGAACCGGAAAAGATAACAAATAGACTAGAAGTCTTACGGAAAGATTTCGTAGCTTCAACATAATATTTCAAAGCTCTAACAACATCCAAAGAATGCAATGATTTCTCCTTAGAATTCTTAGGATTAGGACATAATGAAGGAACCACAATTTCTCTACTAATGTTGTTGGAATTCACAACTTTAGGTAAAAATTCAAAAGAAGTTCGCAACACCGCCTTATCCTGATGAAAAATCAGAAAAGGAGACTCACACGAAAGAGCAGATAATTCAGAAACTCTTCTAGCAGAAGAGATGGCCAAAAGGAACAAAACTTTCCAAGAAAGTAATTTAATGTCCAATGAATGCATAGGTTCAAACGGAGGAGCTTGAAGAGCTCCCAAAACCAAATTCAAACTCCATGGAGGAGAAATTGACTTAATGACAGGTTTTATACGAACCAAAGCTTGTACAAAACAATGAATATCAGGAAGAATAGCAATCTTTCTGTGAAAAAGAACAGAAAGAGCGGAGATTTGTCCTTTCAAAGAACTCGCGGACAAACCCTTATCTAAACCATCCTGAAGAAACTGTAAAATTCTCGGTATTCTAAAAGAATGCCAAGAAAAATGATGAGAAAGACACCAAGAAATATAAGTCTTCCAGACTCTATAATATATCTCTCGAGATACAGATTTACGAGCCTGTAACATAGTATTAATCACGGAGTCAGAGAAACCTCTATGACCAAGAATCAAGCGTTCAATCTCCATACCTTTAAATTTAAGGATTTCAGATCCGGATGGAAAAAAGGACCTTGAGACAGAAGGTCTGGTCTTAACGGAAGAGTCCATGGTTGGCAAGATGCCATCCGGACAAGATCCGCATACCAAAACCTGTGAGGCCATGCCGGAGCTATTAGCAGAACAAACGAGCATTCCCTCAGAATCTTGGAGATTACTCTTGGAAGAAGAACTAGAGGCGGAAAGATATAGGCAGGATGATACTTCCAAGGAAGTGATAATGCATTCACTGCCTCCGCCTGAGGATCCCGGGATCTGGACAGATACCTGGGAAGTTTCTTGTTTAGATGAGAGGCCATCAGATCTATCTCTGGGAACCCCCACATTTGAACAATCTGAAGAAATACCTCTGGGTGAAGAGACCATTCGCCCGGATGCAACGTTTGGCGACTGAGATAATCCGCTTCCCAATTGTCTACACCTGGGATATGAACCGCAGAGATTAGACAGGAGCTGGATTCCGCCCAAACCAAAATTCGAGATACTTCTTTCATAGCCAGAGGACTGTGAGTCCCTCCTTGATGATTGATGTATGCCACAGTTGTGACATTGTCTGTCTGAAAACAAATGAACGATTCTCTCTTCAGAAGAGGCCAAAACTGAAGAGCTCTGAAAACTGCACGGAGTTCCAAGATATTGATCGGTAATCTCACCTCCTGAGATTCCCCAAACTCCTTCTGCCGTCAGAGATCCCCACACAGCTCCCCAACCTGTGAGACTTGCATCTGTTGAAATTACAGTCCAGGTCGGAAGAACAAAAGAAGCCCCCTGAATTAAACGATGGCGATCTGTCCACCACGTTAGAGAGTGCCGAACAATCGGTTTTAAAGATATTAATTGATATATCTTCGTGTAATCCCTGCACCATTGGTTCAGCATACAGAGCTGAAGAGGTCGCATGTGAAAACGAGCAAAGGGGATCGCGTCCGATGCAGCAGTCATAAGACCTAGAATTTCCATGCATAAGGCTACCGAAGGGAATGATTGAGACTGAAGGTTTCGACAGGCTGTAATCAATTTTAGACGTCTCTTGTCTGTTAAAGACAAAGTCATGGACACTGAATCTATCTGGAAACCCAGAAAGGTTACCCTTGTTTGAGGAATCAAAGAACTTTTTGGTAAATTGATCCTCCAACCATGATCTTGAAGAAACAACACAAGTCGATTCGTATGAGACTCTGCTAAATGTAAAGACGGAGCAAGTACCAAGATATCGTCCAAATAAGGAAATACCACAATACCCTGTTCTCTGATTACAGACAGAAGGGCACCGAGAATCTTTGTGAAAATTCTTGGAGCTGTAGCAAGGCCAAACGGTAGAGCCACAAATTGGTAATGCTTGTCTAGAAAAGAGAATCTCAGGAACTGATAATGATCTGGATGAATCGGAATATGCAGATATGCATCCTGTAAATCTATTGTGGACATATAATTCCCTTGCTGAACAAAAGGCAATATAGTCCTTACAGTTACCATCTTGAACGTTGGTATCCTTACATAACGATTCAATAATTTTAGATCCAGAACTGGTCTGAAGGAATTCTCCTTCTTTGGTACAATGAAGAGATTTGAATAAAACCCCATCCCCTGTTCCGGAACTGGAACTGGCATAATTACTCCAGCCAACTCTAGATCTGAAACACAATTCAGAAATGCTTGAGCTTTCACTGGATTTACTGGGACATGGGAAAGAAAAAATCTCTTTGCAGGAGGTCTCATCTTGAAACCAATTCTGTACCCTTCTGAAACAATGTTCTGAATCCAAAGATTGTGAACAGAATTGATCCAAATTTCTTTGAAAAAACGTAACCTGCCCCCTACCAGCTGAACTGGAATGAGGGCCGTACCTTCATGTGAACTTAGAAGCAGGCTTTGCCTTTCTAGCAGGCTTGGATTTATTCCAGACTGGAGATGGTTTCCAAACTGAAACTGCTCCTAAGGACGAAGGATCAGGCTTTTGTTCTTTGTTGAAACGAAAGGAACGAAAACGATTGTTAGCCCTGTTTTTACCTTTAGACTTTTTATCCTGTGGTAAAAAAGTTCCTTTCCCACCAGTAACAGTTGAAATAATAGAATCCAACTGAGAACCAAATAATTTGTTTCCCTGGAAAGAAATGGAAAGTAGAGTTGATTTAGAAGCCATATCAGCATTCCAAGTCTTAAGCCATAAAGCTCTTCTGGCTAAGATAGCCAGAGACATAAATCTAACATCAACTCTAATAATATCAAAAATGGCATCACAGATGAAATTATTAGCATGCTGGAGAAGAATAATAATATCATGAGAATCACGATTTGTTACTTGTTGCGCTAGAGTTTCCAACCAAAAAGTTGAAGCTGCAGCAACATCAGCCAATGATATAGCAGGTCTAAGAAGATTACCTGAACATAGATAAGCTTTTCTTAGAAAAGATTCAATTTTTCTATCTAAAGGATCCTTAAACGAGGTACCATCTGATGTAGGAATGGTAGTACGTTTAGCAAGGGTAGAAATAGCCCCATCAACTTTAGGGATTTTGTCCCAAAATTCTAACCTGTCAGGCGGAACAGGATATAATTGCTTAAAACGTTTAGAAGGAGTAAATGAGTTACCCAATCTATCCCATTCCTTAGCAATTACTGCAGAAATAGCATTAGGAACAGGAAAGACTTCTGGAATAACCGCAGGAGCTTTAAAAACCTTATCCAAACGTATAGAATTAGTATCAAGAGGACTAGAATCCTCTATTTCTAAAGCAATTAGTACTTCTTTAAGTAAAGAGCGAATAAATTCCATCTTAAATAAATATGAAGATTTATCAGCATCAATCTCTGAGACAGAATCCTCTGAACCAGAAGAGTCCAAAGAATCAGAATGATGGTGTTCATTTAAAAATTCATCTGTAGAGAGAGAAGATTTAAAAGACTTTTTACGTTTACTAGAAGGAGAAATAACAGACAAAGCCTTCTTTATGGATTCAGAAACAAAATCTCTTATGTTATCAGGAACATTCTGCACCTTAGATGTTGAGGGAACTGCAACAGGCAATGGTACATCACTAAAGGAAATATTATCTGCATTAACAAGTTTGTCATGACATTTAATACAAACAACAGCTGGAGGAATAGCTACCAAAAGTTTACAGCAGATACACTTAGCTTTGGTAGATCCAGCAGGCAGAGGTTTTCCTGTAGTATCTTCTGGCTCAGATGCAACGTGAGACATCTTGCAATATGTAAGAGAAAAAACAACATATAAAGCAAAATAGATCAAATTCCTTATAAGACAGTTTCAGGAATGGGAAAAAAATGCCAAACATCAAGCTTCTAGCAACCAGAAGCAAATGAAAAATGAGACTGAAATAATGTGGAGACAAAAGCGACGCCCATATTTTTTGGCGCCAAATAAGACGCCCACATTATTTGGCGCTAAAATGCTTTTGGCGCCAAAAATGACGCCACATCCGGAACGCCGACATTTTTGGCGCAAAATAACGTCAAAAATGACGCAACTTCCGGCGACACGTATGATGCCGGAAACGGAAATGAATTTTTGCGCCAAAAAAGTCCGCGCCAAGAATGACGCAATAAAATGAAGCATTTTCAGCCCCCGCGAGCCTAACAGCCCACATGGAAAAAGTCAGATTTTTGAGGTAAGAAAAAATATGATAATTAAAGCATAATCCCAAATATGAAACTGACTGTCTGGAAATAAGGAAAGTTGAACATTCTGAGTCAAGGCAAATAAATGTTTGAATACATATATTTAGAACTTTATAAATAAAGTGCCCAACCATAGCTTAGAGTGTCACAGAAAATAAGACTTACTTACCCCAGGACACTCATCTACATGTTTGTAGAAAGCCAAACCAGTACTGAAACGAGAATCAGTAGAGGAAATGGTAAATATAAGAGTATATCGTCGATCTGAAAAGGGAGGTAAGAGATGAATCTCTACGACCGATAACAGAGAACCTTATGAAATAGACCCCGTAGAAGGAGATCACTGCATTCAATAGGCAATACTCTCCTCACATCCCTCTGACATTCACTGCACGCTGAGAGGAAAACCGGGCTCCAACTTGCTGCGGAGCGCATATCAACGTAGAATCTAGCACAAACTTACTTCACCACCTCCATCGGAGGCAAAGTTTGTAAAACTGATTTGTGGGTGTGGTGAGGGGTGTATTTATAGGCATTTTAAGGTTTGGGAAACTTTGCCCCTCCTGGTAGGAATGTATATCCCATACGTCACTAGCTCATGGACTCTTGTTAATTACATGAAAGAAATTCAATTTCTCATACAGTTTATACTCTGCTGGTATAGCAAGTCACTGGAAACACATTAAGGGAAAAATAATAATTTTACAGTATACTTTCCCTTTAAAGAAACATACAAGTCAGTATGCTGGGGATTGAACAAAATTGCAGAACCAAGTGGGGTAAAAGAAAGGCTGCTTTAGCCTTATTAATAGTCAAAAGGGCACTATCTCTAAAAGCTGCTAAAGCCATATTCCTACAAATTAAATGAACATTCAATACCGTGGAATTGCAGAATCCAATGCAATAGCAATTACTCTCTATTTAAAATTGTCAGTAGATTTTTTTCCCCAATAAATTTATTTCCCTGCTCACTATCTCATGTGACAGCCATCGACCAATTACAGGCTCATGTATGTATACACAATAAATTCCTTGACATGCTCAATAGGAGCTGGTGTCTTAGAGGCGTTGGTTTAAAAAAAAAGTCTGAAGCTGCCCTGTTTTATTGCACTTTTTATGTCAGTGTGTGTGCAAAATGATGCACTGTACAGCCTCACCATATTATAAATCACATGAAATACAGTACAATCACACTACTTGTTCCTGGTTCTATCCTCTGAATATAAACTACCAAATGTACAGTTTTGTTTTATTGCAGTCAGCAAATGTTACTGTCTATGTTTTTTTTCTAAATTAAAAACACAATTTTGCACTTACATTTCAGTTCCAGGTCACCTGATATGTCCTACCTGCACCACTATAACCTTTACACAATGCACATTCTATGTTAACAATCATGCATTTACCCCAATGCTCTCAGCATTCCTGCCAAATCCTTTAATCTGTCACCTTTCCTTGTTATTTACCTGCCCAAACTATAGTGAAACAAAAATTGCATTTAAATGTAGGTAAATTGTCAATATATGAGGGACATGAAACAAATTGAGAACTGTGATATCAAAGTAAATACAGATGTACATGATCAAATAAATATTGGTCTTTAAAAAAAGAAAAAAAAAAGAAAAAAACTTGTATCACAGAGAAATGAAAAGATCATCCCCAGTCAATGTTCAAAACAGGCCTTCCGTAAAGCTTTTCCATTCCTCTTTTTAGCCCAGCAGTTATTTCCAAATGCACCTTTCATGACTAGAAATTATTCTGCAAACTGATAGAACACAAGGATTTCTGCTTGCATGAACAATAATTGGATGACTTAGTACAGAACCAAAAAATCTCCTTAACGACTGCACACAACATTTAACAATGGGGGAAGTGTTAGCTGGCCTATTTGCCATTTAGAAAGCACTTTCCTCTGCAATAAGGATTTCAAAGACAGAGTATTTTGCATGTGCAGTCAATCACTTTTGGGGGGAAAAAAATTACCAGCATACTGTGAAAAGGGAATTTAAGGTTCTAATTATATTGAAATGTGACATTTACATTCTCAAGTGGGCAAGCTTACTATTTGTGCTCTTTTCAATATTGTTGTCTATTAAAGTTTAAAGGGATACTGTTATGCCTTTAAGGCAGTTTATATTAGCATTATTTGTAGACTTACAGAAGTTCTGCAATAATCATGTCTTTTTTATATAACAAAAGTTAAAAAAATATCTCCCTAGAGTTTGAGGCTTTTTGATGAAAGACTACACAATCACATCTACAAAGTTATTTTTTCTTTTTCTGCTTCTTCATCACTTTAATCATCACTAGAATAAAGCGCTTGTGGGCAATTTATGGAGTAACTGCTAAACAGCAAGTCCTAATTCTATGCCCCCCGAGTGTGCTGTTCCAAGACTGGAGACAATCTGTATATAGTGCAGGGAACCTGTTGGTTTTTTTATTTAGTTCTCATAGGCTCCTGCTTACTATGCAGCATAAATAATATGTTCATTAACAGGATATCCTCAGTATCATATATGCATAAAGGGTAGATTATTAAAGGGATAGTAAAGTCCAAATTAAACTTTCATGATTGTGATAGGGCATGTATTTTTAAACAACTTTCTAATTTACTTTTATCATCAAATGTGCTTTGTTCTCTTGGTATTCTTAGTTGAAAGCTAAACCTAGGTAGGCTCCTATGTCTAAGCCCTTGAAGGTCGCCTCTTATTTGAATGCATTTGACAGTTTTTTCACAGCTAGAGGGCATTAGTTCATGTGTTTCATATAAATAAAATTGTGCTCATGCACGGGGAGTTATTTAAGAGTCAGTACTAATTGCTTGAAATGCAAGTCTGTCAAAAGATCTGAGATAAGGAGGCAGTCTGCAGAAGCTTAGATACACGGCAATTACAGAGGTAAAAAGTATACAGTGTTGGTTATGCAAAACTGGTGAATGGTAAATAAAGGGATTACCAATCTTTTTAAACAATAAAATGTTTGGTGTTTACTATCCCTTTAAATAAGATACACCACCTGATAGAAATTAGGTAATACGTATGGCATTCTATAAGCCTATGTAGTTAAAGATTATTTAAAAGACTGTAAAAAACAATAGAGTTGCAAAATCAACAAACGCATAATAAAAAGGCAATTCAATAACACTTAGGGCCCAAAGATCTAAAGTTCTTTGCTCTGCTGAGACCAGTACTCTGAGGTCCCTCAAGCCATTTTAGAAAGGCAAATTTCACCTTGAGTGATCTCACTATGCAGGGTTCTAGATATGAAGGAGAGGCATATACATTGCAATATAATGATCAAAAAAGCCAGCAAAGATTTTGCATGATTTCTCTCCATGCCATGAATTTCAAACGAGTTGTAGATTTTCAAAGTTACTCTCATTCTCCCGGCCCCTTTTATCATGAGACAGCCAACAGCCAATCACAAAACGCATAAAGTATACAGTGAACTGTGTTGACATACTCAGTATGAGCTGGAGCATTGAAAAAGATTGTGCACATTTTGATAATGCCAATAAATTAGAAACTTTAAAAATTGCACACTATATATGGATCCTCAAAGTTTAACTTTGACTTTAGTATCTGTTTAAAAAAAATAAAAATTCTGAAAATAACTACTTTTGAGGAAAAAAAAGACATATTTTCTTCACGCTAAAGTGTGGAAGGTACTGCTGCCCCCAGCACTTTCTATGGCTCTCTAAATGCATGTTCTCACAAGCAGATAATCCCATAGCAGCTCTGGATAAGCTACCGGCCTATCAGGAGCAGATACAGCAGTGCTTTATGGGAGCACACAATTGGAGGGAACAGAGAGCACTGGCGCAATTGAAAAAATATTATCGTTTTTTTAATGCTGTTTAGCTTCATGTGAACTAAAATGGTGCCCACATTCATAGGCATAAAGGTGAAATATAGTATATAAGTGAACAACCACTAAATAAGAACATTTATAAATATTAGTAGAGGGGTTTGGACAGTGACAGACGGGCTGCATCATGGCCTGAGAAATACACTCAAGAAAATGTTTAACTCACTGTTTACCAATTACATAATCAGTCAAAATGGTCTGTGCTAATCAGTATGTGTGCTAAGGGCAGTGCTGCTCAGCTATCTGTCTGAGAATGACCAAAAGTAAACAATCTTTATATGATAGTCTTCTGGCACTAAATACTACAATCAGTAAACCTAATAGCAGCTGCATTTGTTCAAATTCTGGATATTTCAGACATCTTCAAGTGTGTGTCTATGTGATGTCATTCAGAAGTTCACTGTGCCATTTATTCCACAAACATTGCTTTCTTTTAAGAGAATGTAAAAAAATACAGCAGACATTATTATGAATTCTTCCCAAAATACTATAAATGTTCCAAAATAAGATTTAAAAGACTCTATAGGCTTTAGACATTGGAGAAAGAAGTAAAAGATGAGAGAACTGCACATAGTTGGATATGATATGTTGGGTCTTAAACAGGAAAAACAATCTAATTTAGTTCTACACAAGCAATAATAAAATTGATTACAGAATGTTCTTGCTTTTTTTCGTGCCTTTATTACATGTACTACTGTTACTTGGTCTAAAGCTTAAAGAAGACCTTTATGGGATAATGTGATGCTACAAATGTACAAAACACACACGCACAAGACATATGAGGAAGTGAAAGAGAGATAGAGAGAAGAATGCAGATAGAGCTGAGTCTGTGGTTGAGCTGGGATGGGCTAAGTCCCTGACTCATTCCTCTCAATACAATTTTTTTGTTCTAGGAGCAGGTGGCTCAGGGTCAGATAACTAGGTAGGACTAGAGTGGGACGTCCTGAAATGGGGCTAAACATGTTAATATGAGATCTAGGACCTCATGGTGGGATTTAAGCAGTAGCTGGTTTCTTTATAGGAGCAGATATAAATAGCAAGAAAAGGGGCTAACAGGAGTGCACAGTAACACAATAAAAGATACCCCCTCATGTAAATATAATATAGTTCCATCAATCCCTTACAAAGTTGGCAAGTGAAAATCAACATGGATAAATGTCTCTGTACCTATGTGTATAGTTGGCTTGAGGTTCTTATGTTGCTAAGGAGTTTAGTTTTATATACAAGTATATATTGGTGTTTTCATTTGTAGAACTTACAAGAAAAAAACAAAACATTGCCCTATATAAACTAGGGTCTCCAGAGAAAACGGACGCAGACCACATTGTGTAATGATATGAAAGAGGACCACACATTCAAACAGGCTAGAAAATAACACAATTATAATTATTTCTTAGATTTCTAATCAGGTTTTATTTTCTAGTTAAGCTCATAGTATATTTATATGGGGGGGGGGGGTCATTTTCAAAATGACCAACCTATTAACTGAATATTTTATGAGCTAATATCAACACTGAATCTCATTCATTTGAGTTTCACAGCTGAAAAGTGAATAATTACCACATGGGAGGAGTGGCAAGTTTTGGACCAGGAGGCAAGTACAACCCCGTAGCCCAGGTACAGCAACCAACTCTTTTAAAATGTTGTATTTAATATTATATAATAAAAAACTGCTGTAGAGAATAATAAAGTAAGGCTGTTTACTTTTATGGGATTCCAGATTCCTTGTGCTCTCCATTGTTAACAGCTCCTTGGTTATCATGTGGCCCCTTCTGCACACTCATGTAGGGCAGCCTATAGTTATAGTAGTAACCCAGAGTTTCTGGGGGGTATAGGCAGAAAACCACTTCCAACATGCACAGTAAATTGGGCACAGTGTAGGAATAGACAGGGTACCTATAGCTACACACCGATTTATGTGTATGTCCCATTTATACACAGACAATGCCTTAAAATGTATTTCTTAATGTAATATGTAAATGTCTATGCTGTGCTTTTTGATCACTGTGGGCTTACGTAAAAAGCTTTGGCTGTGCACAGTGTAAATGAGCTGTAATGCCCCTAAATGGTAATATACTGTGCAAAATAGACACATCCCATGGGCACATCTATGAAAAATAAAGAGTTTGTTGGGTAATGCACCTGCACTGGCCCTGATTCCACTAGCAACAGTTGCCTGGTGGGGGGCAAATGCCCCCCTGCCCCCCCCCCCCAGCCTAGTTCACCATCTATTTTATCACATTATGTTGCTTCTTGATATTTTATAGATTGTGCTTTATACTCTGTGACCTACCCAGCTTTGCTCGTACTCCGCAGGCCGTGCAAGTGCTTGCTCCTCTTCATACAGGCCTTCCCGTCGTGCTTGGTGGTATTCCATCCGTAGCTGCTGGATACGGTCTGCGTTTCCAGATGTTGATCGGGCACTGAAACATAAGTTAACAGCTACATGAATGTATATTTAAACCAAGCAATTGCTGAAAAGTACTTTCTTGCTCCAATGCAATTTTTTTATGTTTACAGACATTATCCTCAATGAAGCTTGTTACCATCTGGATGTTGACTAATGCTTGTATTAGAAATTTAACAGCTACAGAACAAAACAACCAAAAAAAAAAATTCAGACAATGAAAATATTCCTGTGCTGATCTATAAATTAAATAAGCATGAATATTCAGCAATATGCAAACAGCTCCCTCACTGCCCAAGAGCCATAATAATACTACGCAACAGAGAGACAAAAAATGAAGCTTCAAACAAGTCGACACCTGCAAGCAGTTTTTTTTATGTATTGATATCTGCAAGATACAAAGCACCCTAAAAACTGAGAAATCAACATCACAAACATTTCCCAGCTGGAAATCACAGCATAGGATGAGCTATGTTTTTATCTGTTGGTTTCTGATCATCCTACATAATTCACATGCACCTTGGTTTTGGTAAAGACCTTCATCAACACCTAGCAACGCAGAATAGTGTTAAAATCTAAACTGCTCCAAATGTCACAGGATACAAAGTAGCAATAGATGAGATTTCCCATCTAGCTCCTTGAAAGCAATAAGCTGAGGATTCTGTCATTGGCAAAGGGATTAAAGGAAAGGTTGACAGCAGCAGGACATGATAGCTGGTGAAAATCCCTGAACTCTAATAACACCTAGAATCAGGATCCATGTTTAAAAGGAAAAATAAAAAATCTAATGTAAAACTCCAGTCACTCTTAAAGGGACATGACAATATAAATAGAGCATGTCATTTTAAAGGATTTTACAATTGACTTCTGTAATCAAATTCAATTTGTTATCGTGGTAAATCATTGTTAAAAAGCATACTTAGATTGGGGCAGCAAAGCACTACTGGGAGCTAGCTAGTGATTGGTGGTTGACATATATGCCTGTTATCATTGGCTCATCAGATGTTTGCAGCTAGCTCCCAGTAGTACATAGTGGCTCTGGAGCTGAATTTAACTATGTGTTTACCCCCCACTTCATGGGTTAAACATATAGTTATATGTAAGCAATAGTTTAATGATAAAATGTAAATGTACATTTTCTTTTTACATTTTTGAGTCTCTTTATTATTAGAGATAAGTCAAAATGCCTTTTTTTATTCACTTTTGTAGGATTGTACCATAAAATAGCTAGTCCTCTGATGTGTATTAGTTGTGCTACCTACAAAATGTATAATCAGATGGTGCATTGTAAAAGGGATGCGTTAGAGCACTGATAAAATGCTCGAATGTATTAGAACAATAAACGATTTCATTAATTTCCATTAGTAACTATATGCTAACAGGACACAGCTGGAGATTGGTGACTACTTGCATATGCCTCTCCTGAATGGCTCACTGGCTGTGTCCTGCAACTACTGAATGGAACTTTTTAGGGTTAAACTCACAGTTAACAAGGGACAGCTTAGTGTAATAATATAATGTAGCAATGAATTGGAGCAGTTTATTTTTACCCTAGCATGCCCCTTTAAGGCTCTATAAATGTGACAGCAGAATAACTGTTCTCTTATAATTTTATTTAATTATTTCACAGTATTACAAGTGAGAAAAATACTTCCTGCATATCCACTACATTTTTCTTTCTTACATCACGTTTTAAATTGTTAAAGTACATAATGGTACTGTATTTACACCAGGAATTAGGTGCATATTTTGAGATAAATTGCATTAGATTTGACTATCCATGGCTTTTAACTTTACCCTTTCAAATAATAAGATATCTTTATCACAAATATGCAGGCTGCAATTTAAGCAAACCCACATCTCCGTGTATAGGAAATCCACCTGTCCACCAACTTTGCTTAAAGGGGCATTAAACACAAATTTGAAGGTGAGAGAATAATGCAGTATTGTGTTCTAAAATAAGTATATTCTTTATGCCTTTTCTTTTCACCAATTTGCCAGAACAAAAGGTCCCTTGTTAACAAATATTGTTCAAACTGAAAACGTCTCCTCTTTTCTTTCACACAAAAACACAAAATCAGCTAATTCATATACATAAATAAGCCTTAAAAAGCAAATCTCTGCAGCTGGTAAAAAAGTAATTGGAACCACATTAAGGAAAAAAAACTATTTTACAGCATACTGTCCCTTTAAGGTGGTTAAGCACGGATTCTGCTCAGGTAATTTATTTTAATATATCAGCTGCAATTAGCAAAATTATCACCAAGAAACTAAAGGTGTCACTTTTTTAAAATGCTCTGCTCAAGTTTATTATTTGCTTTTCCATATAAAAGAGAAGCTTCAACCTTAGTAAAAATGCATTTCTATATTTGTTCTATAATGTTTACTTTGACCTGAGCCATAAAATGCTGGCCATGACAATAAAATAATGTCTGGCTGGCACACCTGTGTGAAAGCAGCTGGTTCACATATTTAAAATATTGACTGTAAGACTAAGATCATTTCTCTAAGCTAAGTCACAAAATCTAGTATGACGTTAGGTCAGGAAAGGACATTAATATCACTTCTTTAAAATTCACAGCTACTCTGCAGCTCAGGCTGGTAGCTCACACATAAGATAATACACTCACGCTCGAGCATTATCTGCGCTAGAAGTAAGCTTTTTGTGTGCGTCGGGTTGCACTTGTATTATGAGTTGAAAATAAACTGTTTTCGCTCACACACTAACCCACCGCGCCTAAAAAACTGAACTTAGAATATCACTTGCATGTTCACGCATTAGAAGTCAATGGAGGAAAGTGGGGAAAAATGTGTGCTAATCCGACATGAAAATATAAATAATTCACATTCCAATATTCTGCACATAGGAAATTATTTATTCATAAATACATATTTCTACATATAGCTGATGTTTTTTTGGTCAAATATTTATATATATATATATATATATATATATATATATATATATATATATATAGAGAGAGAGAGAGAGAGAGAGAGAGAGATATAGAGAGAGAGAGAGAGAGAGAGAGAGAGCAATATACGCTCTCTGGATTTATAACACAGCACTCTTTATTATGTTGTGACGTTTTGGGCATTCATCCCTTCCTCAGACCTGGTCTCGCCATTGTCGACCAAAGAAGATGAATAACAATGTATTAAAAAATAATATTGCAAAATATGTTTTTACATGTTTTCATCTACTTTACTGCAAAGGGCTTCAACACGCTCGCACACGTGCACACACACACACATATATATATGTGTGTGTGTGT
Source organism: Bombina bombina (assembly GCF_027579735.1). Lineage (NCBI taxonomy): Eukaryota > Metazoa > Chordata > Amphibia > Anura > Bombinatoridae > Bombina > Bombina bombina. Next base: position 538,432,826 of record NC_069499.1, read on the forward strand.
GTGTGTACATATGTATTTATGTGTTCATATGTGCATATATGTCTGTAAATACATATGTACACATTTAAATACATATGTACACAGACATACAGTATATATATATATATATATATATATTTATATATATATATAAACATACATATTCATCTTTTGACATGTCATGTGTATATGTGTATATATATATATATATATATATATATATATATATATATATATACACATATAGGGTGCATTCAGTACCCGGGTGCTAATCCTCAATAATGTATATATGTGGATCACTGATTCAGAAGGGCACTCACAGGTGTTTATATAATAATCCAAATTATTTTATTTTCAATACATCAAGGTCGCAATGTAATAGTTCAAATGGTGCTCCATTTGATAAAGGTCTAAGTGTAGACCGAAACGTTATGGGTTAAGGCCCTGCTGTTTTTTCCTTGGATTGGAATAAAGGCTTTCTGATTGAATTCCCTGTGTTGCCTGCTGTTTTTCCGGATACCTGTAACACTTAAGCCGAGTGTGTATTTGGAATATTACCTACATGCAATACTTTATCCTGCAGTGCACCGGGTAGCTGCTTTATTGGTGTGTGCCACTTTTCCTGCATTTGTATATATATATATATATATATATATATATATATATAGTATATATATATATATAGTATATATATATATATATATATATATATCAATGTTAAAGCCCTTTGCCTGCACCTGAGACTTCATGTGTTTAAGCCCTTAAAAAAAATGTGTGCATTATATTTTTTAATAATTTTTAATTAGATGGTGTTATTATGAGTGTAACTGTACTTTGTAATGTATTTTTGATGCATTTTTAACACTTTTTTATTTTGAAAAACAGTTAACCAGAGCTCGGAGGTTGCACTAACCCAACGCACGTTAACTTCAATTGTGCTCAAGCAATCGGGTTTACTTTCAACTTGTATTATGAGCGGAAAAGCTGATGCATGCAAACAGCTGCTATAAACCCCTTATCGCTTGCGTGTAACTTAACGAGCCACTCGTAATCTGGCCCAAAATGAAATAAGACTATGGGGTCAATTTACCATATGTGGGGCGGACATCGCTAAATGTCAACAACATACGATCGTATCTGATTGGGATGATTGTCTTACGACAGCTGCTTCTTAACTGTCGTTTCCGGTTAGCCGGAACGTTCGGGCGGATAAAGCAGCATCCGCTGCTTATTAAATCAGGCCCTAAGTTTCATATAGAAGTCACGTAGATTATTTCCTTTTTATTGTAAACTTTACAAATTATAATACAGATACATTTGCTAATTGTAAATATATGTTCTGGGTACTGCCACTTGTTGCCATCTTAACACTATTTACTAAGACGATAGTATCTTGAGAATAGAATTCAGCATCACAGATTTACAAAAATAATAATTAAAAAAAGTTAAACTTCAAATATAACATTTTAGATTTGGCTTCCTTTAAATTTTCATACATTGAGCCCTGTGTACTAAACTCATGCACAGTGAACAATGTGCACACTCCTGGCTTTTATCAAGTAAATTATAGAAACCCCAAATATTTCTCACCCTTTTTCAAAATCCTAATTACAGGTATACCTCACTTTACAGCGCTTCACTAATACATCGCTTTGTGGAGCTGAAGTTCAACCTCCAAGGATTTTGAAACAGTGCTGTAATCATTGTGAGTTTGCAAGAAAAGTGACTGGCACCATTTTGTTATGCTAAGTTCACTCTGTTTACAGCACTACAGTGCAATCTGTGTCTCGGTGCTATAGTCTGGCAAATTTTACTACAGTAATTGTCACTATTATACAGGTGCAGTATTTATTGAATACTAATTGAATACTGTGCTGTGCTAGTGTTAAACTAAACGTAGCACTATTGCACCCCTAATATATGTTAATTCAAACATGTTTTCAAGTTTTTAAACACACTGGCAAGTGAAAAGAAAGCTCAAACTGTCTTGTTTCACTTTAAGGAGGTTTTCACTTTACAGCGGGGCTCCGGTCCCTAACCCGCTGTATGAGCGGGGTATACCTGTATTTGGGTAATTAGAAGAAAGATAAATTTCCCCTCCAACCAACCAAAAGAGGATGTGGAGGAACCTATACTATTTGATATTGATAATACTGATCTGTGGAAGTATCCTCTTTGTTTACTTTACAAGAGAAGGGCACCGTATAGTGTCAGTTTTAAACGGATATGAAACCCAAATACTTTTTTTACAATTCAGACAGAATGAACTATTTAAAACAAGTTTCCTATTTACTTCTATTATCAAACTTGCTCCCTTCCCATGATATTCTGTGTTGAAGAAATACCTAGGTAGGCATCTTGAGCTCTACATAGCAGGAAATAGTTCTGCCATCTAGTGCTCTTGCAAAACTGCTGCTGAATAGTGATTCAGATATGTGACAGTGTTCTGTCGAAATTTGCTACCTCATCAATATTTGCTCCCCCGATGTGCGCATGCGCGCAATTACGTAATCCCACTCAACATATATGGAATGTGATTACATAATTACAAGCATGCACACATCTTTAGGTAGCAAATTTCAATGGTTAAAGGGACACTGTACCCAAATGTTTTCTTTCGTGATTCAGATAGAGCATGACATTTTAAGCAACTTTCTAATTTACTCCTATTATCAAATTTTCTTCATTCTCTTGGTATCTTTATTTGAAATGCACAAATGTAAGTTTAGATGCCGGCCCATTTTTGGTGAACAACCTGGGTTTCCTTGCTGATTGGTGGATAAATTCATCCACCAATAAAAAAAAGTGCTGCCCAGAGTACTGAAACCAAAAAAAGCTTAGATGCCTTCTTTTTCAAATAAAGATAGCAAGAGAATGAAGAAAAATTGATTATAGGAGCAAATTAGAAAGTTGCTTAAAATTGCATGCTCTTTCTGAATTACAAAAGAAAAAAATTGGGTTCAGTGTCCCTTTAACCCCTTAATGACCACAGCACTTTTCCATTTTCTGTCCCTTTGGGACCAAGGCTATTTTTACATTTTTGAGGTGTTTGTGTTTAGCTGTAATTTTCCTCTTACTCATTTACTGTACCCACACATATTATATACCTTTTTTCTCGCCATTAAATGGACTTTCTAAAGATACCATTATTTTCATCATATCTTATAATTTACTATAAAAAAAATTATAAAATATGAGGAAAAAATGGAAAAAAACACACTTTTTCTAACTTTGACCCCCAAAATCTGTTACACATCTACAACCACAAAAAAACACCCATGCTAAATAGTTTCTAAATTTTGTCCAGAATTTAGAAATACCCAATGTTTACATGTTCTTTGCTTTTTTTGTAAACTATAGGGCCATAAATACAAGTAGCACTTTGCTATTTCCAAACCATTTCTTTTCAAAATTAGCGCTAGTTACATTAGAACACTGATATCTTTCAGGAATCTCTGAATATCCATTGACATGTATATATTTTTTTTTAGTAGACAACCCAAAGTATTGATCTAGGCCCATTTTGGTATATTTCATGCCACCATTTCACCGCCAAATGCAATCAAATACAAAAAATCGTTCACTTTTCACAAATTTTTTCACAAACTTTTGGTTTCTAACTTAAAGGGATAGTAACCCCACGTTTTTTCTTTCATGATTCAGATAGAGCATGCAATTTTAAGCAACTTTCTAATTTACTCCTATTATCAAATTTTCTTTGTTCTCATGTTATCTTGATTTGAAAAAGCAGTAATAAAAGGTTAGGAGCCGGCCCATTTTTTAGTTCAGCACCTTGATAGAGCTGCTGATTGGTTTGCTACATTTAGCCACAAATCAGCAAGTGCTACCCATGTGCTGAACACAAAATGGTCTGGCTCTAAAGCTTACATTACTGCTTTTTCAAATCAAGATAGCATGAGAACAAAGAAAAAATGATAATAGGAGTAAATTAGAAAGGTGCTTAAAATCTCATGCTCTATCTGAATCATGAAAGAAAAAAATTGGGTTTAGTATCCCTTTAAATTATTTACAAACAGCTTGTGCAATTATGGCATAAATTGTTGTAAATTCTTATCTGGGATCCCCTTTGTTCAGAAATAGCAGACATATATGACTTTGGCGTTGCTTTTTGGTAATTAGAAGGCCGCTAAATGCCACTGCGCACCACACGTGTATTATGCCCAGCAGTGAAGGGGTTAATTAGGGAGCATGTAGGGAGCTTTTTGGGATAGTTTTAGCTTTAGTGTAGTGTAGTAGACAACCCCAAGTATTGATCTAGGCCAATTTTGGTATATTTTATGCCACCATTTCACCGCCAAATGCAATCAAATTAAAAAAAAAGTTAAATTTTTCTCAATTTTAGGTTTCTCACTGAAATTATTTACAAACAGCTTGTGCAATTATGGCACAAATGGTTGTAAATGCTTCTCTGGGATCCCCTTTGTTCAGAAATAGCAGACATATATGGCTTTGGCATTGCTTTTTGGTAATTAGAAGGCCTCTAAATGCCGCTGCGCATCACACGTGTATTATGGCTAGCAGTGAAGGGGTTAATTATGTAGCTTGTAGGGAGCTTGTAGGGTTAATTTTATCTTTAGTGTAGAGCTCAGCCTCCCACCTGAAACATCAGACCCCCTGATCCCTCCCAAACAGCTCTCTTCCCTCCCCCACCCCACAATTGTCCCCGCCATCTTAAGTACTGGCAGAAACTCTGCCAGTACTAAAATAAAAGGTATTTGGCCATTTAAAAAAAAAAAAAAAAAAAAAAAAGCATATTTACATATGCTGATGTGTATGATCCCCCTTAGACCCCAACCTCACTGATCCCCCACCTAACAGCTCTCTAACCCTTCCCCTCTGCCTTAATGGGCGCCATCTTGGGTACTGGCAGCTGTCTGCCAGTACCCAGTTTTGCAAAAAATTTGCCATTTTATTAAAAAAAAAGCAATTTTCTGTAGTGTAGCTTTCCCCCCCACCAAGACCAACCCCCCACCCCTTCCAGATCCCTTAGATTATATTTTTTAAAGTTTAAACTTTATTTTTTTTGAATACTTTTTACTATGTTTTTCTGTAGTGTAGCGGTTCCCACCCGCTCCCGCCCCGTGCACGCGCCCGCCCTCCAACCCCCGTGCACGCGCGCGCTCCCGTGCGCGCCCCCGTGGGTCCCGCCCCCGATCCCGCCCCCCTCCACTCCATACACAACATCGATGGCCGCCCACCCACCTCCCACGTAAGCTCCCACCCACCAACGATACCGGCCATCGATGTCCGGTGCAGAGAGGGCCACAGAGTGGCTCTCTCTGCATCGGATGGCCAAGGGGGGTTATTGCAGGATGCCTCCATATCGAGGCATCACTGCAATAACCGGAAAGCAGCTGGAAGCGAGCAGGATCGCTTCCAGCTGCTTTCCAGACCAAGAACGTACGCCACACGTCCTCGGTCATTAAGTGTATTTTTTTTGAGGACGTGTGGTGTACGTCCTTGGTCGTTAAGGGGTTAAGGAACTGTACTCCCGCATTTCTCATGAATGGGTGACGTAGTACACGAGCGCATGCATAGTAATGTGGTAGCAAATTTTGATCAAGAGATCATTTGATGATACAAAAATAACCTCCATTTTTTTACTTATATAATTATAAACTTCCCTCACCATTAGTGTGTGTGTGTATATATATATATATATATATATATATATATATATATATATATATAAATTGTTTTAACTACATAAGTTAAAAAATGCAGGTTATTTTTGGATCATCAGATACTTAGTTGAAATTTGCTACCACATTACTGTGCATGCGCTCGTGTACTATGTCACCCCATTCATGAGGAATGCGGGAGTACATTTTCTTAACCTTTTAAATTTGCTACCTAACAATGTGCGCATGCTTGTAATAATGTAATAGCTACCAATAAGCGCTATCCAGGGTGCTGAATCTAAAATGGGCTCCTAAGCTTTACATTTCTGCTTTTCAAATAAAGATAGCAAGAGAACGAAGAAAAATTGATAATAGGAGTAAATTTGAAAACTGCTTACAATTTCATGCTCTATATAAAACATTAAAGAAAAAATGTGGGTTTAGTATCTCTAAGTAGATGAAAACATAATAAAATATATATATGCACTATTCATATTTAATGAAGATTTTAACTATGTATTTACTGTAAATATTTCAAAATGCTTTGTTGTTTGCGCAATGGATGCTAGGTATTTTGCACTATTCGGGTAACGCTAGCACAAAATTCTTTGTTTTTTTGCAATTTTTATTGAGATAATTCTAAGGTATACAATGTTAGGTACAAAACTAAATTTGAAAAGATATAAAACATCTTAAGCAGTTTTACATTTAGATGTGTTATAAACATGAGATGAGCAACAAAGGCTAGTTCAGATTACAAGTACTAATCACATGAGTTTAGAAAATATCAGTTTATTTAAAATGTTGTATTTTATACCAGACTCATACTCGTTAACCCTTTTGATAGAGTCTTGTGTTCCTATTTAATTAATGTTGGTTGGTATTGCACGGTCAAAGGATAAGGATTTTTACCACTTTAGAAATGTATCCGAGTATATGGGCAAGATATAAAGGTGTGCTATGATTATCCGTTTAGGTACTCTTCCCAAAGAAAAATTATGTTATTGTACTCCTCTATATGTTTAGTGTGCGTGAAATGAAATTTTTCTAAGTGCAGAGAGTGGGTCACCATGGACCTCTAAAAAGTTATGGGGGGGAGATTAATTATATGTTTTCCAATTTAGTGGAATCAAATTTTTTACTGAATTAATCATGATAGTAAGAAGTGTCAGCCTCAGCTTACATTTAATTTTCGGGAATTTTTTTAAAAGGAATGGCCAAGGGTTAAAGGGAAGGGTTGTGTTTAACCCTTTTTCAATCTCCAGGTTGATGGAGAGCCAGAATGACCTGGCTATGGGGGCAGACCACTTCTGGGCAACCTCTCCAGCATTCAGCTGATGTGGTGGGAAACAATTGATGTAGTCTAGCAGGCGTGTAACACCACCTGCTTAGTAATTTTATATTCATTTAAAAATAGTTTTTTTTTTAAACTTGTAGTACGAGCACAGCTTGACTAGTGCAAAAAGCTTAAAGGGACAGTCAAGTCCAAAAAAAACTTTCATGTTTCAAATAGGGCATGTAATTTTAAACAACTTTCCAATTTACTTTTATCACCAACTTTGCTTTGTTCTTTTGGTATTCTTAGTTGAAAGCTAAACCTAGGAGGTTCATATGCTAATTTCTTGGGCCTTGAAGGCCGCCTCTAATCTAAATGCATTTCGATAGTTTTTCCCCACTAGAGGGCATTAGTTCACGTGTTTCATATAGATAACATTGAGCTCATGCACATGAATTTACTATGGACACAGCTCTGATTGGCTAAAATGCAAGTCTGTGAAAAGAACTGAAATGAGGGGGCAGTCTGCTGAGGCTTAGATACAGAGGTAAAACGTGTATAATTATAACTGTGTTGGTTATGCAAAACTGGGGAATGGGTAATTAAGGGATTATCTATCTTTTAAAAAAACAAAAATTCTGGTGTTGACTGTCCCTTTAACTCTAGCTGAGTTTTCGCGATTGTGAGAAAAAAAAATGACTGCGCCACTGGAATCTAGCCCATAATATTTTAACTAGATATGAAAAAAAATAAAAGAAAGTATAGGGTTAAACTATTGACCTTTTATGAAAAATAAACACCACATATGGCCCCTAATATGAAGCCCAAATTAAGCAGTTAAAGGGACACTGAACCCAAAAAAATTCTTTTGTGATTCAGATAGAGCAGACAATTTTAAGCAACTTTCTAATTTACTCCTATTAGCAAATGTTCTTCATTCTCTTGGTATCCTTATTTGAAAAGCAAAAATGTAAGATTAGATACCGGCCCATTTTGGTGAACAACCTGGGTTGTTTTTGCTGATTGGTGGATAAATTCATCCACCAATAAACAAGTGCTGTCCAAGGTTCTGGACTTTCTTTTTCAAATAAAGATAGCAAGAGAACGAAGAAAAATTGATAATAGGAGTAAATTAGAAAGTTAAATAAATTTCAAGGTTTATCTGAATCACAAAAGAAAAAAATTGGGTTCAGTGTCCCTTTAGAAATAAATATACACATTAAATAAAAAATCAAAAAAAGTTATGTGCCATATTTGCGCCCCCCTTAAAAGCGGTTGCCTAGTTTGCCTCTATTGTAGCACGGGCCCTGAAAATAGATTATGTTTATCATTCTTCCAAACTCTTTAAATAAACTGCCTATTAACCTTGAATATTGTGCAACAGGAAAGAATTTTTTTAGATAGAGCATTCAATTTTAATCAACTTTCCAATTTAATTCTATTATAAAATGCTCTTTGTTTTCTTGATATCCTTTGTTGAAAAGCAGACAGGTACGTTCAAGAGTGTGCACGTGTCTGCAGTTCTATATGGCAGCAGTTTTGCAACAATGTTATACATTAGCAAGAGCACTAGATGGCAGCACTATTTCCTGTTATGTAGTGCTATAAACCTACCTAGATATCTCTTCAACAAAGAATAACACAAGGACACAAATTTGACAATAGAAGTAAATTGCAAACGTTTTTAAAAAATTGTATTCTCTATCTGAATCATGAAAGAAAAATGTTGGGTTTCATGTCTCTTTTAAAGTTTTTGAGTGTTAGTTAAGTGAAAAAGGCCTCCTATGCCTCGACACATTGCAAATATGTAGCAGAAAAAGTGATGAGCCATCAAAGGGGTCAAATCACTTCTAATTACGTGTTCTACTGTCAGCAAAAGGCCTAAAATGATTTATTTGTATGTTACTGGCAGACAAAGGGTAAAATGATTGCTCAGTTGTGAAACATATGCATGGTCGATCAAGAGTTAGGTAGAGCTTTTGAGGGGTAATTGTGTACCTACCATCGCAACCAGATGGCAAGCCTATGCCTTGCTGATAAGTTTACATTAAAGACTGAGACAGAAAGTGGAGAGTCTAGAAATAACATTGCTGCATGGGCCAATAAGAAATTTTCTTTTTTTTAATTGGATAGCAAATGCAATTTTAAACAACTTTCCTATTTACTTCTATTATCAAATTTGCTTCATTCTCTTGTTATCCTTTGCTGAAGGAACGACATTGTACTACTGGCAGTTAGATGAACACATCTAGTTAGCCAATCACAAGAGACAAATATGTGCAGGCACCAATCAGCTGCTAGCTCCCACTAGTGTAGGATATGTGCATATTCTTTTTCAACAAGCAATACCAAGAGAATGAAGCACATTTGAATTGAAAAGTGTCTTAAAATTACATGCAAGTTTAATTTTGACTTTACTATCCCTTAAAAATTGATACCCCATTTAAATGTTTAATCATGCACAGTGAAACAAACTTGCAATATATTGTGTCTGTTTTTCCTGTATAAAACTGTAGTACTAGCACAGTGCACACTACCCACACAGAGTCTGGAGTGCATTCTGTGCAATTGAGAATAATGACCCTCTTACATGCTACACAGTGAATACTTGATTATGTGCACAAACTGATTTATAGCTGACCCTAAATGGCTACAGCAAAGGCTGAAAAGATAAACTATGCTTAATACATTCATTTTATATGCAGATCTTTTATTACACAGTGATTAATTTCTGATGCATATATTAATGTTCCTTTAAAGCTCTGAATAATATCTGACATCTATACACATCCAGATTACAGCTAAGCAGTTAATTAAATCCTGATTTATGTTAAACATGTTTATGTCTTGATCTACCTCCAATACCTCATACCCCTATCAGAGAAGCAATGCAGTGATTGTGGTTTAGATGGGCACTTGTCTGTAACACACTGAAATTGCACTAACATTATATAAGTGCTCTTATATACAGCCTGTAGTTTTTGTATTGGTATCTTTGTGCATAACCCGGCAGTCATGAACCCCCCCACCCCGCTCTACCCTTTGCCAGGTAATGTGAGAGAAATACAATGTCTTAGAGCAGCAATTTTGAATTTCAACTTAGCTTCTGACAATTATGTGAATATATGAACTGAATACAATCCCACCAGATGAATTCAATCAGCTCTGTGCAAATATCGCATACATAATCTATTAGTTTACCCCAATGAAACTGAAGCATTGAATTCAAACTGAATGAAGTCATCAGTAATAAAGCACATAAGACTGATAAGATGATATTAAAAAATGCCCAATTTTCCCACATTTGTGGTAAAAAAAATAATAGAAGACTTTGACAATAAACTGTCATCAGCCTCCTTTTTAAATGTTATAAATGATGAAAACGAAATATGGTTTTAATCAGATGGCATTGCTATGTGAACTGCAAAGAGAAGGGGGGGAAAAAGGAACTGTTTAAAATGCAGAGCGCCTTGTCTCTGGTTTGTATGACTACGGCTGTTTATACTGAGGGAGAAGTTATGGAGAAAAATTACAAGAAATGAAAACAGCTCTGGGAGAAAGAAAAAAACTCACTTGATCATTTAAGTGCACAAACCTTTAAAGTCACAGTGTGAAATTAGATCATTTGTAAAGTATGTGATGTTCGAGTATTGGACACAATTAAAGGGACGGTGTCATAACTTAAGATGTTTGTATATATTTAAAGGAAAAGTGTCAGCTTTAATGAAATACTCAGAAATATCTAGTTTTTCATGCAGCTCCCAATAATCAGGTTGCATACACTTCTGTGTTTGGCATACAATCTTTTTCTAGCAGTGTAAACGTCACTACAGTCTGGGTAATTCATGTCCCATTGAGAATACAGCAATGCAAAATATCAAACTTAATCTTTTCATTTAATGCAAATCATAATAGCCTGAAGGGGGAGGTTTTTTTTTTTGTATTTCAAATGGGACCAATTTATGTTTGTTTGTTTGTTTATTTATTTAGATTGTTATAGGTAGTTGGCAGATCCTTTTCTTTAAAGGATATTAAAGTCATTTATCCCCATGCTGCATATAAAGAAGGTGTTTTATACTACATTACATTTCTTTTTATATTAGAGGAATGGATATTCCTGTGCTGTTTAAAAATACTTTTTGTTTTTCATGTTGGAATATGTCCATTTACAAAGCTGTGGGAGATGTCCTTTTCAACCAGTAATCAATCTCTCTTTAGAGATAAGTAAATGTGGACTTCCTGTTAGTTTCAAAATCAATATAAGCAAATGTAATCAAACCTTTGTCATGCAAAAATATTTTATATGTCTAATTAGGGCAAAATTCATTATCCCTGCAGGCGGACAGGTTCACAAGTAGGGAACCTGTCCACTTGCAATCACCACTTGCTAAACTGCATCTCATGTCAATATTTAAAGGGACAGTCAACACCAGAATTTTTGTTGTTTAAAAAGATAGTTAATCCCTTTATTATCCATTCAACAGTTTTGCATAACCAACACTGTTATATTAATAAACTTTTTACCTTTGTGATTACCTTGTATCTAAGCCTCTGCAGACTGCCCCCCGTATTTCATTTGACAGACTTGCATTTTAGCCAATCAGTGCTCACTCCTCTGTAAATTCACGTGCATGAGCTCAATGTTATCTATATGAAACACATGAACTAATGCCCTCTAGTGGTGAAAAACTGTCAAAATGCATTCAGATTAGAGGCGGCCTTCAAGGTCTAAGAAATTACCATATGAACCTCCTAGGTTTAGCTTTCAACTAAGAATACCAAAAGAACAAACCAAAATTGGTGATAAAAGTAAATAGGAAAGTTGTTTAAAATGACATGCCCTATTTGAATCATGAAAGTTTTTTTTGTTCTTGACTGTCCCTTTAACAACGCACAAGAAGAGGTTTCTTGTGCAATGCGACCCCCTGCTCTGGTACAACCATTTGCGCTTGAGAAGCGCATGTCAATCACCCTGAATGAGCGAGAGTCGGGTTGATCGATCTTGCAATCTCTGAAGTAGCGGAGAAGAAAAAGAAGCAGTTTTTGTTTCTTATATACTGTATATGTGGCAGCAAGCTCGCTTATCTGCACATGCTCCAGATAGAAAAAAAAGCTGTGAATGCATCTTAATAAATCTACTCCTTAGCGTCCTTTCATAGGCCCAATAAAAAAGTAGTGAGTATATAATGCAGCTTTAACTCCTTTTCTGCCACAAATAGCATTGAGTAATTATTCACTTTCTTGTGTGTCATCCTATGCTGCACACATTTCTATTGGCTGAATGAGGATGGACCTCTGTTTTAGTTACAGAGCATGAGACCGCTCATTGAAAAAATGGTAATTCCCTCTTTCAAAGAGGAAGTTGTTTTTATTAGCCAGTGAGTATTAGTAGAAAGTACAAAACCATTAATGGAGTATTAGTTTGAATTGAGAATTAGAAAATATTTAACACTTTTTCAGCCACAAAAAGTGAGGAAGTGGGATGGGCACTACACTGCAGAAAAAATGAAGGGAAAGGGAGGGATGGGGAGCTACACTACAGAAAAAAGTGGGATGGGGGGCCCTAGCTAAGGATCGCCAGATAGAAGATGTGGGGGACCACTACACTACATAAAAATAAAAAAAGTATATGTATGTGGCCGGACTTTTAGCCGACAGACATTTGGCCGATGGACATTTAGCCAACACACAAGTGGCTGTCAGATAACAGCCCGACCACAAAATAGATAGATTTGATAGATACATACATAGATTAAATATATAGATAAATAGATGTGATAGATAAATTTGATAGATTTGATAGATTTGATAGATACATAGATTAAATATATAGATAAATAGATGTGATAGATAAATTTGATAGATTTGATAGATAGATAGATAGATAGATAGATAGATAAATAAATAGATTTGTTAGATAGATAATTTCCCAGACAGAAAATTACAAGATGTGCAGGCTGGGACCCATGGTAAGGTTCCCAGAGGCAGTTGCGGCGCCCGAGGCTCTGATTAGAACAGAGCACTCTGGAGCGTATCTGCCCTCTGTCCGTCGGCCAAATGTCCGTCTGACAGAATGCTGTCTGCCAAATGTCCGTCTGCATTTTGTCAGAGCACCTGTACCTATAGGTACTGGCAGACAGCTGCCAGTACTAATGATGGTCGCCATTAGTGTGAGGGTGAGGGTTAGAGAGCTATTTGGGGAGATCAGAGAGGTGGGATGGTTGAGGAGGATCACTGCAAAAAAATATATAAAAATAATAATAATGATGAAAAATTATATAGTTTTGACAGATAAATAAAAACAAACAAAACTCAATTTCTGTTTAAATGGAGTAATAGCAAACATGCTAAAAACTCCCCCTGTATTTTGGCCAAGTTCTTGTCTGAAATTCCGGGTTAAAAAAACACTAGTCAAAATTAAAGTTTCATGATTCAGAAAGAACGTGCAATTGTAAAAAACTTTCAAATTCACTTCCATTATCAATACGAGTACAATCTTTTTATATACAGACTTTTTAAAGCACCAGCTCCTACTGAGCATGTGCAAGTAGTTACACTATATACGTACATGCATTTTGTGATTGGCTGATGTCTGTCACATGTCATGGGAAAGGAAAATAAACCACAAAATTTGTACGAAAAAAATCTACCACTCATTTAAAAATCAGTCTAAGTGATTTTGTATTGTCTTATTATTATGCATTTGTCTATTATCTATTGTATTTAATGATCCTTTAAAAGGGGCAGTCTACGTAAAAATTGTTATTGTTTAAATAGATAGATTATTCCTTTATTACCAATTTCCCCAGGTTTGCATAACCAACTCTGTTTTACCTCTACAATTTGTTGTATCAAAGCCCCTGCAGACTGCCGCTTATCTCAGTGCTTTTTTTTTATATAGCTTTTTACAATCTTGCATTTTAATCAATTAGTGCTTGTTCTTGTGAACCCATTATCATTCTCCACAGGAGTGAGCATAATGTTATCTATATGGTACACATGAACTAGCACTGCCTAGCTGTAGAGCAAGATTGTAAAAAGCATTTAAAAAAAAAATACTGAGATAAAGGGGCGGCCTGCAGCGGCTTAGAAACAAGCAATCTTAGAGGTTATTAAGCATATTAATATAACAATGTTGGTTATGCAAATCTAGGGAACGGGTAATAATGGCGTTATCTATTTTATTAAACAATAACAAAAAATCAGGTAGACTGTCCCTTGTGTAGCTTTGTACAAAAAAAAAGCTATAGAGCTCTTTGCAGCTGTTTAGTAAATATAGGCCAGTCAATACAACATTAACTTAAATAAACATTTCTTAGCTAGTGTCTGTTCGTCTTCAAAAGGTGTCAAATGCAGCTAATTTATTTTAGGATGCAAATTGTTTTTACAGTGTGAGAATGTTCACCTTTTTGGGTGCAATGTAATGTTCTTACAGCTGCTAGGTGTCTGTATACATTAGCATTTGTTACCGGCATTAATCTTTCTGGCACTATCATGACTTGCAACACATCTCTACACACTAACACTTCACAAGGCCTGTATACAAGGAGACCCTCTTGCTCACTTTTTTCTTTTAATTAAGAGAATATGAGATCTAAAACTATTCTTTTCCCACAATTACTATACATTATGAATAACTTGCCGTTGCTTATCCAGGATAAAGATATTAAGTTCTTTAACCGAGTATGCGCGGATCTTATCTGGAATAAAAACAGACACATGCTTTCTATAAGAAAGCTCTCTCAATTTAAGGAGTTTGGAGGTCTTGCATTTCCGGATATTAAGACATACAATATAGCTATTCTTGCATGGATTGGAGTAGATTGGCTACTTTCCTCTAACTACTTAACTAATAGCAAAATAGAGGAAAATCTCATACATCCTTTTTCCCTCACAGCGGTCCTACATTGCCCGTATATGCAACTTCCCGGAAATATCAAAATATTGATTAGTATTTATAATGTTGTCAAAGCGTGGCAGCAACTTTGTTCTCGACTAAAGATTAATTTTCATTTATCCACTTTTCTTCCAATTAGAGGTAACCCAGAGTTTCATCCGGGGCTCCAGTACACAATATTTAATAGCTGGGCTAGTAAGGGCCTAACCTCGATAACACAATTTCTAGATGAGGGGTTTGGGATGCGAACTTTTGAGAGTATTGCTGCAGAGTATAACTTTTCGAATAAATCTTTCTATGCATACCTCCAAATTCGTCATTTCATACAGGAAAAGATACAGTGGGGGCCATGGTCGGAGAAATACGGTAGAGTTGGTGATTATATTAACTTATATAGTCAGGGGAACCATTCAATTTCGCTACTATATAAAATCCTGCTTGCAAAACAAGGTCAGTTAAATATGGAGCAGTGTTTATCATACTGGACTAAACACTTTGAGGAAATTGATGGTGATATAATCAGCAAAGGTATCAAATGGGTTAGTGATGCTCTCCTTCCTTCCTCCTGGAAGGAATCCCACCTAAAGCTTCTTAATAATGCATACATTTCACTGAAAAGACTCGCTCGTTGGTCATCAGAACAACAAGGCCACTGCTATAAATGTCAATTTCCTGCAGCGGATTTACTTCATTGTTTCTGGTATTGCCCAAAAATAAAACAGTTATGGCAAAAAGTAAACTATTGGTTAAATAAGAGTACAATGGAGCATCTTTTTTTTTAACCTAGAACCATCATTTTCTTGACATCGGATGCAGCATCCCAT
Source organism: Bombina bombina (assembly GCF_027579735.1). Lineage (NCBI taxonomy): Eukaryota > Metazoa > Chordata > Amphibia > Anura > Bombinatoridae > Bombina > Bombina bombina. The sequence continues at coordinate 538,448,444 of NC_069499.1, forward strand.
AACTTAGTTAATACTATTATTTTAATAGTACGAAATTTGATTTTGAAAAATTGGAAAAATCGCAAACCTCCTCCCTTCCGCTTATTCGCCCAAGCAGTTAAAACACAGATTATGTTTGAGCAATATAACATATGTAATACATGTGATATGCAAACACAATGTTTTTTCAACAAATGGTTGAAAATTATAAAGACTTATCCTCTTCCCACACAATACATACTTACAAAATTACTTCAGAAATCTGTATATTTTGATGGTCTAATCTTGGTGAAATATTTCCAGTATCCTGGTACTAATAATCTATTTATTTTTTTTAATATATCTTTATTGAAAGAGATGCACTTTAGACGTAGCAAACACACATCCAGCAATACACAGTTTAACAAGGAGCCTGGCATGGTTAACAATCAGTTCATATACTGGTATGGAGGAGACAAAGTCCTATCCTCATTAACACATTGATATGACAGTTCCGTGACATCACATAGCATACGTCCGGTTATATGCGTGTTTCATTGCCCGTCCAAATATCTGCACCTTTTCATTTTAAAATTATTTAACATAAACAAATATCTAACATAAACAAACATCTCACACAATTCGGTTCAGTGGGCTCAGCTTTTCAAACCCACATTTGGAGGGGGGGAGGGGAAGAAAAAAAAAATTGGGGGAAGGTAGCAGTTTTAGGGAGGGAAAGAAGGAAGACAGTTTCTATATTTCTCAGAAAAAGGATATTACTTTTATCTCATTCAAAGGTTCTACCATTTCCGTAGTAGTAAGAGAGTCATACAATGCTCTCCACTCTCCCCTTAGCGCCGCCTCCATCATTATCTCAGTCTGAAGGAAGGGCTCCAGAATTTGTTTTTGTTTTTCTATCTGCAGTGTCCCCAAGAAAGTTTTCCATTTCTTTAAGAAAGATAATAATCTTCCCTCTGTATCTAATAAAGTTTCTTGTTGCTCAATAAAGATCTGTCTAAATAGGGCCCTTTTGAACTGTGTCAGTGTAGGAGGACGTCTAGTACACCACAGAGTCAGAATACAATTCCTAGCTATAAGTGTACAGAGGGTAAGAAAGCGGTGTAGTTTTGTGTTGACCCCATCCCACAAAAACAGGTATATATTATCAATAGTAAATGTTACCTCTATTTTCATTGCCTTCCCAAGCCAATATTGTAAAAGCCCCCAAAAGCGGCGAATTACAGGACAGTGCACAGCTATAAAATATGACCAGTCATACAAAAACTTGACATAAAAGTTTTTGTATGACTGGTCATATTTTATAGCTGTGAAAATACTGTATAATAAAATCTGTAACTATTATATATTTTACCTTTAATCAAGTGTACACTATTAATCAGCTTATCCAATCGATATCCTTCGCCCATTTTGAGGCGCTCCCTAGATCCCACACCCACTTTAACTAATCACAAGATATACTAGGTATCTTGACTTTGGGGAGCTAGAAGGAAATAGAGAGGGCGCTTTGAGACACCCCCCCCCCCCCATCCTAATACTAAGTGATACTCCCTCACTCTATAACCAACAGTATTAGCCCCCTGCACCGGTATAATGGCGTCTTACCACCTCTGGTACAGCAAATTGTTCTAGGAATTACTAAATCAGACTCCCTCACTCTATAACCAACAGTATTAGCCCCCTGCAGTGGTATAATGGTGTCTTACCCCGCTGGTACCAGGACATACTCGTTAGAGAAGACCACTGCTGAAGCAATATGGCTGCTGTGGAACTAGCATCGTTCCCTCTTAGTGCTCCTGAACAATGTTATGCACTAAGAGGGTAACGCTGAAGTGCTGTTCCTGTGCAGGGACTTGTGTAGGGGTTGCAACATACAATTGTAAGTAGAAAAACCCTTCTAAGCCTTCCAAAGCAACACAAACATAATGTGGTGAATCACATCATCAGCCAGAGCCAAATTCATAAAGCGTTTCCCCAATATTAAAATGAAAGTGAAGTGTGCACAAAACTCAAAAGGTATAACACTGGCCCATGGTACTGTGTATTGGCTTTAAGTACTACCTTAAAGCACTTTTGTGAAAGCCTGCTGGCTGTGTGAGATAAACAATACTTACCAGAATATGTCCCCTCCGCTGATCTTACTCTTCTGTGATTCCAGAGGTTAGAGTAGAGATCCCATCCTGTACTGTTACTGACAGTAGAGGATATACTAAGGGAGTGCATCTTCCTTGCCCAACAGGAGTAGGCTAAGGGAACTGTCCCAGCGACCCTGTGGCCGTCTTGTGACCACAACTCCATAGAGAATATTTACAGTGCACAGCCAGTATCCTCCTATGTCTCTTTCGTCCAGGAACTATTCATTTAAGGAAAATCTGGGAATAAAATTGCTGTAATCTTGAAGTAAATGAAGAGCACCTCTCTCTTCGTCTGCCTCCTTGACTAGGCAAAGAAAATATTGGGAGGATAAGGAAGTAGGTGGGATGCTTAAAAGCTCTGGTGTAGGGTGTCTTTGCCTCCTCCTGGTCAGGGCCGTCTTTAATATTGATTGGACCCTGGGCAAAAATTTTCTTGGCCCCCCCCCCCCACCCCATGCAATTTCGCTCTCCACCCCAACATCCCAAAAAACAACTAAATCAATTTTTTTTTTTTATTATTAGCCCAGCGGTGGATCATCCACTGCTGGGCTAATCATTTAAAAAAAAAAATTGCAATATGTGAAACTGGACCTAAGCAGTAAGATTAAATAAATTTATAAATTCCTCCACTGTGGATTAATTTAATATTCTTTTGAATGTGATTCTGGTGTGAGGTTAGCTGGTTAAAGAGATTTAGGGCAGCCAACAGGAGCAAAGCAAGGTAAAGGAGGAAGCATGGAGGTGCAGACAAATATAAGTTTACTGACTGGAACAGCAGAACTACTATGGGAAGCTGTAAAATCTGAGACAGAGAAAAAATAAAAACTATAAAAATAAACCTTACATTAATGTGTGAATTATCAGCATGACGCTATACATCAGCCACACCAGCACATGTCGCTTCTTTGCTAGGAACAAGTTCTCTCTCATCCTGAACTAGACAATGCTGCATGGGGAAGGGCGTGTGTGCACTCACTTATTCTTCCCACTGACACCTTTCTACAAAGCACTATTCCCCTAACAAACTTCAGTTAGTTGATCTTAGGGCCACAGCAGAAAGAGCAGGGCTAAGGGGACCAGTTGACTGGATGCTGTCTGTGCAAGGCTGCATGGATACAGTGTGAGATGAGACACACAGCCTCTAGACTGAAGAGAGCAGTGTATGCAGCTGCACAGATGCTCAAATCCTCATGTGCCTGCCGCTCCAGCTTTCTGCTGCATGCGCCTACAGTCAGCCCTACCCAGAAACAATCCCCACCACCAGAGCAGTTACCTGGTAACAGTGGTAACCCCAGTAGGACCTTTTCTGATGCAGTGGGAAATGGCTGGATGCCGAGTTAGGGCTTTGCATTCAGTGCTGCACAGTGCACATCTAAAACAGCACATGGCACTAGCTTGGCATGTCACATGACACCGGCATGGTCTGGCACAGTTTTTAAAAAAAATATAAGCAGAGTACTTTGAACTGTGACAGTATTAGGACTGAATGTGTGTGTTCCCTATGTCACATCAGCAGTCTGGTATGAACCATAAAAAAAAAAAAAAATTTTTTTTTTTAGGACTCTTGGGCCCCTCAAAAGAGACTGGGCCCAGGGCAGCTGCCCCTTTTGCCCTGTGTTAAAGACGGTCCTGCTCCTGGTAGCCAGATGATGTACTTCCCAAGAGTAAGGACTCATGAGCTCTCACCACTTTAAGAAAGAAAACTGAAGAGGACAGTCTACAATAGAATTGTTATTCTTTTAAAAGATAGATAATCCCTTTATTACCCATTCCCCAGTTTTGAATAACCAACACAGTTATATTAATATACTTTTTACCTTGTAGCTAAGAATCTTCTGACAACCCTCTGATTACATGACTTTGGGGGATATCTAACAAGCCATCAACTTTGTTGCATTCGACAGCACCAATACGCTCGTCTAACATCGCGGTCGTGGACCTGAATATGCTCTCCATATTTATAAGAAAAGCTGGCAAAAAGCCACGCATCAAGTACGGGGTGATGAGCATCGGACTGTTGTTAACTAACAGTCATTGATCTCGCTGCTATTCAGCTTTTTACCAACTTTATTTATACCCTGTCACTAAACGTCACCACTATACTAAAATGTCTAACCCCTATCCCGCCACTCCCTGACCCCGGCGCAACTAAATAAATGTATTAACCCCTATCCCGCCGCTCCTTGACCCAGCATCAAATAAATAAAAGTATTAACCCCTATTCCGCCGCTCCAGGACCCCGCCGCAACTAAATAAACATATTAACCCCTATTCCGCTGCTCCCGGACCCCACCACATAACTAACTAAACTAATTAACCCCTAAACCGCCAGCCCCCCCCCACATCGCCATAAACTAAATTAAGCTATTAACCCCTAAATCTAACAACCTGCTAACTTTACATTAAAATTACAACATCCCTAACTTATAATAAATTAAACCATACCTGTAGAATTAAATGAAACTATATTAAACTATTAATTAACATACCCTAACTATTATACTAAAATTATATTAAACTACCAATTAAATTAACTATATTACATATTAAAAAAACCTAACCCTACTCAAATTATTTAAATCTACTATTAAAAATTACTAAATTACAACAAAAAAAAGTTACAGAAAAAAACAAATACTAAGTTACAAAAACAAACAAACCACAGTATCAAAAATAAAAATGAATTACACCTAATCTAATAGCCCTATCAAAATAAAAAAGCCCCCAAAATAGAAAAAACCCTAGCCTACAATAAACTACCAATGGCCCTTAAAAGGGCCTTTTGCGGGGCATTGCCCCAAAGAAATCAGCTCTTTTACCTGTAAAAAAACAATACAAACTCCCCCCAACAGTAAAACCCACCACCCAACCAACCCCCCCAAATAAAAAGCCTATCTAAAAAACCTAAGCTTCCCATTGCCCTGAAAAGGGCATTTAAAAGGGCATTTAGCTTCTACATTCCCAGACCCTACTCTAAAAATAAAACTTACCCCAAAAAAATTAAATAAACCTAACACTAATTCCAGACGATCCACTTACAGTTTTTGAAGTTCCGCTTGAAGGATCCATCCAGCCAGCAAGAAGTCTTCATCCGGGCGGCAAGAAGTCTTCATCCTGGCAGCCTCTTCCATCTTCATCCAGCTGGCGAAGTCTTCATCCATGCGGCGCAATGCGGGTCCATCCTGAAGACATCCGGAGCGGAGCTCCTCTTCAATACAGTCTCCGCCGTAAACTGGATCTTAAATGCAAGTGACATCATCCAAGATGGCGTCCCTTGAATTCCTATTGATTGAGCTCTCATCCTATTGGCTGATTGGAACAGCCAATAGGATTTTAGAGGCTCTAATCCTATTGGCTGATTGGAACCTTTCAGCAAATAGGAATGCAAGGGATGCCATCATGGATGACGTCACTTGCATTCAAGATCCAGTTTACGGTGGAGACAGTATTGAAGAGGAGCTCCTCGCCTAATGTCTTCAGGATGGACCCACTCTGCGCCGGATGGATGAAGATAGAAGAGGCCGCATGGATGAAGACTTCGCCGACTGGATGAAGATGGAAGAGGCTGCCCGGATGAAGACTTCTTGCCACTCGGATGAAGACTTTTTTCCGGCTGGATGGATCCTTCAAGCAGAACATCAAAAACTGTAAGTGGATTTTTGGGGGTTAGTGTTAGGTTTATTTAAGGGTTTTTTGGATGTGTTTTATTTTTAGAGTAGGGTCTGGGCATGTAAAAGAGCTAAATGCCCTTTTAAGGGCAATGCCCATACAAATGCCCTTTTCAGGGCAATGGGGAGCTTAGGTTTTTTAGATAGGCTTTTTATTTGGGGGGGTTGGTTGGGTGGTGGGTTTTACTGTTGGGGGGTGTTTGTATTTTTTTTTACAGGTAAAAGAGCTGATTTCTTTGGGGCAATGCCCCGCAAAAGGCCCTTTTAAGGGCCATTGGTAGTTTATTGTAGGCTAGGGGTTTTGTTATTTTGGGGGGGCTTTTTATTTTGATAGAGCTATTAGATTAGGTGTAATTCGTTTTTATTTTTGATACTGTGTTGTTGTTTTTTTGTAACTTAGTGTTTGTTTTTTGTAACAGTGTTTTTTTTTGTAATTTAGTAATTTTTAATAGTAGATTTAAATAATTTGAGTAGGGTTAGTTTTTTTTTAATATGTAATATAGTTAATTTAATTGGTGGTTTAATGTAATTTTAGTATAATAGTTAGGGTAGGTTAATTAATAGTTTAATATAGTTTAATTTAATTCTACAGGTAAGTTTTAAATTTATTATAAGATAGGAATGTTGTAATTTTAATGTAAAGTTAGCGGGTTGTTAGGTATAGGGGTTAATAGCTTAATTTAGTTTATGGCGATGTGGGAGGCTGGCGGTTTAGGTTAATAGGTTTAGTTAGTGGTAGTGATGTGGGAGGCCAGGGTTTTAGGGGTTAACACGTTTATTTAGTTGTGGTGGGGCCCGGGAGCGGCGGAATAGGGGTTAATACATTTATTTTGTTGCGATGGGCTCTGGGAGCGGCAGAATAGGGGTTAATAACTTTATTTAGTGGCGGCGATGTCGAGGTGGCAGATTAGGGGTGTTTAGACTCGGGGCTTATGCTAGAGTGTGTAAACATTACTGGTTTCTACCATAGAAATCAATGGGATATCTGGCAGCATCGAACATACAGTAGTACGTTTTTGCTGCTTTCAGACTCTTATTGATTCCTATGGCATCCGTGGCCTCCAGGGTGGCAGATTGAAAACTAGGTACGCTGGGCCAGAATAGCCGCAAGCTTACCAGTTAACTATTTGATAACTGAAAAAGTGTCAAATAGTACCGAATGTGTATTCGGAACATCTGTAATGGCGTAAGCATTGATCTGTGTCGGATTGAGAACGGAAGATTGTATTTTACATCACAGATTTCAACTTTTGCCGGTCTGTAGGCTTTGATAACTAGGTCGAATCAAGCTCGCCACAATTACGCTGCGGAATTCCTGCATATTTGCTGTAGACGGCTTGATAAATATCCCCCTTAGTATTTATTATCTATTGACTTGCATTTAGTACTGTGTTGTGCTAACTCTTAAAAAACTCCAGACATGAACACATTGTTATCTATATGGCCCACATGAACTAGCAGTGTTGTGAAAAGCAAATACAAAAGCATGTGATTAAGAGGCTGCCAATAGAGCCTTTGAAACAGGCAGAAATATAGAGGTTTAAATGTTATAAAGTTTATTAATCTAACAATGTTGGTTGTGCAAAGCTGGGGAATGAATAGTAAAGGCATTATCTATCTTTTTAAACATTAACAATTTTTGTGTAGACTGTCTATTTTATGCTGAAAGTACCTTTATTTGTCTGTACAACATCATCTCATTGAAAAAATAGCGTTTTGCTGGGGGCGGCCGGAGTCGCTCAGCTCGGCATAAACACGCAGGCAAATAAAAGTACTTTCAGCATGAAGTTCTTATCATTTATAACTGAAAGTACCCTTTATTTATAGCATTTTAAATAACTATTAGACGGTGTGCTGTGAATTTTTTGACTATCTAGGTCAAGAAAACTAAGGGGGTAGATTTGTAGGAGTTGGGCTCATTATGAGAGTGGGCTAAGGGGTTTGGAGTGGGGCTGATGTGGTTGGCAAATATGCCCTAAGTGCTTTTGTTTGTTTGGGATTTCAGGTATATCAATAAGATTAGACTCTTTTCTTTTAAACATTATCATATAATTCTCACTTCAACTATTTATGTATGCTTTACCCCCTTACTTATTTAGGTTTATAGGACTGTAAATTGTTTACAGCTGCTGTGATTAGTAAGAGAGAGTGGGAGAGGTCACATCTGAAAGGTTACAGTTGACTTTTGCAAATGTTGAGATGTTGGCCTATATTCACCAATTATGCCAACAGACTAGGCTAAAGTGTCACATAAGGGTTAAAATGTATTTAATGATGACTGACAGGAAAAGCTGTAGACAAAAAATGTTTCCTATGACAAGTGTAGTTCACACCATGCCGAAAAGCAGAACATCACAAAAGCAACAATTTTCTACAGATCTGGGGCAAGATAAAGGCCCCTACTTATCAAGCCGTCAACCTCAAATACGCTGGAATTCCGCAGCGTATTTGTGGCGAGGCTGATTCGCCTTAGTTATCAAGCCCTAGACACCGGCAAAAGTAGAATTTTGTGACGTAAGCTTCGATCCGCCGGACTCAGTCCGACACAGATCGATGCTTACGTCACTACAGATGTTCCGCACACAAGTGCGGCACAATCTGACTACTTTTGCTAGGTAATTTATTTAATTAATTTATTGATAGTGTAGTGTTAGGTTTAATTGTAACTTAGGTTAGGATTTATTTTACAGGTAATTTTGTATTTCTTTTAGCTAGGTAGTTATTAAATAGTTAATAACTATTTAATAACTATTCTAACTAGCTAAAATAAATACAAAGTTACCTGTAAAATAAATATAAATCCTAAAATAGCTTCAATGTAATTATTAATTACATTGTAGCTATCTTAGGGTTTATTTTACAGGTAAGTATTTAGTTTTAAATAGGAATAATTTATTAAAGTATAGTGTAGTGTTAGGTGTAATTGTAACTTAGGTTAGTTTTTATTTTACAGGTTAATTTCTCTTTATTTTAGCTAGGTAGCTATTAAATAGTTAATAACTATTTAATAGCTATTGTACCTAGTTAAAATAAATTGAAAGTTGCCTGTAAAATAAAAATAAATCCTAAGATAGCTACAATATAATTATTATTTATATTGTAGCTATATTAGGGTTTATTTTAAAGGTAAGTATTTATTTTTAAATAGGATTAATTTAGTTAATAAGAGAAATATTATTTAGATTTATTTAATTAATATTTAGGTTAGGGGGGTGTTAGGGTTAGTGTTAGACTTAGGTTTAGGGGTTAATAATTTTATTACAGTGGCGGCGGTGTAGGGGGGGCAGGATAGGGGTTAATAAGTTTAATATAGGTTGCGGCAGGGTCTGGGAGTGGCGGTTTAGGGGTTAAACTATTTATTTAGTTGCGGCGAGGTCCGGGATCCGCAGGATAGGGGTTAATAACTTTATTATAGGTGGCGGCGGTATAGGGGGGGCAGGATAGGGGTTACTAGGTATAATGTAGGTGGCGGCGGTTTAGGGGTTAAAAACTTTATTTAGTTGCGGGGGGCTCCGGGGGTGCCGGTATAGGGGGTAGAACAGTGTAGTTTAGTGTGGGTGCTTAGTGACAGGCTAGCAATAAAGCTGTCAAAAAGCCTTAGAGCAGCGAGATCGGATGAGTGATAAATTGCCCCGTACTTGGTGCGTGACTTTTTGACAGATTTTTTGATAACTTAGGCGAAATATTTCAGGTCTGCGGCGGCGATGGTAGGCGAGGTTAGGCGGGTGTATTGGGCCGGCGAAGGCAGGTAAAGTAGACACGTTGATAACTAGGCCCCAAAGGCTTTGTACTGACAGATTTTTTTGTGTAAATTGTGTGTTTTGTAAGCAAAATTATAACATTGTCCACACTTATTTTTGTCATGTGATATAATGTGATGTAAAATAGCTTTGGATTCACTTGGGAAATGTTATCAGACTAATGACTGGATTGATCCATAACCAACAAACGCAAAGAGAAATTAAGTAGAAGAAGTATACCAATGGCACTACAAAAAATATACAAGGACTTCTGCCTAATAAGTGAATACCCCAGTATAATTTCTGTGGGTTCAAGGAATGGTGCTGTGTGTAATAGTATCAAATACAAAGAGAGAGAATGGAGAGCTCAAACCCTCCTAAGTATAGACTAATAGCACTCCAGAGTCAGAATTTTTTTTTAATTACACTGTATTACGTTAAAGGACAATATCTCATTTAATTATAAGTCAGTTGGGTCAGACACTGAGATGGAGTTAAAATATAACTTTTATTAGACAAAATTAAAAAAGAGAAGACATACAAAGTGCAAATTAAAATTATGTTGTGGGGGTGAATCAGCGGAATAATAGTAGATAATGCTAGTAATATAGCCGTATATTAGCGTCTCTGGGGACTCAGTAATAGAATAAACTATGTAATACCTTCTAATAAGGATTCCACTAGCAAACATAAATGACTGGGAATTAATATTTTCCTTCAATAGTAGTGGGATGTGGAAGTTATGCTCAGGAATAATTACTTCTGTTCAAAGTAATGTATGTACCAGATCATATATAACGTGATCTTATTAGGGGTTAAACTTTGAGTGTCACTTGGGTTTGAATATCACCAAATGTCTGTACATGGTTATATTTCAGTGTTAAGTTGATAAAATAAAATAAATCACTGTGAAATTAAATGACCATGGTATAACACTAAAGATCTTATGTGGGAGTGATCAATTTATCCTCTTTATCAGTATTGATCGGTGTTCTGCCTAATAACCATATAAAAGTGTATGTGCTTGGAAGTCAGGACAATGGTTGCCGTTAATGTTTGTATAGCAACCAAGTTTAGAGATTCATCAGCTTAACATATGTAGGTTGGTATAGATATTTGCATTGTGCAGACTTGTAGTGTGCTTTTAGCACTATAGTGCTGCTGGTTAGTAATGAAGTAAAACAAAATAACTACTTGTGAATTGAATCAACTGAAAGATATTCTCCTAGCAGCATAGTTAGATAGTGGTGCAAGTCACAATGTTGGTAAGGCAATTCTGTCCTCTCTGGTCTCTCCACCTACCGCCTAGCTCCTTTACAATCCATAATGAATGCCTCTGCCAGACTCATCTTCCTTACATGTCGCTCTTCATCTGCTGCACCTCTCTGCCAATCTCTTCATTGGCTTCCTCTTGCCTCTAGGATCAAACACAAAATTCTCCTTCTGACATACAAAGCCCTCAACTGCACTGCTCCCCCCTATATCTCAGACCTTGTCTCCAGATACTCTCCCTCCCGTCCCCTTCACTCTTCTCACAACCTCCTACTCTCCTCCTCTCTTGTTACCTCCTCACACTCCCGTTTACAGGACTTCTCCAGACTGGCTCCCATCTTGTGGAACTCTCTGCCTCGCTCCACAAGACTCTCTTCTAGTTTTAAAAGCTTCAAGTGCTCCCTAAAGACTCTACTGTTCAGAGATGCATACAACCTACGCTAACCTTTCTTTATACCAGTTCCTCTCCTACACTTCTATCCCCTGAACCCCCTTAGCATGTAAGCCTAAGAGTCCAGCTGTTTGTAGATCACCTTCTTAAGAGCTGACTACAATAGTGCAACTCTTGGCAGGGCCCTCTACCCATTTGATCCCTATAATTGTTTTGTTGTACTCCGTCTCTGTTAATAGCGCTGCGGAATCTGTTGGCGCTCTACAAATCACTGATAATAATAATAAGGCAGAAACCAAATTTATTTACACTGTTATATATATCAGTGTTTAGCTAGCAAAAATAAAGTCAATCACGGCAGAGGTAAAATATTAAGATCTAATATGGGAGTGATAAATGTGTTTTCCCTATCAGTCTTAATAGATATACTGGCTAATAACGTTATAAATATGTGTGCTTATGAGTCAGAATAATGGTTGCAGTTAATACTTATATCGCAACCGAGGTTAGAAAATTCATCAGCACTACATAAACTGAATAGTCAGTAAAATAAGTTAAACCTGTGTGTAGATACTATCGGTGTTAGACTTTTAACGTCAGTCCTGTGGTAAATTGAATACACAGTATTTTAACAGAGTGCCGTTTTATGAGAAAGAGAAATTAACCTGTTTTTTCTTGACTTCAGAAATTGCGAAAGTCACAGTCCCTTTAAGGCTCATCTGCACTTCCTGTTAGCTTCAAAATAAAAAACAAAATTTATGCTTACCGGATAAATTTATTTCTCTTGTGGTGTATCCAGTCCACGGATTCATCCATTACTTGTGGGATATTCTCCTTCCCAACAGGAAGCTGCAAGAGGATCACCCATAGCAGAGCTGTCTATATAGCTCCTCCCCTAACTGCTACCTCCAGTCATTCGACCGAAGACAAGCAAGAGAAAGGAGAAACTATAGGGTGCAGTGGTGACTGTAGTTTAAAAATAAAAAAACACCTGCCTTAAAGTGACAGGGCGGGCCGTGGACTGGATACACCACAAGAGAAATAAATTTATCAGGTAAGCATAAATTTTGTTTTCTCTTGTAAGGTGTATCCAGTCCACGGATTCATCCATTACTTGTGGGATACCAATACCAAAGCTATAGGACACGGATGAAGGGAGGGACAAGGCAGGCGCTTAAACGGAAGGCACCACTGCCTGTAAGACCTTTCTCCCAAAAAAAGCCTTTGAAGAAGCAAAAGTATCAAATTTGTAGAATTTAGAAAAAGTATGAAGCGAAGACCAAGTCGCCGCCTTACAAATCTGTTCAACAGAAGCCTCATTTTTAAAAGCCCATGTGGAAGCCACCGCTCTAGTGGAATGAGCTGTAATTCTTTCAGGAGGCTGCTGGCCAGCAGTCTCATAAGCTAAGCGGATTATACTTCTTAACCAAAAAGAAAGAGAAGTTGCTGAAGCCTTTTGGCCTCTTCTCTGTCCAGAGTAGACAACAAACAATGCCGATGTTTGACGAAAATCCTTAGTAGCTTGTAAATAAAACTTTAAAGCACGAACCACGACAAGATTATGTAGTAGACGTTCCTTCTTTGAAGAAGGATTAGGACACAGTGACGGAACAACAATCTCCTGATTGGTATTCTTATTAGATACCACCTTAGGAAGAAACCCAGGTTTGGTACGCAAAACTACCTTATCTGCATGGAAGATCAGATGAGGGGAATCACACTGTAAGGCAGATAACTCTGAAACTCTTCGAGCCGAAGAGATAGCTACCAAAAACAGAACTTTAAGAACTAAATTTAAACTCCATGGCGGAGCAACATGTTTAAACACAGGCTTGATTCTAACTAAAGCCTGACAAAACGCCTGAACGTCTGGAACATCCACCAGACGCTTGTGCAAAAGAATAGACAGAGCAGAAATCTGTCCCTTTAAGGAACTAGCTGACAATCCCTTCTCCAATCCTTCTTGGAGAAAAGATAATATCCTGGGAATCCTGACTTTACTCCATGAGTAACCCTTGGATTCACACCAGTGAAGATATTTACACCCTATCTTATGATAGATTTTCCTGGTGACAGGTTTTCGAGCCTGAATTAAGGTATCAATGACCGACTTGGAGAAACCACGTTTTGATAAAATCAAGCGTTCAATCTCCAAGCAGTCAGACGCAGAGAAATTAGATTTGGTACACATTCTAAGAGGGGGTTCCACAATGGCTTCTAAACATAATGAACAAGGAGTTTCCTCTATGTCAGACATGTTTAACAGACTAGTAATGAGACCAGCAAGCTTGGAAAACACTTTAATTAATGTGAAAAAGCAGAATATAAAAAACGGTACTGTGCCTTTAAGGGAAAAAAACAAACACAAAAACTGCAAAACAGTGAAAAAAAGCAGTTAACTCTACGAAATTTTTACAGTGTGTATAATAGACTAAAATAGCATTGCACCCACTTGCAAATGGATTATTAACCCCTCAGGCTCAAAAACGAAGCAAAAAAGAGGTAGAACCGTTATAACAGTCACAAGCAAACTGCCACAGCTCTACTGTGGCTCCTACCTTCCCATAAAACGACTTTTGTAGGCACAAAAAGTCCTTACAGAGGTCCAATATGTCAGGGGACTCCTTCAGGGAAGCTGGATGTCTCAGAATGTAAAAACTACTGCGCAATTAGAGTGCGAAAATAGGCCCCTCCCACCATGCACTCAAAGTGAAAGGGCCTTAAATAACTACTCCTAGGAGAAATCTAGTCAGCCATGTGAAAAACTAGGCCCCAAATAAAGATTTATCACCCTCAGTAAAAAACGTTCTTTATATATCATGCAAACGTTTTACATACTAAGCCATAAGAGCAAGTAACATGAATATTACCCTTTTACTGCAAGCATGATGCCAGTCGTTTGTTAAATCACTGCAATCAGGCTTACCTTAAATATATCAGGCACTGTCAGCATTTTCTAGACCTTTATCATCTCTCTAGAATAAAATATACTGAACATACCTCAGAGCAGTTAAATCTGCAGGCCGTTCCCCCAGCTGAAGTTTTCCCATACTCTTCAGTGTGAGAACAGCAGTGGACCTTAGTTACAACCTGCTAAGATCATCAAAAACCTCAGGCACAACTCTTCTTCTAATTTCTGCCTGAGGTAAAAACAGTACAACGCCAGTACCGTTTAAAAATAACAAACTTTTGATTGAAGATAAACTACACTAATTCACCACATCTCTCTTGATACTTCCTTTCTTGTCGAGAGCCGCAAGAGAATGACTGGAGGTGGCAGTTAGGGAGGAGCTATATAGACAGCTCTGCTGTGGGTGATGCTTTTGCAGCTTCCTGTTGGGAAGGAGAATATCCCACAAGTAATGGATGAATCCGTTGACTGGATACACCTTACAAGAGAAATATAATTTATGTAAGAACTTACCTGATAAATTCATTTCTTTCATATTGGCAAGAGTCCATGAGCTAGTGACGTATGGAATATACAATCCTACCAGGAGGGACAAAGTTTCCCAAACCTCAAAATGCCTATAAATACACCCCTAATCACACCCACAATTCAGTATAACGAATAGTCAAGTAGTGGGGTGATAGAAAAAGGAGTGAAAATCATCAAAAAAGGAACTGGAAATATAATTGTACATTATTAAAAAAAAAACATGACCACCATAAAAAGGGTGGGTCTCATGGACTCTTGCCAATATGAAAGAAATGAATTTATCAGGTAAGTTCTTACATAAATTATGTTTTCTTTCATGTAACTGGCAAGAGTTCATGAGCTAGTGACGTATGGGATAGTAATACCCAAGATGTGGAACTCCACAGAAGAGTCACTAGAGAGGAAGGGATAAAAATAAAAACAGCCATTTTCCGCTGAAAAAATTAAATCCATATCCAAAAAAATAAGTTTTTCTTCCGAAGAGGCAAATACATTTAAAACAGTAGAATTTAGTAAATGTATGCAAAGAAGACCAAGTTGCTGCTTTGCAAATCTGATCAACTGAAGCTTCATTTGACTGATACTAGACTGATCTAGTATAATGAGCTGTGATTCTCGGAGGTGGAGCCTGACCCGACTACAAATAAGCCTAATGAATCAAAAAGCTTTAACCAAGATGTCAAGGAAATGGCAGAAGCCTTCTGACCTTTCCTAGAACCAGAAGAGACAACAAATAAACTTGAAGTCTTCCTGAAATCTTTAGTAGCTTCAACATAATATTTCAAAGCTCTTATAACATCCAGAGAATGTAAGGATCTCTCCAAAGAATTCTTAGGATTAGGACACAAAGAGGGAACAGCAATTTCCCTATTAATGTTGTTAGAATTCACAACTTTAGGTAAAAATTTAAATGAAGTCCGCAAAACTGCTTTATCCTGATGTAAAATCAGAAAAAGAGACTCACAAGAAAGAGCAGATAATTCGGAAACTATTCTAGCAGAAGAGATAGCCAAAAGGAACAACACTTTCCAAGAAAGTAGTTTAATATCCAAAGAATCCATAGGCTCAGAAGGAGGAGCTTGTAAAGCCTTCAAAACCAAATTAAGACTCCAAGGAGGAGAGAGTCTGTACAAAACAGTGAATATCAGGAAGCTTAGCAATCTTTCTGTGAAATAAAACAGAAATAGCAGAGTTTTGTCCCTTCGAAGAACTTGCAGACAAACCTTTATCCAAACCATCCTGAAGAAACTGTAAAATTCTAGGAATTCTAAAAGAATGCCAGGAGAATTTATGAGAACACCATGAAATATAAGTCTTCCAAACTTGCTAATAAATCTTCCTAGCAACAGATTTACCAGCCTGTAACATAATATCAATCACTGAGTCAGAGAAACCTCTATGACTAAGCACTAAGCGTTCTATTTCCAGACTTCAAATTTAACGATTTGAAATCCTGATGGGAAAATGGTCCTTGAGACAGAAGATCTGATCTTAAAGGAAGTAGCCATGGTTGGCAACTGGACATCCTGACAAGATCCGCATACCAGAACCTGTGAGGCCATGCTGGTGCTACCAGAAACACAAATGATTTTTCCCTGATGATCTTGGAGATCACTCTTGGAAGAAGAACTAGAGGCGGAGAGCTATAAGCAGGTTGGTAATACCAAGGAACTGCTAATGCATCCACCGACTCCGCCTGAGAATCCCTAGACCTGGACAAGTACATGGGAAGTTTCTTGTTTAGATGGGAAGCTATCAGATCTATTTCTGGAAGACCCCACATCTGAACAATCTGAAGAAACACATCTGGATGAAGAGACCACTTCCCCGGATGTAAAGCCTGACGGCTGAGATAATCCGATTCCCAATTGTCTACACCTGGGATATGTACCGCAGAAATGAGACAAGAGCTGAATTCCGCCCAAGAAAGTATCTGAGATACTTCTTTCATAGCTAAGGGACTGCGAATCCCACCCTGATGATTGACATATGCCACAGTTGTGATATTGTCTGTCTGAAAACAAATGAATGGTTCTCTCTTCAACAGAGGACAAACCTGAAGAGCCCTGAAAATAGCACAGAGTTCTAAAATATTGATTGGTAACCTCGCCTCTTGAGATTTGTGCTGTCAGAGATCTCCAGACAGCTCCCCAACCTGAAAGACTTGCATCTATTGTGATCACAGTCCCCGTTGGACAAACAAAAGAAGCCCCTTGAACTATACAATGGTGATCTAACCACTAAGTCAGAGAGAGTAGAACATTGGGATTTAAGGATATTAATTGTGATATCCTTGTATAATCTCTGCACCATTGATTCAGCATACAAAGCTGAAGAGGTCTCATATGAAAACGAGCAAAGGGGATCGCGTCCGATGCTGCAGTCATGAGACCTAAAACTTCCATGCACATGGCCACTGAAGGGAATGATTGAGACTGAAGGTTTTGACAAGCTGAAACTAGTTTCATTCGTCTGTTGTCTGTTAGAGACAGAGTCATGGACACTGAATCTATCTGGAAACCTAAAAAGGTGACCCTTGTCTGAGGAATCAAGGAACTTTTCGGTAAATTGATCCTCCAACCATGTCTTTGAAGAAACAACACTAGTTGTTTTGTGTGAGATTCGGCAGAATGTAAAGACTGAGCTAGTACCAAGATATCTTCCAAAGAAGAAACACTGCAATACCGTGTTCACTGATTACAAAGAGTAGGGCACCGAGAACTTTCGAAAAAATTCTTGGAGCTGTTGCTAGGCCAAATGGAAGAGCGACAAATTGGTAATGCTTTTCTAGAAAAGAGAATCTCAGAAATCGATAGTGGTCTGGATGAATCAGAATATAAAGATATGCATCCTGTAAGTCTATCGTGGACATATAATCACCTTGCTGAACAAAAGGCAGAATAGTCCTTATAGTTATCATTTTGAAAATTGGCACTCTTACAAAACGATACAAAATTTTCAGATCCAGAACTGGCCTGAATGAATTTTCTTTCTTTGGGACAATGAATAGATTTGAATAAAACCCCAGACCCTGTTCCTGAAACAGAACTGGAATGATTACCCCTGAAAGTTCTAGATCTAAAACAAACTTCAGAAAAGCCTGAGCCTTCACTGGATTTGCTGGAACGTGTGAGAGAAAAAATCTTCTCACAGGAGGTCTTACTCTGAATCCTATTCGATACCCTTGAGAGACAATACTCTGAATCCACTGATTTTGGACAGAATCTGCCCAAATGTTTTGGAAAAATTCTAATCTGCCCCCCACCAGCTGAACTGGAATGAGGGCCACACCTTCATGCAGACTTGGGTGCTGGCTTTGGTTTCTTTAAAGGCTTGGATTTATTCCAACTTGAAGAAGGTTTCCAATTGGAACCAGATTCTTTGGAGGAAGGATTGGCTTTCTGTTCCTTATTCTGTCGAAAAGAACGAAAATGATTAGAAACTTTAGATTTACCCTTAGATCTTTTATCCTGAAGCAAAAAACTCCCTTCCCCCCAGTGACAGTTGAAATAATTGAATCCAACTGAGAACCAAATAAATTGTTACCTTGGAAAGAAAGAGATAGTAATCTAGACTTAGATACCATGTCAGCATTCCAATATTTGAGCCACAAAGCTCTTCTAGCTAAAATAGCTAAAGACATAGATTTAACATCAATTTTGATGATATCAAAAATAGCATCACAGATAAAATGATTAGCATGTTGAAGCAAGCGAACAATGCTAGACAAATCAGAATCTGTTTCCTGTTGCGCTAAGCTTTCCAACCAAAAAGTTGATGCAGCTGCAACATCAGCCATAGATATAGCAGGCCTAAGAATATAGCCAGAAAATAAACAAGCTTTCCTTAGATAAGATTCAAGTTTCCTATCTAAAGGATCTTTAAAAGAAGTACTATCTTCAATAGGAATAGGAGTACATTTGGCAAGAGTAGAGTAGAGATAGCACCATCAACTTTGGGAATTTTTGCCCAAAACTCCAATCTAGCTGCTGGCAAAGAATACAACTTTTTAAACCTAGAAGGAGGAATAAAAGAAGTACCAGGCCTATGCCATTCCTTTGAAATCATATCAGAAATAGCATCAGGAACTGGAAAAACCTCTGGAGTAACC
The DNA here is from genome assembly GCF_027579735.1 of Bombina bombina. Classification (NCBI taxonomy): domain Eukaryota; kingdom Metazoa; phylum Chordata; class Amphibia; order Anura; family Bombinatoridae; genus Bombina; species Bombina bombina. The sequence goes on from NC_069499.1 coordinate 538,467,176, forward strand.
ACAGGAAGTTTATAAACAGAATTTAAAAGTTTACTAGTTTTAGCATCAAGAGGACTAGATTCCTCAATATCCAAAGTAATCAACACCTATTTTAACAAAGAACGAATATACTCCATCTTAAAGAGATAAGTAGATTTTTAAGTGTCAATATCTGAGGTAGGATCTTCTGAATCAGATAGAACCTCATCAGAGGTGGATAATTCAGTATGTTGTCGGTCATTTGAAATTTCATCAACTTTATGAGAAGTTTTAAAAGACCTTTTACGTTTATTAGAAGGCGGAATAGCAGACAAAGCCTTCTGAATCGCATCAGCAATAAAATCTTTTATATTCACAGGGATGTACATTAGATAAATTAGATGTTGAAGGAACAACAGGCATTGTACTAGTACTGATAGGTACATTCTCTGCATGTAAAAGTTTATCATGACAACTGTTACATACTACAGCTGGAGATATAACCTCAGCTAACTTACAACAGATACACTTAGCTTTGGTAGCATTTTAAAGTTTGGGAAACTTTGCCCCTCCTGGTAGGATTGTATATCCCATATGTCACTAGCTCATGGAATCTTGCCAATTACATGAAAGAAAATAAATTTCTAATTTGATTCTTTTTATGACAAAAAAAACCACACCACATTTAAAATAGTGTTTTTCATAGGCACAGAAGACATTCTTAGATTGTTCTGTTCTTTTAAAGAGACAACAATGTAATACCTTACTCAGTTAATTTAAAAGAAAATCTTTTAAACATAAAAACACACTCACCAAGTAAAAGTTTTAAACCCGCGAAAGGTGCCATTGCCTCTGGTACATTCCACTACCCCATTAATGAGTGCGCCCATGCCTTATATTCATATCAGTTCCAGATTGGCTACAGGCACGTTCATAGCCAAAGCATAGCTAATACTTAAAGGGACACTGAACCCATTTTTTTTCTTTTGTGATTCAGATAGAGCATGAAATTTTAAGCAACTTTCTAATTTACTCCTATTATCAAATTTTCTTCATTTTCGTGGTATCTTTATTTGAAATGCAAAAATGTAAGTTTAGATGTCGGCCCATTTTTGGTGAACAACCTGGGTTGTTCTTGCTGAATGGTGGATAAATTCATCCACCAATAAAAGAAGTGCTGTCCAGAGTACTGAACAAAAAAAAAAGCTTAGGTGCCTTCTTTTTCAAATAAAGATAGCAAGAGAACAAAGAAAAAATGATAATAGGAGTAAATTAGAAAGTTGCTTAAAATTGCATGCTCTATCTGAATCACAAAATAAAAAATTTGGGTTCAGTGCCCCTTTAAGTAATGTAGCGTAAATTGTAGAGGGAGCAGCGCCTACTGAAGTGTTGTGCAGAGCAAATTCTTTACAGAAACTGTACTAAATGTGGTACAAAACACACTAATAATACACAGTGTCCAGCACAGGGACAAATATGCTACAAATGTCAGAAAAACAACCATTTTGCCAGGGTGTGCAGAAACAACACTATAAAAGTATAGGATGTCAGTGAATCAAGTGGAGCAAGATGAAAATGAAACCGATAGTGACATTGATCAAAGTACAATATTTCTAGCTATGGTGGATAAAACAAATGTAGAACAAGATGAAGTATATGTTGAGATTCTTGTGAGCACACAAAACATACCAATTAAATTCAAGATTGATACAGGTGCACAAGTAAATTGCATTCCTGCTAGCACATATTATGACAAACTGGCAAACATATGTGAGCTTGAAAGGTCTGATCTGTCAAAACTTGTTTGTTATGGAGGACACAGGCTACATGTACTGGGAAAGTGCTCATATCAATGCATGTTACAAAACAAAAAACTTAATTTGGAATTTTATGTTATAGACAACCCAGCAAAGCCTGTTTTAGGGTTAAGTGCCTGCAAACAGCTAAATCTTATAAAAATAGTCATGACTGTTGATCAGTATAACAAAGGTTTATCTAAGCAACAAGTTGAGGAACTATTTTCAGATGTGTTTCAAGGACTAGGTTGTTTGCCTGGTGAATGCAGCATTAAACTAAAACCAGATGCACATCCAGTAATTCATTCACCAAGAAGGATTCCAATTGCCATAAAAGACAAACTCAAAGAGGAACTGGATCGCATGGTAAATTTAGGAGTGCTGGAAAAAGTAGATGAGCCCACTGAGTGGGTGAGTTCAATGGTTGCAGTAGAAAAGAAAAACTCCGGTGCTTTAAGAATATGCATTGATCCAAGAGATTTAAACAGAGAAATCATGCGAGAACACTACAGTTTACCAACTCTTGATGACATCACACACAAGTTAGCACATGCAAAATTCTTCAGCGTATTAGATGCTCAGTCAGGATATTGGCAGCTCAAATTAGATGAACAGAGCAGCAGGCTCACCACTTTTAATTAACCATTGGGAAGATGGCCCTTTACTAGAGTTCCCTTTGGTATTGCCTCAGCACAAGAAATATTTCAGAAAAAAGCACATGAAACCATTGAAGGCCTTCATGGTGTAGATGTAATCATAGATGATCTTCTGGTATATGGATCTACACGGAAAGAACATGATCAAAATCTGTGTGCACTATTGGAACGGTGTCGAGAGAGAAACATGAAGTTAAACCCAGGTAAAATGCAAATCGGTGTTACTCAAGTTAAATATTTTGGTCATATTCTGTCACAAGATGGGCTAAAAGCAGACCCAGAGAAAATAGCAGCAATACAACATCTGGATCCTCCTACCTCTAAGAAGGAATTAGAAACCATTCTGGGTATGTTTAATTATCTGTCAAGGTTTGTTCCTGGACTAGCAGAAGCTACAGCTCCACTAAGAGAACTACTCCAAAAGCATGCATTATGGAGCTGGAATGACTCAATAAATAATGTTTTTGAAGATGTCAAAGGTCTTATTGTGCGTTCATCAGAAACTGGATTACAATATTTTGACCCCAAGAAGGAGGTAACAATACAGGTTGATGCCTCTCAGTTCGGTTTAGGGGCAGTCCTAATGCAGGAAGGCAGGCCTGTTGCATATGCTTCCAGATCAATGACTCCTACGCAACGCAACTATGCCCAAATAGAAAAAGAAATGTTGGCCATTGTAATTGGTTGTGAAAAGTTTCATCAATACATCTATGGGCAGAAAGTCACAGTTGAGACTGATCATAAACCACTTATGAGCATCATGGAAAAACCACTTGTGTCCGCTCCACCAAGGCTGCAAAGAATGATCCTAAGAATACAAAAATATTATATGCATGTAGTATATGTACCTGGCAATAGAATTCCAGTAGCTGATATGCTTTCAAGGACATTTAAACCTGGACAAGACGAAAGAGAGGAAAGGGACTTGGAAGAGCATGTGCACTCTGTACTTTCACAATTACCTGCTACTGATGAGAAACTTAAAGAACTACAGCTAGCAACAGAAAGGGATGCAACTATGGCCAATTTGATTACAATAATAAGGCAAGGGTGGCCAAACTCAAAAGCCAAAGTGAATGTTGACTTAAAACCTTACTGGAATGTAAGAAAAGAACTGTCAATAATTGATGGGAGGGAGAGAATTGTGGTTCCCCGGAGCTCAGGAAAGAAATAATAAGAAAACTGCATATAGGGCATTTTGGAATAGCCTTGTGTAAAAGACGTGCTAGGGATCTCTTATATTGGCCTGGAATGAATTCACAGATTGAAGACATGGTCAATAATTGTGCAACATGTCAAGAAAATCAAAGAGCAAACCAAAAGGAGCCAATGGTAACAAGAGTACAGCCAGAGAGAGCTTGGCAAGGAATTGCATCAGACCTATTTACATGGAACCATAACAACTATCTTATAATGGTAGACTACTACAGTCGTTACTTTGAACTAGTTCAACTAAGAGACACTAAGTCTAGTGCAGTGATAAATGTCATTAAATCTGTCTTGGCAAGACATGGCATATGTGATAAGTTAATATCAGATAATGGTCCTCAGTACTCCTCAATGGAATTTGCAAACTTTGCAAAAGAATGGGGTTTCAAACACACATTGTCCAGCCCACATTACCCACAGTCAAATGGTTTAGCTGAAAAATATGTACAAATTGTAAAGAACATTTTGGAAAAAGCAGCCCAAACTAATCAAGATCCATACCTGTGTATTCTAAACTACCGTAACACCCCAATAGATGGAATTGATTCACCTTCACAATTACTAATGAGTAGACGTTTGAAATCAGGTTTGCCTTCAACACCTACACAACTTGCCTCCAAAGTACAGAATCCTGCAATGGTTAAACAGCGAGTGGAATCATTAAAAAACAGGCAGAAACAGTACTATGATCGTGGGTCTAAATTTCTAAAACCTTGTGAGCTTGGCGATAGGGTAAGGATGCAAAATTTAGAAGGAAGGTGGAAACCTGCAGTGGTAACCAAAGTAACAAGTGTACCATGCTTATACATTGTCCGCACCCAGAATGGCAAAGATTACCGGCGCAACAGAGTACATCTGCGTCATAACAGAGGTACAAATACAGGAGTTACAAATATTCCAGATGCAGTGCTTTATGTACCACCAAGGATGTCACATAGTGATATAAATGAGACTCTAAGCTCAACTGATGCTTCACATGTGGACATACAGGAGGGACAATTACTGAGTACAACACCAACTGCACAACTCTCTGATCACAGCTCCAATGTGATTCTTCCTAGCACAACAGAAACAGCACAAGTTGAGCCACCCAGTAGATTCTCAAGATATGGACGGAGAATCAAGCCAAAGTATTGGGAAGATTATGACACTACATAACTGTGTGTTTTGTTTGTTTGTTTGTTTTTTGTGCTTGTGTTTTTTTTGTTTTTTTTTAAATGTATATTCCTTTATATCTAATATATATTGTTTTATAGAAGAAGGGAAATGTAATGAATATATCATAATGGTTTGTTCCAGTTGTTGCAGTTCATATATTCTAACACTAGGGACAAGCATGAGGTATAACAGTGAAATGGGTGTGTTATCTTCAGTTAATAAAAAGTTCTTGAAGTTGAACAATGGTGCCTTCATGAATTCTGTGCATTCTATAACAGGAGATCTTTACAATGGCTTAGTAAACAGGCACAAAAGTAAGATGAAGATAGATGCAAAAGAAAAATGTAAATTTTATAATAGAAGTAAATCGAAAAGTGGTTAAAAATGGAATTCTTTATCTGAAACCAAGTTGCATTTCAGGGTCCTTATGGTATGTTTATTGTTTAATCAATGTTAGGTTTACCAGAGCCATTCAAATATATATAAAAAAATATAATCATGTAACATGACCATACTGGCTCTAGTGCTGTAGAATCTGTTGGCACTCTAAAAATAACTGATAATTATAATAAAGTTGTCTTTCACTACAGGTTATTTATGCTTTAACAATACACTGGTGCTAAGTATTCTAATACTTGACATTAATGCTCCCTATAATCACAACAACAATATCCTGTAATACAGTCACTATAAACCATGACAATTTTAAGTATATCAGTTGAGTATTTTTTAATTTGAGTTGTTTTTCTAAAAAAAAAAATCCTTATGAGGAATCTTAAGACAGTTGTTCAGCCAAAACCCCTGTACCAAACTTCTTGAAATGTGTAGGAGAATCTGTAGATTCAGATAAAAAAAAAAATCTTGGTTTTGTCAATGATGTTTACTCATGATCAGAAGAAGAAAAATGTCAACATTCCTGAATACTTGCTTATGCAGAAGAAGGGTTTTTTACAACCGATAGCAATAGCATCATAATATTAAATGGATATTATGAGAGACCTATAACTTGAGAGAGTGTGTGTGAGGAAATCTCAGTATAAAAGGTAGTATCATATTTTTAAATAGTACTTTAGAAGATGAACTTGGTCAAAATTAAGGACATTATAAACTATTTTTGTCCAACAAAACCATACTCTTAGGTATTAATAGAGAAGTCTAATGGGTCATTGGGAGTACACTACACTGCCATAATACTGTATAGTACACTGTCCCTTCAAAGGGATAGAAACGTCAAAAATTAAATGTACATAGGTGCATTTCAATTTCAAATAGAAGCATTTTTGCCAATGAAAGTACACAGCAAAAATGCTTCTATTTGAAATTGAAATGCACCTATGTACAATTAATTTTTTAATTTTTAATAAAAGTTATTGCCGCTTTTCTGCAGCATATGCACATACCCTGTAAGGGGCCATGCACCAGCATTCTACCACCACACCTTCCCTGAGGGAAAGCAATAGCTTGTATGAGACATATTGGGGCATATTTATCAAGCTCCGTACAGAGCTTGAGGCCCCTTGTTTCCTGAAACAGAAGTTATCAAGAAGTTATGAAGCAGCGGTCTAAAGACAGTGTATGCTGTTGGCATTTATCAATGTGCAGCGGACATGATACGCTACTTTGTATCATGTCCGCTCGCACATTGGTAAATAGGCCCCATTATATCTTCAGAAGCCATACACACCACAGCCACTTGTGTTTGAATACTGCTGCAAGACGTGCATATGCCAGAGAAAAACAGTAATCACTTTTACTAAAAGCAAGTAAATTGGAAAAATACTTCTATTTCAAATTGAGATGCACCCATGCACATTTCAATTTTGACCTTTCTATTTCTTGAAGTAGTTTTACCCTCACTTTTCTAATAAGAATGGTGCTAACTAATACCATAATATCTGCATCACTATATGTAGCCATGAAACACAAAAACTCTAACTGGCCCAAATATAGTTTAATTAGTTATTTTTATTCTCTCTGGTTCATATTCACTTAGTAACAGCATTTCTTTGAGTTTCCTCAGATTTAAATAAAAACATGTGTTTTAAACTTTAAGCTTTTGCAGATGGATGAAGGACCATAATTCTATAGCCTTTATTCTGACAGCAATGTTCTTTCAAAAGATTGTCTTGGCCTTTAATTTATCTTCACTAATTGGAAAAACAAATGTTATTTGTTATTAATTGACAATAAAGTCTCACATAAACTTGTTCATATTTAGAAACTATGCCAGTTATTTTTGTTTTCAGGAACAGATTTACATTCTTCTCTGTCCATCGAACAATTTTCAACACTTTTACACAATATGCTGCAGGTCCCAAGTACCTTGGAACCTCAGTGACCTTTCACCCTGACTCAAACACTTTTTTATGTTTCTCATACATTCAAAAAAGACTGCCTTGGATAGTTCCTGCTTGACATAGGGAGCCAGTCCCTGGAATTCCCACACTTGTTACAAAACCATCCAGACATAGCCAGAAACACTCACATCTGCTTCAGGGGTACCAAAACCGGTCTCATAATAGCATAAAGTCCACACCTCACCACCCAGATTTTAATTATGTAACAGTTGGCAGTTGGCTTTCTGTACTACAAATATATCTGATTCAGTTATTGCTGCTTTACTGTCTCCCTTGTGTCTCCCTTGGTATCATACTTCCTGTACTTTGTGCCACGCTTTGCAATCTTTATGCTTGCCTTTACCCCTTTTATGCCCCCTGTCAGCCAAATATATCAACATTTTCCTGTTTTGTGCCTTTTCCCTCTATGTTTGTAATTTTTCAAACCATTATGCTATCCAACTTTTGCTGTCCATTAAGAACTATCTTCTCTCACCCTTATTTCCATTACACCCCACAGTTCTGTCACCCTTATCCAAACGTCCACCATGCTTGTTTCTCTTTTTGCTATCCTCCCTAACACTTAATGCCATCAACATCCTCCTTGTTTCAGTCTCTATTTCTTACTTACCCAGACCATGACACTCCCACCACCATGCTTGACTGTAGGCAAGACACACTTGTCTTTGTACTCCTCACGTGGTTGCCGTCACACATGCTTGACACCATCTGAACCAAATAAGTTTATCTTGGTATCATCGGACAACAGGACATGGTTCCAGTAATCCATGTGCTTAGTCTGCTTGTCTTCAGCAAACTGTTTGCATGCTTTCTTGTGCATCATCTTTAGAAGAGGCGTCCTTCTGGGACAACAGCCATGCAGACCAATTGGATGCAGTGGGCGGCGTATGGTCTGAGCACTGACAGACTGACCCCCCACCCCTTCAACCTTTGCAGTAATGCTGGCAGCACTCCTACGTCTATTTCCCAAAGACAACCTCTGGATATGACGCTGAGCACGTGTACTTAACTTCTTTGGTCGACCATGGCGAGGCCTGTTCTGAGTGGAAACACTGAGTGTTCTTGTGAAATCGATGTATGGTCTTGCCCACCGTGCTGCAGCTCAGATTCAGGGTCTTGGCAATCTTCTTATAGCCTTGGCCATCTTTATGTAGAGCAACAATTATTTTTTTCAAATCCTCAGAGAGTTCTTTGCCATGAGGTGCCATGTTGAACTTCCAGTGACCAGTATAAGAGAGCGATAACACCAAATGTAACACACCTGCTCCCCATTGACACCTGAGACAGCAGGGAGGGAAAATGGCTAATTGGGCCCAATTTGGACATTTCCACTTAGGGGTGTTACTCACTTTTGTTGCCAACGGTTTAGACATTAATGGCTGTGTGTTGAGTTATTTTGAGGGGACAGCAAATTAACACTGTTATACAGGCTGTAGACTCAGTACTTTATATTGTAGCAAAGTGTAATGTCTTAAGTGTTGTCACATGAAAAGATATAATAAAATATTTACAAAAATGTGAGGGTGTACTCACTTTTGTGAGATACTATCTATCTATCTATCTATCTATATATATATATATATATATATATATATATATATATATATATATATAATTTTATGTCCATTTAGATACAAATGAGGGGCTCATACAAGTTTAAATCTAAAAATGCAGAGTTCTACCATTTGCAAAGAAAAGTAAATATGTATATTTACCATACTGTCTATACAAATCAGCTGAATATGTGTATACAGTATATATTCTATTTATGTTGATAACTACAAATAAATAAGGTTTTGAACTAAATAAAAATATGATTTTGGACATAAAGACACAGCCATTGTTGTTTTCTTCACAATTATCACTATGGGATTTTAGTTACCTGTTAATCGACTCCCCAGTATTATACAAACCCTGTAAGGTGATGTGCCTTGCAGTATGCTTTTTAATTTGTGTTTAAAAAGACCCAGAACTTAGACTGCCGCTCTGATAGAAGCTTCTACTCAAATTAAATTCTGAATAAAGCTAACAGGTTGCTACATTAATTGCAATTAATATTAAAGCCTTTTGCATGGAATACTCTAAAGAATTTAGATTTTTATTGGAATTAAGTAATTCCATTGAACAACACGAGAGTCCACTGCAGGATACCTACTTACATAGCATGCAGACTGTGACAGAAATATTGAAATTAGAAATAAAATGTGCAGTATTTATCAAAACCACTGTGCATTGAAGACTTCAATTATAATTATAAGGTTTAACTATTCTATTAATTTGCCATTCAGCAATTCCATTCAAAAACATTAAGCCAGTAAACACATTTGCATTTGAATTAGAATTACATTATCTAGCATATTAACATTTCAACATAAATCATATCCATTACAGGTAAAGGATATTCTCACAGGAATATTCGTTTGCATAAAAAAGAAACTGTCCGTCATGTTCGGTCAAGATTTTTTTTTTTAATTAACTATTAATATTGAATGTCAAACCGTATTTTGAACGCAACACAATCTGCAATAAACTAGAGGGATATGAGATGCAGTAATTATTCTAAAAAAAAAAAATGAATCCTGTAAGAAAATTACACTGAGATAAAATGATAATTAGAGGAATTTTCCAAAAATAAATTCAATAGCAACAGTCTCTCTTTCTTTAAAGGGATAGATGTTATACCGTAATATTACTTTAAAGAAAGTCTCGTGTGTTTTGTAATATTATTTAGATGCCAAACTGTCATAAGATTAAAATATTAAAGTTATCTTTAGCCTAGTACCTTTTTGTAATGTCTAGCAAATCAAGTGTTAAAAGTCACAAATCTTCATCTTGATTATTCCACGAAATAGCTGCATTAGTATTCAACAGCCATTTTCAGTCTGAACAGCCACCTTATTGGATCACAGGCATCAAATAATAATAATAAAAATACAGAATAACACACAATTGTTGAACTTGAGTTTAACCCTATAATGTAATCATTTTTTTTAAATACATAATAGATATTAAAGGAAAAGTTTAGTCAGAATTAAACTTTCATGATTCTCTTGGTATCTTTATTTGAATGTAAGCATAGGAGCCGGCCCATTTTTGGTTCAGAACCTCGGTATCGCTTACTGATTGGTGTCTAAATGTAGCCACCAATCAAGCAAGCGCTACCCTGGGGCTGAACCAAAAATGTGCCGGCTCCTAAGCTTACATTCAAATAAAGATACCAAGAGAACGAAGAAAAATTGATGCTAGGAGTAAAATTAGAAAGTTGCTTAAAATTGCTGCTCTATCTGAATCATGAAAGTTTAATTCTGACTAGACTTTCCCTTTAAGAAAAAAAAGTATATATATATATATATAAAATAACTGCGGGTTGGTAAGATGTAAGCTATGGTTATAAATATTTTAAAAAAACAAGTATATATATATATCAATCCAAGAGTACCAGCACTCGCTATTGAGTATCAGCGTTAGGGTGCTCCCAAAGTATTAAACATGTATTGGTGGTTCAAGTGAACAGAGGCACTCTCCGTATAGTGAAAAAGTAGGTGCTTTTATTCTTATCACATTAGAATAAACGTTTTCGGGCTGTGATGCCCGTCATCAGACTCCTGTGATTACAAATAGTGTCAAACTGTTTGTAATCACAGGAGTCTGATGACGGGCATCACAGCCCGAAAACGTTTATTCTAATGTGATAAGAATAAAAGCACCTACTTTTTCACTATACGGAGAGTGCCTCTGTTCACTTGAACCACCAATACATATATATATATATATATATAAATAAATAATAAAGCAGGAAAAGCGCAATCTCACTTAAGTTGCATCCACCAGGGTGCAGGCAAAAAATTGTATGAAAAAGAAGGAACTTGCACTCGCTGGATTTTAAGAAAAAGTGCTTTATTAGCACAAAAGGAAAAAGCACTAATAAAGCACTTTTTCTTAAAATCCAGCGAGTGCAAGTTCCTTCTTTTTATATATATATATATATAGATATATATATATACACATACTAAACTACCAATTGCCCCTAAAAGGGCATTTGTATGGACTTTGCCCTTAAAAGGTCATTCCTGCTCTTTTACTGTCCTTAAAAGGACAATCAGTTATTTTTCAAGCCCAAAAAAACCCTAATCTAAAAAAAAAAAAAAAACACACACCAAAAAGTAAAATAAAATAGCCTAAACCTAAGCCAAAAATAGGTACTCACTGTTCCTGAAGTCCGGCGGAGAAGGTCTTCTTCCAGACGGATCCATCATCTTCTATCTTCAGTGAAGGCGGCGCAAAGCGGAGGTGCAGAGCTGGGTTCCCGATGCCTGGATTCTGTGCAGCAGTCCTCAAGGGCGGTCATCGGCTGCGATATTCCTCGGTGGCATGGAGGCTCCACTTCATCCGATGTCCATCGTAGGCTGAAGTTTGAAATCAAGGTACCGCAATCAATTTGGGGCACCTTGCATTCCTTTTGGCTGACATTTTGAAATCAGCTAATAGGATTTGAGCTACTGAAATCCTATTGGCTGTTCAAATCAGCCAATAAGATTTAATTAGCTCTCATCCTATTGGCTGATTTTAAAATATCAGCCAATATGAATGCATATTGGATGTGGGTACAACTAAATTGTCTGAGATTAATTATTTGACCACTCCTAATAAGGGTTGCTATCCATGTCTCCATTGTGCTCAATGCAATTCGATAATTAGGGGCAAATTTTTGGCACAGAACGATAAACGTAAGCAGTATACTATTAATGGCCTATATACTTGTCAAACTAACTATGTAATCTATCTTCTTAAATGCCCATGTGGGCTTTGTTACATCGGAGAGACCACCCAGGCCGCCAGGGACAGGTTTAGTCAGCATAAGGCATCAATAAAATCTAAAGATATGTCTTTACCGGTATCTGCACATTACATTCAAATGGGACATACAGTTAGTCAGTTGCGCTTCCAAGTAATTGATCATATTTCTATACATAGGAGAGGGGGCGATAGAGAACTTAAACTGAAACAAAAAGAGGTCTGGTGGATCAAGAAATTAAATACATTACATCCTTATGGTCTGAATAGGGATTATGATCTGTATTTGTTTTTATAAATTCTGATATTGAATTGGGGTGATATTCAGCATAGCACCACTAGTGGCCGCTAACAGAAAAAGTAAATATTTTTGTTGTTATACCTGGACAGGTATGGGTTAATTCAATTAATATTGTGAGCTGAAACCTGGTTGGTCTAATTACCCTTTTTAAATGTGTGTTTTAATGTTTTTAAACTATGCATGATTAAGGACCATGTAGGTCCGAAACGTCGCTGTTTTATGGTTGTGATAGCACCAATAAAGAAATAATTCACCTTTAAGAATACCGGTGTGCAGTGGTGCTGTTACTTTCTACATATGGACTATATATATATATAAATATATATATACATATATATAATATATACATATATATAATATATATATATATATATATATATATATATAATATATACATATAAATATATATACATATATAATATACACATATATAATATACATATATATATAATATATATACATATATATATATATATACATATAATATATACATATATATATATATAATATATATACATATAAATATATATACATATATACATATATAATATATGCATCTATAATATATATATATATATATATATATATATATTTATATATATATATATATATATAATATACATATATATATAATATATATATAATATATATACATATATATAAAATATATATATATATATATATATATATATATATATATACATATAATATATATACATACATATATAAATATATATATAAATAATATATATATATATATTATTTATATATATATATAAATATATATATATACATATTATTTATATATATACTGTATATATAATATATATTTTATATATATATATATATATATATATATATATATATATATAATATCCACTGAAATAAGTGCACTCCCACGAACAGTAAATTTCAATTCTGCCAGGATGCTATAGAAAGTTCATTGTTGGTCTGATGAATGGGTGAACACCCCAAAACGTCACTGGTTTATATGGAATATAACACTTTTATATTTCACCTGTATCAAGTCCAGTGAGTGCTTGTGTTATAACTTGTTTATATATTGTTATAATATATATATATATATATATATATATATATATATATAGTGTATATGTACATTCTATACACACACACTATATATATATATATATATATATATATATATATATATGCAGAGAGAAGTGCACTTACAGGAACGAACAACTGGCTCAATGCAATTGTTAGCCTGTTCTATGGCGATTTACCACCTGGGTGCAGCTTTTTAGCCCAGTAATGCTTTTCACAGAGAAGAACTTTCCTGTAGTATATCAGTCTGATCCCGCCTATTACGGTCAGTCCAGCGCCGAAATACCAGGCAATTCCTCTCTGAACAAGGAACACAGCAACCCCAGACGATCGTTTCGGCCTTCATTGGGCCTCGTCAGTGAGGTTTAGCCATATTCCTCTAAGCACACTGAGCAAGGAGTCCACGTCTGGTTGCCCCTTTTTTCCCATAGGGAGACTAAATACATGCAGAGTGAAGTGCACTCACAGGAACGAACAACTGGCTCAATGCAATTGTTAGCCTGTTCTATGGCGATTTACCACCTGGGTGCAGCTTTTTAGCCCAGTAATGCTTTTCACAGAGAAGAACTTTCCTGTAGTATATCAGTCTGATCCCGCCTATTACGGTCAGTCCAGCGCCAAAATACCAGGCAATTCCTCTCTGAACAAGGAACACAGCAACCCCAGACGATCGTTTCGGCCTTCATTGGGCCTCGTCAGTGAGGTGTAGCCATATTCCTCTAAGCACACTGAGCAAGGAGTCCACGTCTGGTTGCCCCTTTTTCCCATAGGGAGACTAAATACATGCAGAGAGAAGTGCACTCACAGGAATGAACAACTGGCTCAATGCAATTGTTAGCCTGTTCTATGGCGATTTACCACCTGGGTGCAGCTTTTTAGCCCAGACTGATATACTACAGGAAAGTTCTACTCTGTGAAAAGCATTGCTGGGCTAAAAGAAGTTGCACCCAGGTGGTAAATCGCCATAGAACAGGCTAACAATGGTATTGAGTTGGTTGTTCGTTCCTGTGAGTGCATTTCTCTCTGTGTGTATTTAGTCTCCCTATGGGAAAAAGGGGAAACCAGACGTGGACTCCTTGCTCAGTGTGCTTAGAGGAATACTGCTACACCTCACTGACGAGGCCCAATGAAGGCCGAAACGATCGTCTGGGGTTGCTGTGTTCAGAGAGGAATTGCCTGGTATTTCGGCGCTGGACTGACCGTAATAGGCGGGATCAGACTGATATACTACAGGAAAGTTCTACTCTGTGAAAAGCATTGCTGGGCTAAAAGAAGTTGCACCCAGGTGGTAAATCGCCATAGAACAGGCTAACAATGGTATTGAGCTGGTTGTTCGTTCCTGTGAGTGCATTTCTTTCTGTGTGTATTTAGTCTCCCTATGGGAAAAAGGGGAAACCAGACGTGGACTCCTTGCTCAGTGTGCTTAGAGGAATACTGCTACACCTCACTGACGAGGCCCAATGAAGGCCGAAACGATCGTCTGGGGTTGCTGTGTTCCTTGTTCAGAGAGGAATTGCCTGGTATTTCGGCGCTGGACTGACCGCAATAGGTGGGATCAGACTGATATACTACAGGAAAGTTCTACTCTGTGAAAAGCATTGCTGGGCTAAAAGAAGTTGCACCCAGGTGGTAAATCGCCATAGAACAGGCTAACAATGGTATTGAGCTGGTTGTTCGTTCCTGTGAGCGCATTTCTCTCTGTGTGTATTTAGTCTCCCTATGGGAAAAAGGGGAAACCAGACGTGGACTCCTTGCTCAGTGTGCTTAGAGGAATACTGCTACACCTCACTGACGAGGCCCAATGAAGGCCGAAACGATCGTCTGGGGTTGCTGTGTTCCTTGTTCAGAGAGGAATTGCCTGGTATTTCGGCACTGGACTGACCGTAATAGGCGGGATCAGACTGATATACTACAGGAAAGTTCTACTCTGTGAAAAGCATTGCTGGGCTAAAAGAAGTTGCACCCAGGTGGTAAATCGCCATAGAACAGGCTAACAATGGTATTGAGCTGGTTGTTCGTTCCTGTGAGTGCATTTCTCTCTGTGTGTATTTAGTCTCCCTATGGGAAAAAGGGGAAACCAGACGTGGACTCCTTGCTCAGTGTACTTAGAGGAATACTGCTACACCTCACTGACGAGGCCCAATGAAGGGCGAAACGATCGTCCGGGGTTGCTGTGTTCCTTGCTCAGAGAGGAATTGCCTGGTATTTCGGCGCTGGACTAACCGTAATAGGCGGGATCAGACTGATATACTACAGGAAAGTTCTACTCTGTGAAAAGCATTGCTGGGCTAAAAGAAGTTGCACCCAGGTGGTAAATCGCCATAGAACAGGCTAACAATGGTATTGAGCTGGTTGTTCGTTCCTGTGAGTGCATTTCTCTCTGTGTGTATATATATATATATATATATATATATATATACGGTATATATATATATATATATATATATATATATATACGGTATATATATATATATATACGGTATATATATATATATACGGTATATATATATATATACGTATATATATATATATACACACACACACACACATATATATATATATATATATATATATATATATATATATGCCTTTCATGACACTTTGCACTTATGTATGGATATTAAAAACCTTTGTTGTTTTTAAAGGATCACAGTGTATTTTTTTCGTTTGCATATATATACACATACAGTACTAAAGAAAACAGCACATATTGAATTTATTGCAGCATGGAAATATTTTGCAAAGCAGGTGTGCATCAAAAGAAATAGCACTTAGCCCATGCTTTTATAAGTTACATCTGATGAGGCAGGCTAACATTTCCCTCAAACTAATGAATTATTTTGATTAGTCTTTCCATCTTTATCTAACTTAACTACAGATGTGAAAAAGAATGTTTATTGTACCCGGTAGAAGATAACCAGGACAAATGCATTACTGGCTCAGAAGGAATTGTACAAGGTGCACATCATTCAAATGATGACAGAAACATTAGTTGAACTGGGGGCTCCGATGCCAGTTTAGAACCTGAAGTGTTTTTATCCCAGTGCTTTCTTTCCCCCCAGCCATTACATTGATGTGATTATAATTAGATCCATACATATAGTAATTTATTTTATTTAATTCATCATTCCACATGAATCATACATCATTTTAATAGCATTTGCTAATATTCTGTTCACTTATTACTGTTACAGCAATATTGATAATAGTATCACATAGGCATTACTTAACAGCTCCTTGCAAATAAAATAATACATATGATTGCAAGCAATATGCTGAAGATGGCATTGTAAGCCAATAGAGAAATGTGTTTTAAAAAGCACTGGCAGCTTCCTTGATGCGTTTTCAAGACTTTTGGGGGTTATGTGATTTTTCTACCTGTTCCAGTCAAATACAGCCATGTATAAGTTGTAATTAAATAAACAGTAACTACTGTGTGATAACAATACATTTCTGTTGTGTATAAAATGCATTGTTTTGCAGTTGTCATCAGCTAAAGCTGATTAGGGAAATATATGTAGCATAATTAACATTGAAAAGTCAGAATTTTGCATTTTCAGCTCTGAGAACTAGAAAATCCACAATTTTCAGAGGTAGGTGACATGAAAGAGAGGTACAATAATGAAAGTATATGTCACGCCGCATCACTCTAGCCGTTGCTAGGGGTGCGGCGCGACCTGGCTGCTCGTTGCCTAATCGCCGCACACTTTCTCCTTCAGAAGCCGGTTAGGATCTCCTGTGGCGCGAATCCTGCGCCTATGTAAGTAACTTCAGTCCTACCTATCACTGCCCAAGTATAGGTGTTACATACTGTTCTCCTGGGTTTTGCTTATTTGTATGCTGGATTGATATACTGCTGCTAAACCTTGCTTGTCTGACCACTCTGCCTGTTTAACCCTTAACTGCTGGATTGATATAGAGCTGCTGAACCTTGCTCGTCTGACCACTCTGCCTGTTTAACCTTTAACTGCTGGATTGATATAATGTTGCCAAACCCTGCCTGCCTGACCATCCTAGTGGTTTACTTCTGGACTGCCTTACTGTTGCCAAACCCTGTCTGCCAGACCATCCTAGTGGTTTACCTCTGGACTGCCTTACTGTTGCCAAATCCTGCCTGCCTGACCATCTTAGTGGTTTGCCCCTGAATTGCCTTTCTCTGGTTTCCTGCCTTTTGCCGCCAAGGACTTTCCTGCCCATCTTGCAAACCTTCTCTGCTCTGGGATATTCCCTATCATTCCGGCTCAACGCCGGGATAACAAGGCTACTGGCCGAGTTGGGTCTGATAGATGAGTATCCCACGAGCATCACATTATACTTGGGCCATGGGGCCAGATGAGGTGGCACAAGCAGTTTATCTTCAGGGACAGATGCTGGGAAACCATACCACACAGTTGCAGAATATGGATTCCAAGCTAGAGGCTATTACCGCTCAACTCTCCTTACTAGTTACAGCGAGGAATACTGCTCCTGTTGTTATACCACCAGTCTCTACTCCTAGTACTGTGGCTTCTTCCTCTGCTTGTGGAAGTATACCCCGGATACCATTGCCTGACAAGTATTAAGGAACTACTGATTGCAGGGGTTTTCTCAACCAATGCAGGCTGCACTTCTGCAATGATCCTCACACCTTTCAGTCTCACCAGTCAAGGGTCACCTTTATCATTTCCTTACTGAAAGACAAGGCCCTAGCCTGGGTCTCTCCCCTTTTGGAACAGAACGCTCCACTCCTGCATGATACTGATGATTTCATTTCTGCATTATCTTCTGTGTTTAGGACTTCTGGCCGTACCTCTGCTGCAGAATTTTCTCTCCTGGACCTCCACCAGGGCAATAGAACTGTGGCACAATTTGCCATTGAGTTTCGCACCTTGGCACTTGAAACCACTTGGGATGGCAGTGCTCTCAAGTCAGCCTTTAGGAGTGGTCTGCATGAACGCATCAAAGATGAACTCACTTTTCATGATGTTCCTTATTCTTTAGATGACTTTATAACGCTTTATATCAGTCTGGACTCTCGCTTCCAGGAGAGACAAGCCGAAAGAAAGAACTAGGAGGCTCCTTCCCTCCAGTCGTCCTATTCGTCCAGTTTTGGTAGTATCCTCTTCCCCTTCAACAGCTCCATTTACCCCAGTGGAGGAACCCATAAATCTCTTCTCCTTCAAACCTTCAGAATCTGAAAGACAGAGAAGGAGGTGGTTGACACTATGCTTTTATTGTGGATCTAACACCCACCAACTAAAGGACTGTGACATTCGGCCAGGAAAAGCCAATGCTTAGGGGAAAACACTGGGGTACCTCTAAGCATGATCACTACTAAATTCCCTCATTCCACTCGGATTCTGGCACCTGTAACCCTTACCTTCCTTCAGAATCCACACTCAAGTCTTCATTGATTCAGGGGCAGCTAGAAACTTTCTGGATCACCAATTATGATTCAAGCTGGCTTGCCTCTTCTGCAGAAAAGACACTGTCTCAAAATAACTACTCTGGATGGCACCCCCCTTGGTTCAGGGTTGATCCATTTTGAGTCAGCACCCCTGACCCTGACTGTGGGAATCCTTTATACCGAACAGCTGCAGTTCGAGGTCATTCTTTCCCCAGCACAACCTGTCATCCTTGGCTTCGGATACACAATCCACAGTTCGAATGGTGTGAAGAAAAACTGGCCTCCTAGGGTACCTCCTGTTTCCACTTCTGTCTTGCTAAAGTCACTCCTCTGCTTCGCATCCCCATAGCCAGTATACAGACTCCTCCAAACCTTCCCTCAGTATATGCAAACTTTGCAGATGTGTTTGAGAAAAAAGCAGCCGACGTGCTGCCATCCCACCATCCTTATGACTGCAAGATCGACCTCTTTCCCGGAGCCCCACTTCCTAAAGGGAGGACTTATCCACTCTCCAAAGCTGAAACCAAATTCATGAAGGAATACATCCAAGAGAACCTAGCTAAAGGCTTCATTTGCCCTTCCTCCTCTCCTGCTGGGGCATGCTTCATTTTCATCAGTAAGAAGGATGGAAGGCTCAGACCCTGCATCGACTACAAGGCCTTGAACAACATAACTATCAAGAATCGTTATCACATTCCTTTGATCACCGAACTGTATGACTCACTCCAGGATGCTCGCTTCTTCACCAAGCTGGACTTACGTGGGGCATACAATCTGATTTGTATCTTTCCAGGCCACGAATGGAAGACCGCCTTCAACACAAGATCTGGGCATTATGAATACCTTGTAATGCCCTTTGGGCTGTGTAACGCCTGTGCACTCTTCCAGGCATTTGTCAATGATGTCTTCCGTGACCTCCTCAATCGCACTGTCATTGTCTACCTGGATGACATCCTTGTTTTCTCTTCCACTCTAGAGGAGCATCATAAGCATGTGAGACAGGTACTTCAACGTCTCAGATACAATTCTTTGGTAGTCAAACTAGAAAAATGTGAGTTTGACTAAATTCAGATCCAGTTCCTTGGTTATGTCATCTCGAAAGAAGGTTTTACCATGAATCCTGCTAAACTCACCGCAGTTTTAGAGTGGCCTCAACCTACTTCATTAAAGGAATTGCAGAGATTCTTGGGGTTTTCCAATTATTACTGCAAGTTCATAAAGAACTTTTCTCAAACAGTCGCTCCACTCACTGAATTGACAAAACGGAACAGAGACTGTAAACATTGAATATTAAGCGTCTTTCCCAACACATATGGTGGCCTACTATGAAGTCTGACACTCAGGATTATGTAAAAGCCTGCACAACTTGTCCTCTAACCATTGTCCATTCCCAAACAACCATGGACACACATAACAATAGATTTAATTGTGGACCTTCCTCCTTCTGACCACCATACAGTTATCTGGGTTGTGGTGGATCGCTTTTCCAGACTGGCTCATTCTGTACCCCTAACCAAACTTCCTTCTGCCCAAGAAATGTCATCTCTTTCTCCTGCATGCAGTACAACTTCATGGCATCCCTGCAAATATTGTTTCCAACAGAGGTCCACAATTAATTTCTACTTTTTGGAGAGCCTTTTGAAAGTTGATTGAAACCACGGTTTCCTTGTCTTCTGGCTACCATCCTCAGACCAATGAACTAACAGAGAGTAAATCAGGATCTTGAGGCCTATCTTAGAGCCTTTGCCAACGCTGTCCATACTAACTGGTCCGAGTTGTTACCCTTAGCTGAGCTGGCAAGAAACGCTCATTGGCACTCTTTTCTTCGATGTTCTTCATTTCAAGCCGCAGCAGGGTATCAACCTCGTGTCTTCCCTCTTTCTGCTCAGTCCACTGGGGTTCCTGCTGCAGACGGACACGTTACTGAACTCACCACTCATTGGCAATGTCTATAGATATAAAAAGTTTGCCGATTGTCATAGAGCTTCTGTACATGCCATCTCAATAGGTGAACGTGTTTGGGTCTCTACTCAACATATTCATCTACGTAAACCCTGTCACAAATTGGGGCCTAGATTTATTGGTCCTTACAAAGTCCTGAAAAGACTGTCTCCTGTTGCCTACAAAATGGCTTTTTCCAAAACCCTGCGCATACACCCAGTCTTCCATATCTCACTACTCAAGCCTTACATCAAGAATAGATATACCCAGCTCCGAGCTCCTCCGCCTCTGCTCCTGGTCTGTGGTGACCCTCAATATCAGGTAGCTAAGATCCTTGATACAGGCACAGACAACTGTACAGGGAGTGCAGAATTATTAGGCAAGTTGTATTTTTGAGGATTAATTTTATTATTGAACAACAACCATGTTCTCAATGAACCCAAAAAACTCATTAATATCAAAGCTGAATAGTTTTGGAAGTAGTTTTTAGTTTGTTTTTAGTTATAGCTATTTTAGGGGGATATCTGTGTGTGTAGGTGACTATTACTGTGCATAATTATTAGGCAACTTAACAAAAAAACAAATATATACCCATTTCAATTATTTATTTTTACCAGTGAAACCAATATAACATCTCAACATTCACAAATATACATTTCTGACATTCAAAAACAAAACAAAAACAAATCAGTGACCAATATAGCCACCTTTCTTTGCAAGGACACTCAAAAGCCTGCCATCCATGGATTCTGTCAGTGTTTTGATCTGTTCACCATCAACATTGCGTGCAGCAGCAACCACAGCCTCCCAGACACTGTTCAGAGAGGTGTACTGTTTTCCCTCCTTGTAAATCTCACATTTGATGATGGACCACAGGTTCTCAATGGGGTTCAGATCAGGTGAACAAGGAGGCCATGTCATTAGATTTTCTTCTTTTATACCTGTTACGGTTGCCTCCAGGCTGGCTGGAAGTTGGACCGTAGAAAAGGATGCTCCTAGTGCTCACCAAAGAATCATCAGCACCATAGTCAGCAATCCCTGTAGTGATATTAGCTGAAGCTGTCCCCTACAAACATGAGTCAAAGCTGCAAGTTAGAGGGACAGAAAATAGGTCTGATGTGCTGGAGCACACAGCCTCCTTTTTATTGAGGTTACATGCAAACAGGACACTCTCAGGGGGAGGCATAAAATCCCCCATCACACATTTGATATTAGATAGAGAGACACTCCCTTTGACAGGCCACAACATTTACTTCAGCAGATAACATTACACACAATAAAACAATGCAGTCCACCTTATCAATACTAGTCTGATTAGACAATGGGAAAGTTGATCACTAAACCTAATTGGAGCTAATCCCAGCAGACTTGTATTTAGAATAGGTTTCTTGAAGCTGAACAAAATTTAACTCTTAATGGCACACAATGAAACTGAACCAAGTGGGAGAAAGCCAGGGACAAGTCATTTCACAGGTCTGGGGACATAGTCTTAAAGGGGCATTGTTCATCAAAGTCACAATATGTCCCCAGATGGTTCTTAAAGGGCCACACACACCCAACAAAAGTCAATATGTCCTCAGGGGCACAATCTTCCAGGGGCCATAGTCATGTGGAAGGAGGCTGGCAAATAGGCTTCTCCAAAATCCAGGGAAGCAGGGCAATTTTCCATTTAAAGGGCCAGTTACAAACAGCAGTTTGTAACATATCTCCCCTTTTGGAGGGAGACTAACCAGGCACCTGACCTTCTGTCGGTCAGTGCCTAAGTTAGTCTCGCAACCCACCCACAAATAAACACTAGCAGCAAAGCAGCCCCCCCACAACAAGTAGCACTGGCCTGTAAGTTCCAGGTTATAGGATGACAGTGTAGCATCCTCTGCCTTCCTGGCACAGCTGGGCAAATAGCTGATGGTACTTGGGGGGCAGAGGCCAGCGGCACTCTGCCCTGGTGCCAGCGCTTCTGCTGGGGTGAGGGGTTTGCAGGCCAGTCCTGTAACAAGGACAAGGTCTGTAGGGCAGAGGCCAGCAGTGCTCTGTCCTGATGCCAGCTCTTCTGCTGGGGGAATTGGGGCATAGTCCTGCCCGGTGGCAAAGGGAACGTGGGGGTCAGTGGGGGTTAACATCTCCACTGTTAACCCTGGGCCCAAGTTAGGAGTTAGCTGGGGAGGGGGAGATTGGCTTACCTCCTCCTCCTGATACTCCGGCGGCCGTTGGGAAGGGAGGTCGATGCTCTCCGCTTCCTGTGGAACATGCTGCGGCTGGGGAGAGAGACCGGTTGTCTCCTCTCCCTGGAAGGCACACTCCGGCTGGGGAGGGAGGTCGATGCTCTCCCCTCCCTGTAGCTGGGTCTGTCGCTGGGGATCTGGGCCGCCTGCCCAGCATCCCTGTAGGGCCGGTAGAGAGACTGCGGTCCCATCTCCACCTGCCTGCTGGGGGTCCTCCCAGGACCAGTCTATGAGGCCTGCTGCCTCTGGTATCTCTGGTTGGGGTTGGGGAAGGAGACCGGTTGTCTCTTCCCTCTGCACAGTATACTGCCGCTGGGGAGGGAGGTCGCTGCTCCCCTCTCCCTGTGGAACATGCTGCGGCTGGGGAGAGAGACCAGGTGTCCATACCCTCAAACTCCACAGTTGGCGCTCAAAGGCTCGTGCCGCTTTGTTCTCCGTAGCCAATTCCCGGATGAGGCGACTGACTACCTCCTGTGCAGGGTCTGGACCATATCGGACTAGCCGCCTCTTTACTTCTGGAACGAAATCCGCGCCCTCATAGCGACGGATCCGGTTGAGGTGCTCTTCACATGGTTCTGACCAGTATCTTGTCAGCTCCATGCTGCTGTAGGTAGGGACGCTGCGCAGTGGCTAGCGTTGCCCTCAATTACTCTCCTACGATACCAGTGCTGTTGTGGTGCTGCTCCTTGCACTAGGACGCCAATCCCACCGCTGCCGCCAAATGTTACGGTTGCCTCCAGGCTGGCTGGAAGTTGGACCGTAGAAAAGGATGCTCCTAGCGCTCACCAAAGAATCATCAGCACCATAGTCAGCAATCCCTGTAGTGATATTAGCTGAAGCTGTCCCCTACAAACATGAGTCAAAGCTGCAAGTTAGAGGGACAGAAAATAGGTCTGATGTGCTGGAGCACACAGCCTCCTTTTTATTGAGGTTACATGCAAACAGGACACTCTCAGGGGGAGGCATAAAATCCCCCATCACACATTTGATATTAGATAGAGAGACACTCCCTTTGACAGGCCACAACATTTACTTCAGCAGATAACATTACACACAATAAAACAATGCAGTCCACCTTATCAATACTAGTCTGATTAGACAATGGGAAAGTTGATCACTAAACCTAATTAGAGCTAATCCCAGCAGACTTGTATTTAGAATAGGTTTCTTGAAGCTGAACAAAATTTAACTCTCAATGGCACACAATGAAACTGAACCAAGTGGGAGAAAGCCAGGGACAAGTCATTTCACAGGTCTGGGGACATAGTCTTAAAGGGGCATTGTTCATCAAAGTCACAATATGTCCCCAGATGGTTCTTAAAGGGCCACACACACCCAACAAAAGTCAATATGTCCTCAGGGGCACAATCTTCCAGGGGCCATAGTCATGTGGAAGGAGGCTGGCAAATAGGCTTCTCCAAAATCCAGGGAAGCAGGGCAATTTTCCATTTAAAGGGCCAGTTACAAACAGCAGTTTGTAACAATACCCTTTCTTGCCAGCCACGCTGTGGAGTACTTGGACGCGTGTGATGGAGCATTGTCCTGCATGAAAATCATGTTTTTCTTGAACGATGCAGACTTCTTCCTGTACCACTGCTTGAAGAAGGTGTCTTCCAGAAACTGGCAGTAGGACTGGGAGTTGAGCTTGACTCCATCCTCAACCCGAAAAGGCCCCACAAGCTCATCTTTGATGATACCAGCCCAAACCAGTACTCCACCTCCACCTTGCTGGCGTCTGAGTCAGACTGGAGCTCTCTGCCCTTTACCAATCCAGCCACGGGCCCATCCATCTGGCCCATCAAGACTCACTCTCATTTCATCAGTCCATAAAACCTTAGAAAAATCAGTCTTGAGATATTTCTTGGCCCAGTCTTGACGTTTCAGCTTGTGTGTCTTGTTCAGTGGTGGTCGTCTTTCAGCCTTTCTTACCTTGGCCATGTCTCAGAGTATTGCACACCTTGTGCTTTTGGGCACTCCAGTGATGTTGCAGCTCTGAAATATGGCCAAACTGGTGGCAAGTGGCATCTTGGCAGCTGCACGCTTGACTTTTCTCAGTTCATGGGCAGTTATTTTGCGCCTTGGTTTTTCCACACGCTTCTTGCGACCCTGTTGACTATTTTGAATGAAACGCTTGATTGTTCGATGATCACGCTTCAGAAGCTTTGCAATTTTAAGAGTGCTGCATCCCTCTGCAAGATATCTCACTATTTTTGACTTTTCTGAGCCTGTCAAGTCCTTCTTTTGACCCATTTTGCCAAAGGAAAGGAAGTTGCCTAATAATTATGCACACCTGATATAGGGTGTTGATGTCATTAGACCACACCCCTTCTCATTACAGAGATGCACATCACCTAATATGCTTAATTGGTAGTAGGCTTTCGAGCCTATACAGCTTGGAGTAAGACAACATGCATAAAGAGGATGATGTGGTCAAAATACTCATTTGCCTAATAATTCTGCACTCCCTGTAGAATCTGGAATATTTGAAGGGTTACTCTGTGGCGGATCATTCCTGAGTTCCTGCCCATGATGTGCATGCTCCATCTTTAGTCTCTAGTTTCCATGCTACTCATCCTTTGAGACCTACGCTGGTCCCATTGAGAACCCTGGAGAGGGGGCTATGTCATGCTGCGTCGCTCTAGCCGTTGCTAGGGACACAGCGCGACCTGTCTGCTCATTGCCTAGGGGGGAGTCGGCTCCTCTCTGCGTGAGGTGGTGATGTCATCGCCGCACACTTTCTCCTTCAGAAGCCGGTTAGGATCTCCTGTGGTGTGAATCCTGTGCCTATGTAAGTAACTTCAGTCCTATCTATCACTGCCCAAGTATAGGTGTCACTAACTGTTCTCCTGGGTTTTGCTTATTTGTATGCTGGATTGTTATATTGCTGCTGAACCTTGCTTGTCTGACCACTCTGCCTGTTTAACCCTTAACTGCTGGATTGATATACTGCTGCAGAACCTTGCTTGTCTGACCACTCTGCCTGTTTAACCCTTGACTGCTGGATTGCTATACTGCTGCTGAACCTTGCTTGTCTGACCACTCTGCCTGTTTAACCCTTAACTGCTGGATTGATCTCTGGACTGCCTTACTGTTGCAAAACCCTGCCTGCTTGACCATCCTAGTGGTTTACCTCTGGACTGCCTTACTGTAGCCAAACCCTGCCTGCCTGACCATCCTAGTGGTTTGCCCCTGAACTGCCATTCTCTGGTTTCCTGCCTGTTGCCACCAAGGACTGTCCTGCCTGTGGTAAGTGCCACTTATCTCATCTTGCAAACCTTCTCTGCTCTGGGATATTCCCTATCATTCTGGCTCGATGCCGGGATAACAAAACTACTGGCCGAGTTTGCTCTGATGGAGGAGTATCCCACGAGCATCGCAGTATATTGCAAAGTTATTTTACTATTGCAATAAACTGCTGGATTGATCTCTGGACTGCCTTACTGTTGCAAAACCCTGCCTGCTTGACCATCCTAGTGGTTTACCTCTGGACTGCCTTACTGTAGCCAAACCCTGCCTGCCTGACCATCCTAGTGGTTTGCCCCTGAACTGCCATTCTCTGGTTTCCTGCCTGTTGCCACCAAGGACTGTCCTGCCTGTGGTAAGTGCCACTTATCTCATCTTGCAAACCTTCTCTGCTCTGGGATATTCCCTATCATTCTGGCTCGATGCCGGGATAACAAAACTACTGGCCGAGTTTGCTCTGATGGAGGAGTATCCCACGAGCATCGCAGTATATTGCAAAGTTATTTTACTATTGCATTACTAAACCTCCAGATACAGGATTCAACAGGACTCATCTCAACAACATTTATGTATATCAAGGTAGAAAAAGTTACAAAGTTACTAGTCCACTCAATTGCAATTTTGGGACTAGTGGTGTGTTTTATATATATATATATATATATATATATATATATATATATATATATATATATATATACACATACACACACACACACATATATATATATATATATATATATATATATACACACACACACAACATACACAGAACAATTTTGTACAGATTTATACCGGTTCAGTGATTCTTCCAACATATGTGGAGCCGAATACATTATAGGACAAAACACACAAACAACAAACAATTGTTTGACCAAATTGATTAATTCATTCACACTATTTGAAGGAAGTTGCAGGAGAGGGCAGGAAAGGAATTTAGTCCATTTCTATTCAGTTAAAGGGACAGTCACCCCAAAAATTACTGTAACTTATTTAAATTATTTAAATAACGATCTTTACAGTAAACTGTAGCCAAATTTTCATCTAAATAAACTTTGGCAGAAAATACACTTACTGATCTCATCTGGCCTTTTTGAAATGGCCGCCTGACCCCTCCTTCTCTGACGTCTCCCAAAAGCTTGCACTAGTATAGGATCCTTTCCTTTCTTCTCGTCCCTGTGCACTCCTGCAATTTCAGCTCTCTAGCAGCTGTTCATACCCAGCACTCACTGCCTCTCATCCATGCTGTGCGCTGTGTGTTACAGAGAATGAGAGGCAGTGAGTGCCGGGCAGGCGGCGATGTGATGGTCTGTGCCCCTGTTTTAAGATTGCTTTAGTTAATACTCCAATGAGATTATAGAGAAATATTTTTATAAAAGCAGCTTCTGTTTGCCCCAACATTGAGATGCATGTGAATAAGTCCCGCCTTGTATGCCTAACTACTGCTTGTCTTTTCAGAGCCTCTCACCTCTCCTTTATTGCCCTGAAGTGCCCCCTCTCACCCTTTCTGTTATTCATAGACCGTAAACCTTCCTGGGCCAGATACGCTCTGTCATTCCTCCATACTTCTGGATAAGCTAATTCGGCAACACAACATTTTAACCTACTTTTTGTTTACCGCTTGCTTTAAATAAGGTAGGCATTTTTAGCAGTTTTGGAATAACGAAGTAACTGTTATGGCTGCTGGCTTGATGAGCTGTGAATACTAATGAAATTCTGTGTGCTTTAATGGGGTTAACAGCAGATCTACAAATAAAATTATAATTGCACCAAGTCACCAACCTCTGAATTCTGTTGGGCTGTCATTAGATTTTTCCTTCTCGTTGTGATCACGGTTTCTCCCTAACTGAGCCTGAGCGTTATCTCGCTGCCCTGGCTGCTGTCTAAGTGTGATCTCAATGAGCAATTTCCCAACCTATGTTTCTACCCTGGATTTGGTGCACATTATTCTGACCATGTTCCCGTCACTACAGCTTTTGTCACTAAGTTATGACCTGGAGAACCACAACGAGAAGATTTCCATAATGTCCATAAATAACCATACACATAAAGCAAAATACATTTCCATTTTCCTTCTCATTCTCACAGTGGCATACAACATCCAAAAACCAAACAAAATACAGAATCTATATCACACACACAATCTAACCTTATCCTATTTATTTGTCACACTGAGCCTCTAGTCACTGTGGAACTTGTAGTCTCTTCACTTAATACACCTTGAATATGCATAATCCACCTGGCTATCAGACTTTTCTTGAAGTAATTCAGTTATGTTTGTAAGTCTCTTCAACTTTATTCCATCTTTAGTATGATGTTGTTTCGGGTGTTAACCTTAATCATGATTAACATGATTAAGGGTTAACATCCGGAACATCATTGTTTACTTACCTTATTGATAAACTAATAAATTTTGATATTGGAACTTTTTGGTGTGCTGCCATTATAACTTTTTAGAATTCCCACTACAGTTTGTAATAATGTTTTGGAAATATTACCATGTAATCATTGTGCTTTATTAATGGATGCTAATCTTAAGTCAAAATGTACAGGCACAAGATTAAAGGGTTATAAAACGATGTTTCTATGCCCACATAAAAACATTTAATTTGATAGAAAATTTAATTTTGATTAAACACAACTTACTTGTGTGCTATAACAAAGCTTCCAACACTATTAAACATTATATTTCATTTTTCTTGGTGATATCATCAAATCCAGCCCCTATTGTTAAGAATATTGTCCTATTGCATTGCTTTAAATTTACATATAAATTAGTTTCATGTGCGTTCCCAAGTGAATGTTCAGTTGTTCGCAAACCTAATCGAATACACTACATAACAAGTGAATGGTACTTATCCTACCTTTGCTTAACCTTGTTGTATGTTTTTTTAAATTGAATATAATAGCTTTGCTACAAATATCATATAATAACATCAGATATATAGGGCCCCATGTACTACAGTCAGTGCGGACAAGGGTCTCAACTTGAGAACCTGTCTGCCCACCTTCACATTGTACAGGGTATACTGCCCGGATGTAGCATTACACACTCACTTGTTGCGCAATAGAAAGGCCTGTCAATCACTCTGTGCAAGCATGTTTGGGGTGATTTTAACCCATAACGACCATGACATACCATTTACATCAGCGGTCATTAAGGATTTTCTTTTTTATAATAGCATGGGTCCTGCCACAAGCTGGGGGACCGTACTATTATATCCTCCTTCCTAGCCCTCGAAAAATAGCGTGGTCTCACCAATGGCGGAGAGACTGCCCTATTAATAGCACAGTCCTCATAGAAAGACCAGCAACATACAAGGCACGTCACTAGGCCTTAAGGGGCTAATACACCATCCCAGCAACATACAAGGCACTTCACTAGGCCTTAAGGGGCTAATACACCATCTAAGAGGTGGTGGAGAGTGTAAGAAGCAATAGACTGGTGATCGCTATGTCTTGCATTGCAGGAAGCAGGTTCGCATGTGCAAGCCTGCTCTGCAAGGGCTCAAAAACTACACTGCTTAGTACATTGAGCCCATATTGTACATATTTCTTATGAAATGTGAGGTATACACTAAGACAATGATCATGCAACTACTATAAATAGTTAAGGAAAATGTAACATTTGAAATTAATGTGGAATTCTGGAAATGAATTTTTTTTTAACATGAGTGTTATAAACAGAACGTTTTTATTCTTTATTTGAAAAATGCTTTCAGTATACAGAGAAAATTACACACCATCAATTTAAAGATGATAAACCTTTGGCGCCGTTAGTAAAGTACATGTGAACGATTGCCATAACTTAGAAATATCAGCTGCCTTTCAGATGCTTTTTATCTATCTATCAGGATGCAAGAGGTAAACATATATTGAAGAAACAGAGGTAGCACCCCACTCTTTGGGAAAGAGATAAGCATCTATCTCAGAGGAGATGTGAGACAAAGATTACTAGCATACACGTGACAGAATAATTTATTCCCTAAATTGAAATGTCGTTGGATTTATGAAGACGTTTCCTTCGGCATAGCAAACGAAGAAAAATGTACATACACTGGAGAGAGACAAATGGCAGAGTAAACAAAATAACTGATAACTAGAAAATCCATTTCCAGAACATAATTCTACACTTGCAGTTTCCATCTTTGTCAGGCATGAAATAAAAAATGGCAGGGGAATTAATAAGCTTTCATAGTTTGTACGGGCACGTGGTAAACAAATGACATTCTCTGATAGATTTGTCAGTTTGGAATTTCACATTGTGTTTCGTGTCTGAGGACTGACTGAATGGAAATGTTTTCTAGTGTAATGTATAAATTTGCATGAGATTGAATGTTTCTTTTCTACGCACTCAATGCCAGGGCATAGTTTAATAAAAAGGTGTCTGAATGAGAGCAAATGTTGGACTTGGTGGAAAAGAATTATATATATCAGCCTCCAGAAATTACAAATTAATCCGGTCAGGGTTGGCTTCCTAAAAGGCCTAGATTTTAAAGCAAAGCCTTGGTCATTAAAACATAAATGAGACAGGCAAGAACAGACTTATCTTTTTTATTTAAATCTGGTACCATTCCCTCTGCTTTGTAGGCACATTCACAATCCACCTCTGCGCTTTCTTCCTATTTTTTTCACAAAAAAACGACACCTCTCCTATGTTCGCCATAAGCCACCTTTTCTTTTACATATCATCCTGTTTTTTTCCTCTCGCCTCTAATGGTACAATAGTGAAAACTATTATAAAAACAAACCACGAGCATGGTGTGGTATAAAGAGCAGACACATGGTACCGCATGAATAACACTTCTGCATTCACAATGGTCAGATATATTTATAGATTACGGATTGTCATACTACCCAAATGAGTAAAACCTGGCAAACTGAATAAACAATTCAATAGTAACTTACTATATTACACAATATGGCAAGAGGCACAAACTAAATTTGTACCATATAAAAAAAACTGATATAAAAGAGAAATTATATATTTTTTTCTTTGTTGGATCTAAATATATCACTTTCTTAAATGAAAACTCATTTTGAAAAAACCTACTTTTTGTTTTCATGGCTGTGGGGGTGTCCATATAAAATATATATATAGATATATATACACATACACACATACACACATATATACCAAAAATATTTAATATGTACAAACATGCACCGCCCAGTATTTTCTGTATCAATCAAAACCAATTTATTTTAAGCTGTTTCAAGCTAAGCACATATTTTAAGATGTTCAAATGACTCTCCATTTAAATGCATGTAAAAGTATTTTTGAGTTTGATGTCCCTTTAATGATTAAACTGTGTACAGTTATAGAATATGGTAGGTAGAGATGCATTTGAGTTTATGGCTCTGAAGTTACACACCAATTCACTGCTACATAATGTGCAAGAAATGATGGTTAAGGGGACATTTTAAGTAGTATTCTCTGCACTGTGCTGTACATTGTAATGCTATAACATTTAAATAAACATTAATAGCATATGTCAGTAATTAAACTCTGCTCTGTAAAATAAATGTTTTAAAATGATTTAACACTTATTTTGTTACCACAACTTAAAATGCTTTCTTTCAAAATGGAACAATTCAGGCATATACGCCAGGTGGGACCCATGTTCCTAGCCTCCTTTGCTGTAGCCAGATGTAGATGTGCTTGGCTTCCGTGCTAACCAATCACTGTGTAGAATGTTGCAGGTTCATGTCAATGTCACCATACTTATAGTAGGTATGATAGAGGCACTCCTGGCACTCTGTAGGGAGCAAATATGCATAATTTTCAGAGGTAATTATTAACGTATATTGCAATGACGCTTTTATTTGTAAATTAGACATTTACAGGGAAGCTAAATGTAGTGTAGTCCAAAGTAAACACAAACATAGAATAATTAAGCTGTGTTACATGGTTAAGTAATTTCCTTGTTTGATATATCTATGTGCTTTAGTAATACTTGGGAACCTTGTGCTATGCATAACATTTGGAAAATCTCTCAGTGGACACAGAACAGGTCAGCCACCCACTGAGTTTGCAGAACAGCAGTTTATATGCCCCTTGCTGCCTCACAGGCATGATATATGGGATAAGCTTTGTGAACCCCAAATAGTGATGCCCGTCTATCCAATAGATGGCTTTATAAGAGTAGACGTTGAATAATACCCACATAATGTAAGGCAAATGCCAGGAAATTAGCTAACACCTCTGCATGAGCAGCAGGCTATCAAGTGGCATCTCTCAGTATGCATCTAAGGAAAGCAGTGTAGTACATTTCAAGGTACATTAGCTCTCAGACTGTTTGCTTTATGGTGGAACAAGTTGCTTTCCCTAGAAACTAATCTTGTCTAACAAGCATCAATGTATTTGATATAACACCTAATTAAACTTGGAACCTAAGTAAAATGCAGACTGTACACTTTGGCAAGAGCATTCTGCTCAGTCTTACCGCTTCTATACAGCGCTGACAGGGTGGAACCTTGTCCAGAAAAGAAAATATAAAAATGCCAATGAAAGTTTGTAATACTATTTACATAGTTACATTTCCAATTATCTAGCCACTTCTATTGTATTTTTAATTTGCAATAGGTCTACATATATTATTTAGTATATCATATCCTAATTAAAATGACATTACCACTTGTAAACTATTAATGTTATTTATGCTAGCTGCAATATTAGGAGAAAAACTATTTTAACTACTAATTAAAACAAACCATTTTAATTTTATAGCCTTATTTTTTTCTGCAGTTCCCAAGAACAAATCCCTTCTCACAAATAAAGAGTAAGATGCATAAATTAAAAGAAATATTTCACTATATAATTAACATAATTTATTAGGCCTCCATAATGGCAAGAGCACTGGTATTTTCAGACTTCCGCTTTCGGAGGATGCATTATTCAACTGTGTCTATATACAGGAGAAGATAGATAATCTAGAATGAAAATCATTTTGGTCATTTAAAATATTGCAATTTTTTTTTTAACTAATAGACTATTTCATTAGGAAGAGGATGTTAGTTTAATGTATACTTGAAAATAAGGTGTGACTTTTAATCTATCATAGCTTCCCTAGAACTTAGATTAATCTTGATCCAAACTGGACACATTTTAGGAGCAGAGGTAGGCTCACATATGATATGAACAAAATGACATGTGGCGTTCAGCACGTGCACAAGCGTGTAAGCAGTAACGGGAGGACTGGGGCAGTTGTCCAGTAAAATATATGTAAAAAATGGAGACTTAACTGATTGGATCTTATCTAAGGTGCAATATAAACAAATGGCTAAGAGAGGCTACATGGCTGTGGGTATAATCTGAGGACCGATGTGCACAGGGGTGACAAGGGTCTTATCTGATGCAGGCACGTGTCTGACATAGAAGTTGCAGGGACACAAATCTAATCTGAGATCTGGTATAAGCACAAGGGTGACAGAGAGAGCAGTCCCAGAGACATATAGTTGTCACGGGGACTACAAGGGCTGTGGGTGTAATCTGAGGTCTCATGTGGGAATAGGGCTGAAAGAGGGGCTCCTGGCCAGTAATATGTTTTGAGGTCCAATATATGTATGCAAATGACAGTCTAAGTAAAAGGGTCTGATTCTAGCTCTGATGTGAAAATGTATCTGAAAGATTTGCATGGTCTTCAAGTATATTTGTGGAGGAGTGATGACAACAATGCTCTGAATATCATACATATTTTTCCCTACTTTCCAATAGCAAATTAATTCCTCTAAACTCATAGTGGGACTATAATGACCCTTTAAGTATCGCAGCAAAAATACATCTCTTCTCTTAAAGGCAGGACACGAATCAGGGATAATATAATAAACAAATCAGGTCCAAACACTGACCCTGAAACTCTCTAACAGTAACTTTACTTGCCCGTTTAGTCTTCTAAAAGCAATGAATCTGATAGCTAAACTCCATGCAACAATCTGTTATTTTTAAAGCTAGCTGTAGACAATGCAGGTTTAAAGGGGCATTGTACTAAAACATTTCAAGCATGTGTTTCAAAGACCAGCATTTAATTATAAAAATAAATATATTAGTATGTTCCTTATAAATTTAAATTCAAATTAATCCTACACTATAGGTTTTGCATATCCAACTTTTCACTGGCTATTAAGAACCACTGCATCTACTTTACTGGTAGAGGGAGACACACGTCTGTAAGTGTAACATGAAACCTTCATGACTGAAACTTCTTTCTTTTACTTTTTTTTTTAATAAAATACACTTTGAAATGGACTTTTTTTTAAATAAAACAACAAAAGTTGACTACATTTTCCCTCAGTTCATAACGTCACTGACCATTTAAATGTAATTAATACTCAAATGGAAACTGTAGTCAAGTTGTTTAATCTAATAGAGGCCATGTATTTGAGGGCTTTTTGTTTTTTTTGTGTGTTTTTTCTTTTTCGTTTACAAGGCTCACGATTCTTCCCTGAATAAACCAGTGTTTTCTTGTCATACTTGAAGAGGCGTGTCTCTTTAGATCCTGTAAACTAGAAGCAGTTGTCTTTATTAGCCAGTGAGGATTAGTTAAAAGTACAAAACCAATATTGCAGCATTCATTTCAATTTAACTATATAAATCTTTTATTAAGATTTTGTCTTTTATTTTTATTTAAAAAAAAGCAAACATATTTTGACATATGTAAATATTTATACGCATGGCAGAATTTTTTTTGGCAGAATAGCCCTTTAAGTGCAGTAAGTTTAGTAAGGCTGGGTATTTATATGCAGATAGCAAATGTATGTGAATTTGACAAGTTTATCTAGTTCTGAAGGAATATAATCAGCATCAGTAAGACTGGTCTAATGCCGGAATGCCTTTATTGACGTTGATTGTATACGTATCACTCATCTCCAAATCTTACATTATAACAGGACGAGGTTGCTAAGATACAAAGATACTAATATTATGGTATATTGCTTCCTACTCAAGGATTTCATGCACTCTGGGAATTCCTGACATTCTTTACAATAAATGATCCAAAATTCTATGCATTACGCTGCGAAACTTGCCTCAAGTATTCCTTCAAAACACACTTGTTCAAAGATGCATGCAATCTGTACTAACATTTTGCTATGGTTTTTTTCATCATATCTCCCTTATGTTTTTGTCTAAGCTTCAATATTATATCCTTTAATATGCAAGGAATGGACAACTATCTCTAGCCAACATTCAAATAATAGAAGGAAAATGTGTCATTGATAAACAGAATATTTATCTAAATGTTTCTAATAAACAAATGTCAACTACATTTTTTGTGTATATATATATATATATTATTTTGATATATTTCAAATGTAAAATATAATAAAAAACTGAAATATGCAAATGAACATTTGTCTTAATTTTGCTATTTTAAATATGCTTTTAAAAATCAAATGTCACATTTGATATTTTAATGTTACGTTTGATATATTAAAATATAACATTTGCTTACCAAGACAAATGTCAGACTGTTCAGCAAATATTTGCGTATCATTTAGAATAAATGAGTGCAGCAAAAATGTAATCATTTTATTACCTCAAAAGTGCCAAAGTATTCAACCATCCCTATTTACAGACCCACTTGTCCTGTATATAGGTGGTCTATATTACAGAGGGTATCCTTTTGGATAGTCACCATTCAAGATGGGTAGAACCGAGATAAGAACCAATGAGATTTGCCCTAGCCTTTGGTGCCAATAAGCTAAGCAATATTCAAGTGCATTGAATAACTGAGAAATTTGGTCCTCAAAAATGCATAGTTAAGGTAGAAAAACTGCAATAAAATACCTCTGAGAAACCAGGTTTCCTAAGCTGCTGGACATATTTTTTTCACAATAAATAATTTTGCTCAGTCATATGTGCAGGTGAGGGATTTTTGCTCATTCTAACCATTAACAATTGTGCGATTTACTGTCTCATTATGATATTATAGAATTTATTATGATCATTGAAAGAATTTGGCATGTTAGTTTACATTCTTATCCTTACTATCATATGTCTGTTAATATCTTAAAATAAATTACAATACTTCTTTAGAACTTGTTTACTTTAACATCATGTATTGGAGCATATAGATGGACCATATATCTTGATTGTTCCTTGTTTAATGGTTTTATTTCCCTCAATGGATACCTCTTTTATCTCTGTAATTTGCGAACTTTCCCTGTGTTTTTTGCCTGAATGACCCCTAGCCCAAATGTCCATAGATATCCCCTCCCTTAACTTTTTTGCAGGCCAATCTGACACTAATATATCTCTCTCCCTCAGCTGAATTTAAAGTATATTTGCCACAGTATTTAAAGAAAATTCACAGACCAACATACTTCAGCTGCATCACAGCCCTCTGCAACCAGGAAGCCTCTGGAAGATAGACCCAGTAGCAACACATTATTTAGCTTGCCTCAATACAAAAAGAAAGCAGCTCGATCCTCCTTTTCCTACAGAGCACCACAATTATGGAACAACCTCCCACACACTTTAAAACCTTCCCCAAGCCTAATATCCTTTAAGAGATCCCTCTCTACATATCTCAAAACAGAATGCACCTGTCATGGTTGATTTTATATTTCCTACCTGTTCTATGTTAAATTTTTGCATATATTATGTATTATTATTGTTATTATTATTTTTGAATTTTATTGTACCCTATTGTATCAATGCAATGTCTTGTGGACCCAGGACTTACTTGAAAACGAGAGAAATCTCAATATATCCTTCCTGGTAAAATATTTTATAAATAAATGTTTGTGAACAAACCATTTGATTGTAGTACATACCAGTGAATATTATATAATTATTTTTTATATTAATATCACAGCCTTGAAGATGTAATGTCTAATTTTACCAATCAACTACAAATATTTCAAGATTCTTTATAAACATATTTTAAAATAGGTCCCTGTAGATGGGTGTCTGGAGAAGCCAGGTAGGACAAGGAATGTTGGTCTTTATATACAATTATAATATTAGCATTTGTCTTTATTAGCAATATTATTTATGTGCATTCCCATTTATTGCATGTGTGGAAAATGCAAAATGAATTTTGTAGATGGCAAAAGGACATTTAAAACCCAACCTTGTGGCATTTAAAGGGACATGAAACCACAATTTTTATTCATGATTCAGATAGATTATACAATTTTAAACATTCCAATTTACTTATTTTATCTAATTTTCTTAATTCTTTAGATACCCTTTGTTGAGGAGACACCAATGCACAAGGGTGAGCTAATCACACAAGGGATCTATGTGCAGCCACCAATCAGCAGCTACTGAGCCTATTTAGATATGATTTTCAACAAAGGGTATCATATATGAAGCAAAATAGATCATAGACGTAAATTGGAAAGTTGTTTAAAATTGCATGCTCTTTCTAAACCATGAAAGAAAAAAATTGGGTTTCATGTTAAAGGGACAGTAAACACCAGAATTTTTGTTGTTTAAAAAGGTTGATAATCCTTTATTACCCATTCCCCAATTTTGCATAACCAACACAGTTATAATGATATACTTTTTACCTCTGTGATTACCTTGTATCTATGTCTCTGCAAACTGCCCCCTTATTTCAGTTTTTTTGACAGAAGTGCATTTTAAGCCAATCAGTGCTGGCTCCTATGAGCTTCGCGTGCCTGTGCTCAATGTTATCTATATGAAACACATGAACTAACGCCCTCTAGTGGTGAAAAACTGTCAAAATGCTTTCAAATTAGAGGCAGTCTTCAAGGTCTAAGAAATTAGCACATGAACCTCCTAGATTTAGCTTTCAACTAAGAATACCAAGAGAACAAAGGAAAATTGGTAATAAAAGTAAATTGGAAAGTTGTTTAAAATTACATGCCCTATTTAAATCATGAAAGATTTTTTTTTACTTTACTGTCCCTTTAAGCATCACAATTCCTGTCACCAATTAAAAAAAATGATATCTGTATGTGTCTCAGAAACTGACATTCAGCTTATTTTATTTAATGAACTAATGTTCCCATGTTGATTTGATTTCAGGGTGTTATAGGTATAATGTCAGTATCCTCTGAGATGGATCTTATTGGTTAGTACATAATTTTTGTATTATCTAAAACCATTTGCTGCAATTGTCATAGCTGTATCTTGTAATTAGTACAGAACATCATCAATTATGATCATGGCAGGACATGGTTGTTAAATTGGAAAAGAATAAACACATTTACTCACATGGCTGGACCTTCATCTTATTACCTTCAACCATTTTCTCCACAGTTATGCTCAGAAGGTGTAAAAGCCCTAAAAGAAATTATCTACTTGACAGTGCAGCCATATTTATAACTCGCAAAATTATATAAAGTAAAGAGCTTTTAAAGGGGCATGAAAGATTGACATTAAATTGTGCACAGTAGTTTGAAGGGATATGAAACCCACATTTTTTGTCTTGTGATTCAGACAGAACATACCATTTTTAAAAAGTTTCCAATTTATTTCTATTATCAAATTTGCTTCGTCCCCATGATATTCTGTGTTGGATACCTACAGTAGGTAGGCATACAGAGCACTAGATGACAGGAAATAGTGCTGTCAAATGGATCTTGCAAATGGATAACATTCTTGCAAAACTGCTGGTATATAGTGCTTCAGAAATGGGTGGCTCCTAAGCTCTGCTTTTCAACAAAGGTTTACAAGAGAACTAGGAAACATTGATAATAGAAGTAAATTAGAAAGTTGTTTAAAAATCTGATGCTCTATCTGAATCATGAAAGAAAACTTTTTGGTTTCATATCCATTTAAGTCTGAAAATAGTGGTGAGAATTGGTATTAAACATTGCTTACATCCCAAGTTTAAGTTTGCCACCTATCTGTCCGTAATTGGCCTTAGCAAGGTTGATCACATAAGGAACTGCAAAACTGTGTATAATTTGCTAGCAACATGACAGTAGAGCCATGTCTGCTCCAGTGTGACAACTGGATAACAACCCCATAAAAACAAGATACATAAAAAAAGAAAATCACACAACACTGTTTACATTACATTCTTTCCAACATCAATGCAGGAGCCAAGTGAGGGAATGTACCTATAGGCAGGGGGATGTATTTCCTAATAACAAACCCAGCACAGCAACAGTTTTCTGTGGCAACTGCAGGTATGTTGTTTGTCCCCTGCACGTATTTGATGTATTATGTCAATCATTGCAGATCCTTTAACATAAACACCCTCTATTGAGTGAGTGCCAAACTTTTTCTATGTTTCACAAATTTCATATAACTGGGATTTGTGTTCATTTGTGTTTAGGTATTACATGTTTGAGTATTCACTATCTCCACATGTACAGAATTAAACAAAAAATCAAAGTCTCTTAGTTTGTGACTTTAACAGCAATTGGTTGCAATTTGTTTAATGTAACATGTTGTGTCTTGTTTTATGATTTATTGTGAGAATTTCTTGTTTTAATGCTTTATTGCAATTTGTCTGCTGCTACTCCCCTCGGGCTTTTGTTCTAACAATGCCCAGACTGCCTGATTTACAAAAATTTGATGAAAAGGAAAGGCCAGAAACAGCAAAACAACAAAATTATGTTTTTGCAGCTCCTTCGGTTTATCTATTATTATTTTTTTCCCTCAGTCATTTCTGTTTTGTACTTTGATTAATATCCATGGGGGATCCATAACCCATGCTGCGATGATGCTTTCCCCATAACATTGCCAAGCAGATTTACACAAATGTAAGGAAATATAAATATGAGTTTTTGTGAAATGTAGACATGAGCTATAACCAGTGACGTACTGCTCTGGGCTGTCCTGAAAGGGCATGAATCAACAAGAGATGCTAAAATGATGTTGTTCTTAGAGTACAGAATGTGCTTTTCCCATAGAAAAACAATATTGGTTTTAGCATTAAAATGCACAATGTAACGTGAGGGAGATCACAATAATAATCTTGTAGGGTAATAAGTTCCAAAAAAGCTACATTTGGACCCAAAATAATAGTTTTTATATGTTTTACAGATTAAGTATGATTGATAAAGTATTAATTAAATTGTATTCTATTCAAATTGTTTTTTTAATTCCAAATCAAACTGTATTATTTGAGGCATATGGCAAAAATTATACATGGCTAGGAGTCCTCAGCAGTTGCTAGGTGGGCAGAGCACAAGCTTTATTTTCAATATGGCAGCAATCATTTCAGCCCCATAAGAGATCTTGAAACAAAGCACTTGTACATTGTTGCCAACTGTCAATTAAGCAGGAACAAAGAGAACACCACAAATTTCCTCCCTCATATTTAGATTTTTATGGAAAAAAAATATCTTGATGCAAACAAAATTGCAAACTTTGGTGGCTGCAGTTGTCATACTTTTCCCCTTGTATATCAAACTGAAATGTAATGCCACAAATGCATGATGCAATTGTTTTGTAACAAACCTATGGACTATGAAATTACTACATGTATTGATGAGAATGTGAAGGAATGACAATGTAGAAGTTTAATCTTGAAATGGGTAGGTCTTAAAAACATGAAGCTATGAAGAACTTTGAAAGAAAAACTGCACGTGTCCTGAAGGATGAAATGGACAGTAAGCTAGACAAATTTGCTTATATATTCATTGAAACAACCATTTAACTCTTACGTTGTCACCTAAACATGCTAACCTGCCTCTTCAAGCTATAGATTGGCAGGGAACAGCTTGACCTTCAAGCTTCCTGGCCTTCAAGTTCCGTGCCTATGAATTGCTTGACGATATACTGCATTTAAGCATGAAAAAGATTTTACCCTTGAAAGAAAAATCCATAGGTAAATGCTGGTGACAAATATGAACAGTTTATGTTTCTAGGCCCAAACACAGGGCATAGGCATAACTGAATCATTATGCCCACAGAATCATTGAGAAAGGCCTGTTTCCAGGCTAAAACACCACCAATTAGCAAGTTCTATCCAGGGTGCTGAATCAAAAATGGGCCGGCTCCTAAGCTTAGATTTCTGCTTTTTCAGCAAGATAGCAAGAGAACGAAGAAAACTGATAATAGGAGTAAATTAGAAAATTGCTTAAAATTGGATGCCCTATTTGAATCATGAAAGAAAAAAATGTGGGTTTCGTGTCCCTTTAAGCAGCAAGAATCACTGAAGGGTGACTCAAAGGGTAGTTTGATCATTGTGTGTGTCTATACACGTGCACACAAACAAATTATTTTTGCATCCAGATCAGTGAACACATTTTAAAAAATATTGAAAACCATTAGCAGTTGTGTTCATCCTGCTGTCCTATTAGTGAACAGTAAAAGCATAAAACATTTTAACAAAGTTTTGTGTCTTAAAATGATGGAAGGAGATATCTGCTATATGCAGCTATGATGTATCATGAAAAAAAAGGGAAACAAAAGAACAAAATGAGGTTTAAAAATATTGCACCAACAACAACATATCAGCAGCTACCATGTTGCTTATCTCTACATAAAGGTTCTGCTGTATCTTCCTTTCCCCCCAAAAAAATAAAAAAAACTGACAAGTGAGAGTAATTTTACATTTAATTGAAAACAACAGGAAACATTATCTTGTTTCACATCGCACAACATTTTGTGTGTTGACATTGGCTGCTTTCTGATGGTCATTTAACACTGAAAGAAATCAAGGCACTCTCAACTTATTTCTTATCAGCTCCTGAAGTCATGTGGAGTCACCTTTTCACATATCATTAAGTCCCGATAAGTAGAAACAACATAACATCCTTCACTTTTTTACCCATCAAAGCATTTTTTGTTCTTTCTTCTTCGATTATCCCATAACCCTGACAGTAACCTGATGCTCAGATCCTGGAACCAGTGGATATTGGATTTCTTACTTGGCCCTATATATTACTCATTAAAAAATGTGTGGCATCCAAAAAGTTTCTTACAACTGTGATAAAAGAGAATTTGATTGCTGCACAATAAATTAGTGGGATATTTGGACAAATTGGCTACTTGACGTTTTAAAAAATGTCCCATTTGTATTTTAAAAATATAAAAGGTTTCAAAAGAACTGGTGATATTTAAAATTGTAGTTACTGGATTTGAATGGGACATAAAATGTAAAAATGAATAGTTTTAAGTATGCTGAAACGACACTGCAACATTCTGCAAAGTGATTAGATCATTGCACAAGGTCATTTATAACTGTCCCCAATTGGTCACAGCCAAGACAACCAAGAACATCAATTCCACCTGCTCTTAAAGGGACAGTTAACACCAGAATTTTTGTTGTTTAAAAATATAGATAATCCCTTTATTACCCATTCCCCAGTTTGTTGCAAAACCAACACTGTTATATTAATACACTTTTTACTTCTGTGACTAACTTTTATCTAAGCATCTTCTGACCGCCCCTAATCACATGACTTTTAGTTATTTTGCATATAGTGGCATTTTAGCCAATTAGTGCAGTGTCTGCTACTAGCCACGGGCGTGATCACAATGCTATCTATATGGCCTACATGAGCTTGCTCTCCCCTGCTGTGAAAAGTAAATAAAATAGAGGCGGCCTTCAAGGGCTTAGAAATTATCATATGTGCCTCCCTAGGTTTGCTTTCAACTAAAATACCAAGAGAACAGAGCAAAATTGTTGATAAAAGTAAATTGGAATGTTGTTTAAAATTACATGCCCTATTTGAAAAATGAAAGTTTTTTTTGGACTTGAGTGTCCCTTTAAGTACAATACAAAGTAATAGAGATCCACTGACGGGAATACTATTTATGAAAGGGCAAACACTCAATCCCCTGTAAATGTTAAAACTACTGCTGGTAAAAAAACAAAAAGGAGGCGGCTGCCTTTGCGGCAGCCATGATAGTTTGCTTAGTTTGAAGCTGTGAAGATAAGCTGATAAACCCGCTGGTTATCACTCACTATAGATGCCATCCGTCCTCATCAGCATAGATTTAGCCAATAATACTAATGTCACTCTTGGACTTGCTCCTCAAGACAGGTTTAATCACAAGAACTCCACCACAGAAGTACATGGATGAAGAATATAAGAGAGGACAATGAAGATGTATTCTTACCATCTTAATCTGTTTTTTTCTTTTAAATTAATGATC
The DNA here is from genome assembly GCF_027579735.1 of Bombina bombina. Taxonomy (NCBI): domain Eukaryota; kingdom Metazoa; phylum Chordata; class Amphibia; order Anura; family Bombinatoridae; genus Bombina; species Bombina bombina. The sequence goes on from NC_069499.1 coordinate 538,510,294, forward strand.
CAATGTAGTTTTCAAATTATATTTGAAAGTATTCTAAATGATTCTGCAGAGGAATGAAACACTATGCATTGGTATACATAAATATGCTGCTATTACCCTATTAAGGGATCGCTGTTTTAAAACAGTATTTGAAGCAAAAAGTCTGAGATTTTGCACATCTAATTTGCATAACTTACCCAGAATCCTCTTGTGCAGTGGTAACAATGTATATAGAGTTTTACTGGGGAAAAGCAAGCGGGGATACTTGTCTAGATGTGCTAATTTCTTATGCAATTTTTTTTTGTTGATTTACTTTTGAGTCATGGAGGATTTTAATCTCAACTTTTATCTCCACCATAATTTTAACGAATTTAAATATGCAATAAAAACAACATTGGTTTTTTTTATCCACATGCATTGTATATATTAGAAATTATATATTACATTAAAACCATAAGGATATATTTTATTAGTAAAAGTTTGCATTATTTTGTAGCCCATGGACATAAATATTGAAAAGTTTCTTCACTATTGGTAATATGACCTGCTTTGCTATAGCCAATAAGGGACAGGTATGAATGAGCTCTTGCACTGATCAAACAACCAATCTGTAGGATGTGACAGGGTCAGTATTCTGGATCTTTCAGGATACACTCCAGCTTCTTTATAGGGACATTCTACTCCAGAATTGTTATTGTTTAAAAAGATAGATAATCCCTTTATTACCCATTCCCCAGTTTTGCATAACCAACAGTTATATAAATACACTTTTTACCTCTGTGAATACCTTGTACCTAAGCCTCTGTAGACTGCCCGCTTATTTCAGTTCACAAAATAGTTTATTTTTAAATAATAAATCTTTTCTGTGTAGTAACACATCAAATTCTGCATATGTATATTCAGTTTCACTGTACATTCACTAGATTTCTCACACTGGGAAATATCATCACTGAAAAGCAGGCAAGACTGATATGGCTGAAAAGATGGAGGACAGTGCTTTGAATATTAGAAACCAATGACAATGTTTCCACATTAAAATATAGGTTACTCCCATGGAACGCCCTTGAAACTCCCACGGAACAACTATATATTTGTCATGTCTGCAATCTACTTTGTTACTAAAGACAAAAAAACAACTTATTCTAAAAAATATAGGAGCCAGGGGAATTGTATAATATAATGTTAGAATATGTATGTAAACTGTAAGTGTGATCGTACTAATCTTCTATTGTGTCCTTAGGCGTTTATTCTTTTCTTATTTTAAGATTGCTGTTGCGTGTTCTCAATATTCCAATTTACATTATAACGAGCAAACGTTCTATATCAATATTATTTTATATATCTATATTTATATAGAACACATTTGCTATAATATTGTAAATCAATAGAAATTAATGCACAGGCAATTAGCTCATCTAGGCAAGTATCCCCGCTTATTTTTACCCACTCCAAATACGAATATTGCAAACGCAACATTATAATCACAATATTGTGAAATATGAATATTGCAAACACATCGCGATCACAATATTGTGAAATGTAAATATTGGCATTACGTGTTCTCAATAGAATGTAAATATGAATATTGATAATGTGCAATAGCAATCTTAAAATAGATAAAAATACACACCTAAGGACCCAATAGATTTGTACGCTTACAGTTTACATACATATTCTACTATACTATATATATATATAATATATATTAAACAGTGTATATACATATATGATATACCCACAATCCCTCAGCTCCTATAGGTGTATTATTGATATGTTTAATTCACTATTATATTGTAAGAACAGGGGTGAGTTTCTGTTGACTTATGTAAATTGTATTGTCATACAGTACTGTGTATTGGTATCATTTACATTACACGTTTGATGTAGGTGGCGATTCTGCTTTGAATATATCGCCAGTATCAGAGAGGCATCACTACCCACTGATGTATGGCAATATGCATCTCGGTGAAGCTGCCTTTAAACAGTACGGTCAGCCCTTTGGAATATTTTGCAGGCTCTCTCAACACCACAACGGAACCCTTTTGAACATCTGATGGCACTTTTGATCATCAAGGCCTTAGTAACTTGGCATGGCTACCCTCTGCTTTGTAAGAAATTAGATTCATCATACCAAACACTGTAGAAACATTACTGCAATGATTTCCAAAAATAATCACTAATTACATAGTTTAAAAATGTTATCTATTTCAAGCAAAACAAAATTTAAACATGTTTAATCTTAGTAGCCATATTTGAACTAAATTGTGTTTTCTGGTACTCTACATGACATTGATTACGATCCATGTTGGAAAATATTTTTAACACCATACGGTTCGGTGTAGCGTTTTATATCATTTGATGATTATTTTTTTTTTTACTTCTAACATTTTTGTCTAAATTAAATTGCCAATTTTTCTCAAGTAATAACTAAGTGGTGGAATTTTTCAGGAAAGCTAAAGGCAAGAAGATACTATAATGAGAGCTTAAATCTTTTTTCTTAGAAATGTTACCTTCAGAATTGCTGCAATTAAGTAATATTGTGTGGTTACTTAGCAATATGAAGTAATTGCAAATATGGATGCAAATTCTTTAGCGTACATCTTGGACCAGTTGTCAAACTATATAACTATAATATTTTTTTGTGGCTAAAGATACATACATTTCTTTTATAGTATTTTGTGCTTTTGTATAGTAGCGTAAAAAATATTTATTGTATCATCAAAATGATTGCACCAGACATACTTTGAAATATCACAATCAAATATAAGTTTAGTTATCTACTCACAGTACAACACAACAGTGATAACTTTAAAGGGACACAGTGTATATGTATGCTGGTCTGCAATTGGCTGATAGATGTCACATGATACACATAAAAAAATCTACTGCCGACTTGAAAATCGGACTAAATGTTATTGTATTTGCTTTTATGAACTTCTTAATTATGTAATTATACTTTATTTACTAGTCATTTAAACAATTTGAGATTAAAATACAAGTTTTATTCATATTTTATGAAACAACTTTAAAATACATATTTTTTCATTATTTATTCTGTCCCCTTTTCCTGTAATTTAATTATGAAATCATGAGCTTTTTAATTCAGCAGTTTCCAAAGTGCAACGCAAACTGCTTTATGGACACTGAAACTTTACACTTATTTTTTTAATATTTAAAGGGACATGAAACTCAAAAACTTACTTTCATGATTCACATAAACGGGTAGATTTACTAAGCAGCGGTGGCTGCATCCTCCGACAATAGTAAGACCACTGCTCCTTAACTTCTCCGCCATCTTATAGGGGGCGGACTGAAATCATCCAGATCCAATACGATCGGGATGATTGACACCCCATGCTATTGGTTGATTGGCCGCCGGTGAGCAAGGGTCGGCATTGCACAAGCATTTCACTAGAAATACTTGTGCAATGATGAATGCTGACAGTGTATGCTGTCTGTATTTAGCGAGGTCGAGTGGATATGATTTGCTACAGGAAATCATGTCCGCTCAACCTTTAATAAATCTACCCCAAACAATAATTAAAAAAAAAAAAAAAAAAAATCCAAATCCCAAATTTGCTTTGTTCTGTTGCTATTGTAGATATGTAGCGTGCACATGTCTGGAGCACTATATAACAGGAAATGGTGCCCCCATGCTCTTGCTAATGTATAACATTGTTGCAAAACTGCTGCCATATAGTACTATAGCAGACACGTGCACACACCGACATTTGATAACAGAAGTAAATGGGATTGTTTTTTATTTGTATACTCTATCTGAATCATGAAAGAAACATTGAGGCGGGGTTATGTTTCTTTAATAAAATGTTATATAATTTGAAAAAAAACACATCTACATATAATTCTAGGGTTTATTTACGGTTTAATTTTCCATTAAACCACATTAAAGTAATGTTTTATATTGTTGCTTCCAATAGTTGGCAATTTAAAGTGTATTACTTTTTTGTAAAATGTATATTCCTGCACTGAGAAAAAAAATATATACTTTTTGTCTTTACGGTTGTTGGGCTTGTGACTTTTTCACTAATAAGGTTGTGCAAATGTTCCTTATTATCTCACAGACCAATGCTCATATAACAGTTATTGCCCAATGTTCCATTTTACCTGCTGCAGTGTTTTAAATGGGCATGAACATGCAATTTCAGCTCTCTAGTTTACCTATCTAATTTGCTTTGATATCTTGTTATCTTTTATTGAAAAGAATACCTAGGTAGACTTAGGAGCAGCAATGCATTACTGGGACCTAGCTGCTGTTTGGTGGCTGCACATTTATGCCTCTTGTCATTGGTTCACCCAATGTGTTCACTAAGCACCCAGTGGTGCATTGCTGTTCCATCAAAAAAAGGGGTACCAAAATAATAATGCAAATTTGATAATAGAATGCTCTGTCTGAATCATGAAAGAAAATTTTGGGTTTCATGTCCCTTTAAATTGTTTACAAATAATAGTTATTTTATCTTTATTTTGTTATGTACATGCTTTGTCTGTTGAATCCACCACCTAAACTGAAAATGTCAATACTGTTGCACTGGCTATGTAAAAGCAAGAGACCAAAGCAGAAATCAACCTCACAGTAAGTGAGAGTCCAGTCATTTTGGAAAGATGTTCCTCCAGCTGTTTTATATGCAATTATCTCTTATCAGCTGCTTGTTCAAGTACATTGTCCCTTTAAAGTGACAGTACCATTTTTTTAATATACAAAACTAATGGCGGTTAGGTTGCCTGATACTAGTAAATAGACATTGTAATTGTTCTTCAAAATTCAAATGTGGGCTACATGCAAAAGTCTAGGGTAAATATTCACTATCAGTGTTAACATAAAAAAATACCAATGTAAAATTAAACTCCTTTTGGTTTAACTTCCATAATGCAGTGCTTCTACATATATATATATATATATATATATATATATATATATATATATATATATATATACACACACACACACACATATATATATATATATATATATACACACACACACACATATATATATATACACATACACAAACACACACACATATATATATACATATGTTGTGGGTAAAATCAGAAATCTGGGTAATCCTAGGATTATCTGGCTAATGCTAGGATTACCCAAGAAGCTGTGGGTAAAGCCTGATGTTTCTGTTTTGGCTGTTTCCCCCATTTACAATATTTTTATTATTTATTTTTTTGCCCCACCGATCCTTTGGCATCTACCCCAAGTGAACCTTGGGGAATGAGAATTACCCAATATCTGAATATACCCGCAATATATATATATATATATATATATATATATGTGTGTGTGTGTGTGTGTGTGTGTGTGTGTGTGTGTGTGTGTGTGTGTGTGTGTGTGTGTGTGTGTGTGTAATGTACATATACCTGTCTTTTCATGATGCAATGCACTAAAATGTTTTCCTCTCAAACACTCATACATCTGGGCTTTATGTTATTGGAATATTCTGCATATCATGCATGTTCCCTTGGTTGGAGGGGATTTGAGCCCCCCCAGGAAGACAAAAAAACAACATGTGTTTGTGTGTTAGCCTGCAACTGAACAAAGCACCTTGTGCTGTAGATTAAACTGAAAAAAATAAATGTTTTGCAAAGCGAGCACGCTATTTTATGTTTCTATGCTAGTCAAATTTGTATTCTTTTTTTTATTTTAAAACATGATGTCCCTTTAATTGTATTATTATGAGCCTTTATTAGGTTTGCTTTGTGCAGATCAAATCTAGGCATATTGCCCATGTTTGCTCCTCCAGCACATTTTCTGATTATCATCTCCCTTCTAGGTATTTATAGCCAACATGGTAAAGTAGATAGTACTCATGACTTTTGTCAGATGCTGAGAGCTACCTTACAATTGGCAAAGAGTATACAATAGACAGGTGTTTGGCTAATAAAAACAAGGACACATACTGGTCAGCTAAAGAATTGGGTTTAAAAAGAAAAAGCAATTTTAACCCCACAGTAGTGTCAATACTTTTGTTGATTGTGTGAACCATGACATCCAACAACTAAAGAGTAAAATTGAAAGGAAACAATGTAATAAAGTAAAAATATGAATATGGTTACAAATGATTGGATGGCTCCAAAAAGAGTTAAAAAAATAAATCTATGGACATTGTCCTTCAGGATGCTGATAAGGGAAGGGCCACAGTGGTTTGGAACAGAAAATATTATATCTAAGAGATAGAATTACAGCTGCATGACAAATAATCATATAGGGAAATAGAATCAATTTCAACTTTAAAAATACAAAAGGAAATCAGGTTTTACATAACACTGGCACAAGATAGAGACCTTATTTATGATAAGGTTGCTGAATTTCTGCATATTAAATATCCCAAAAATCCCTATATTTTACTCAGTACCAAAGGTCCACAAAAATATATCAGCACCAAAGTGGAGACCAATTGTCTCAAGGGTTAATTCTGTTTTCACAATTATTTCCATTTTCCTTAACAAATTATTTCAATCAGAAGTAGTAAAAATTATTTCATATATTAAGGATACAGGGTATTCTCTTAGTAAAGCAAAATAATTGTGTTTTCCTTCCTCAAAGTTTATCTTGTACACATTAGAAATGAAAAGTCTGTACACATCTATAAACCACTAGACTGGGATTGGTGTAATTAAAAAAAAGTTGCTAGAGAGGGAATGTGGGTAGGCTACAGACCAGATTGCTTTTGTGGAAAATATGCTGTATTGGAATTATTTTTTGTTCAAAGACATTTGTTACATTCAAGTTAAGGGGACAGCCATGGGATCAAATGTCACCCAATAAATAAGATTTCTTTACCTGTGACTCTACTTTTATGGTATATATGATAAAATGTTGCTCTGCCAAGGTTTTTATAGGTGACACCACCAGAAAGGCCAGGAACAGAATGAGCCAACAGTGGTAAAACATTAGTTGTGGAGACACTCAAGCCCCAAGATCGTTCCACTTTTTGGAACAGGGCCACCAAATTAGCCAGATGCACTGATTGAGCAAATAGGGCCACTTAGATGTGGGGGTAATAGAGAGAAACTCCTTAAGCAAAGAGAGCTGTATTGGATTTATAAGTTAGAGACCATGATACCAAAAGGTCTTATTAGGGACTTTGACTTTTAATTTTTTTGTAAATTATTTGCAAATTAGCCTCTGCATATATCTTACTTCTTTTTCATTTAGAAAAATAGAATAATATCAAAAAGAAAAGTTACTTTTTTGTTACACATTTAGGGTGAAATATTAGACAAAAATACTACAGTTGGCCAAAAGAGGACGCTATTGTACGAGTTAAGTAAAAATCAGGTGTAACACAGGTATATTTTAAAGGTATGTTATTTTAAATGCAGGTTTCCTGTATAAAAAGGAAGTAGGGAGAACAACCTCCATGCATGATTAAGGGCGGAAAAGCCTGAAATGTTGCAATGTTTTAACTTGTCCAAATAAAGGAAATGTTTTAATTTGATAAGTGCTAAGGACATTACTAAATCATACAATAGAATATAGTAACCCAAAGTAAACCTAAATGTAAAGTATTGTAAATGAAAGTGGCAGCCAATAGTTTAGAGAAGTTTTATTTTAGGAATAGAACAGAACACCCATCTTTTGGACATAATATTATTAAATACAAACAGAACGAGAAGCATTCTTTCAGGAAAGAAAAACAACTCAGTAGCTTGTTTTAAGGCACAGTTACTACCTGGGGTAGCTTCTTTTATCCAAATTGTGTTTTTCAAACTCTCCTTAAGTATATCTGTCTGAACAAGGAAAATTGCAATCCCAGGCAATTGTTTCAGCTTCCTTTGGGCTTCGTCAGTAAGTTGCAGCCATATCCCTCTATGCACATTGGGCAAAGAGCCCACATCTAGTTTCCCCCATCACCCTTAGGGAGACTTTCCCCACGGTCATAATAAAAAAACATACAGAAATAGGAGCATTCTTCCCAGAATGAACAGCTCTGTAGCTTGTTCTATGGCACGGTTACCACCTGGAAGTAGCATTAAAGTCTATACAACTATCCTTGCAGAGTAACGCTGAGCTCCCCAATTAGTATCTCTGTCCTACTGTCCCTCTCTCCACTGTTTATGTCTTAGCTTTTCTAACAGGAACCTTATACCACTAAAAAATAGCACAAAATAAGGACATCCTGGTCTTTGGGTCTGCCTTTGAGTTAACAAAAACTGTAGACCGCTTGACTTCATGGCCCAACTTTTCACTGAGGCTGCACTGGCCTCTCCTCCTCATATCCAGTATCAGGGTTTATAGTGAAAATGTTAAGAGATATGTTTACCTGTAAAATAGATAGGCAGGCATCAATTCACATAAGTTCCATGGGTCAACTCTTTAAAAAAGTGCATTAAATACACCCTTCATCCCTAACCCCAACTGCTCGCTCTTTCCTTAAATTACCCCAGTTTTACATGTTCATAATTCTACATTCTGTGATTGGATGAAGTATGTACTTGAGAACTTGCTTATAGAATGACAGGGATTTATAAGACTTAATTGTAAATAATGCTATGTTACATGAAAATGAGGAATAAAGCATCCTTTTTTGAAATACATTATAGAAAGTTTAGGTACTGGTGGAAAGTAAAGATTGCCCACTATTATGAAGTGATGTTCTTTGTTCATTCTGAAGTGGAGGGAAAAGGAGGATAAAAACAGTGCCTCTGCAGTAAATAGTTCACTTTATGCTGCTGCCTAAGGCCTGGCAAAATATTATGTACTTACTTCCACAATAACCATAGGAATTTGTAAAAGATGCCCCAAAAGTGTTGACTGATGTCTCTGAGATTTGTGCAATGACTGTTACCTTTGAGGGTACGCAATACCCCTAACACCCATTCTGTGATTGGCTTAGCCCAAACTGATCTGAAAGGGAGCTCAGTTATTCACCTTAAAAAAGTCAGAAACTGTCTCCACCCACACCCTATAGCATAGTAAAATATTATCTGCAATTGTTTTTCAATAGTCAAACTCCATCCACCACTTGACTTATTTGGATGAGACAATCCGGACTTGAGCCTGGAAAAAAACTAACAATATCTCCATTGTTTGGCTTCAGCAGAAATGATAAGCTAAGAAAATGTAAATTATGTGCTCTGAGTTTTAAAGGGACAGTCTAGGCCAAAATAAACTTTCATGATTCAGATAGAGCATGTCATTTTAAACAATTTTCCAATTTACTTTTATCACCAATTTTGCTTTGTTCTCTTGGTATTCTTAGTTGAAAGCTTAACCTAGGAGGTTCATATGCTAATTTCTTAGACCTTGAAGCCCACCTCTTTCAGATTGCATTTTAACAGTTTTTCACCACTAGAGGGTGTTAGTTCACGTATTTCATATAGATAACACTGTGCTCGTGCACGAGAAGTTATCTGGGAGCAGGCACTGATTGGCTAGACTGCAAGTCTGTCAAAAGAACTGAAAAAAGGGGCAGTTTGCAGAGGCTTAGATACAAGATAATCACAGAGGTTAAAAGTATATTATTATAACTGTGTTAGTTATGCAAAACTGGGAAATGGGTAATAAAGGGATTATCTATCTTTTAAAACAATAAAAATTCTGGTGTAGACTGTCCCTTTAAGTACTATAAAATCCACAATTTTAAGACTTCAATTAAAGAAAAGGGGAGTAAAATAAAAGATTAAATGATGCTGTAAGGTTGTTTTACTATGCATAATTAAGCATTTTATATAACAGTCTCAGAGTATGTACAAATAAAATGAGAGGGAAAAAAACACCCTGAAAAAGGCTTGAAAAACATATTGATGAAAACTACAAAACTTTCTTTTTGTAGTCCCCCTGGTTATGGCACAATGAGATATGAAATATGTGCAGCGTACTGGAACATGGTGCAAATTTACCGTCACCACATCTACACATATCCTCAGATCATCTTAAATCTAATAGAGTTGCTTTTCTAGCAGTCCTGTGTCTCTATTAAAACACTGTTAGGATCCCTTTAGCTAATCACTGTGTGAACCACATTTAATTATCAGGTTCTCAATGTGAACAATGCTACATTTGTTTTTATATGATGAGCACCCTGTGCTTTGCAATCAAACCTTTTAATAACCAGAATATTTAGGACTTTGCAAATAAAGAAATATGTATATATGCTGTTGCTGTGGTTACGTTATCCACAATGTCCCCAGTACAGACCAGAAGTACTTTTTGTTATAGCAGTGAGAGTGATAGAAAACAATATTCTATGTCTACCATAAAACTATCATAGCCATCTGGTATTTTGCACAGCCTGGTATTACTGTATGAATACTTTGCAATAATATAAAATAAATATCAAGTGTTCCAGTGCAAGATGCAGCTTAAGAAGGGAACCTTATCAAATCAAAGGATGTGACATTTGGAAATATTCATGCAGACTTTTTTATTTAGAAATGACACTATATGGCTGCTATTGAAGTAATCTATAGGGGATTATGAGCTATCTGAGCAGGAAAATATCTCTTCCCTATAAAAGTAGGTGGCTGTAAACTATTTCGTTTCTGCAAGAGCTATTTTGCTGTTTAATATGAATGAAAGCATTGCAGGTATTTATTTCTTATGGTAGCACAATCAAGTAGCTGAAGAGTATTAAAAAATCATAAGCTAAAGAAGAAATGTATGGTGTATAAAGGTTAATTTTCTCCCTCCTGACACTTCCCACCACTCAGCAGATCACCCTGCTCTTTCTACAATATTTAATTACAATGCTTTAAATGGCTGCTATAGTGCTCTTTGGAGTTAAATCTATTGCCCTCTATAGAAAGATTATACAAATTTTTATGGCACTACAACTGTATACAAGCAAAAATGTTGACACAACATTATATATATATATATATATATATATATATATATATATATATATATATATATACACACACACACACACACACAAACGCAGGCAAACAAGGTAAAAAGATTGACTTGATAATACATAATAGTCATTGAAAGCAGTGATAAACAAATGTAGCAGGGTATTTCTATAGGATTAAATAGACCATTTCCTCAGAAGTCCTGCTTGGGCAAGGTTGCATGAGCTAGTGAAGGATGCTGCATTTGGAGACAGCTAAAAAGACACAACAATTAAACCACCAAAAAAAGCCATCAGTATCTTAAAGGACCAGTCAACACTGTAGATTTGCATAATCATCAAATGCATGATAAGACAATGCAATAGCACTTAGTCTGAACTTCAAATGAGTAGTAGATTTTTGTTAAATAAATTGCAAAGTTATGTCTATTTCCATTCCCCTTTTATCATGTGACAGCCATCAGCCAATCACAAATGCATATACGTATATGCTGTGAATTCTTGCACACGCTCAGTAGGAGTTGGTGACTCAAAAAGTGTAAATATAAAAAGACTGTGCACATTTCCAGGAAGGTAAAAAAGAAATGTTTATTTTCTAATGAAAAAGGCCACAATATGACATAAGCACGTCCAGGTCACATACACAGTGGCCACACAATGGTACACAATCAAAATAGAGCAGGTATGTAACAGGGTTAGCAGTGAAGTCAGTAGGGTTTATTTCCAGTTCTGATAATTAGAAAATCCTCAATTTCAGAGATAAATTGAATGAAAAGGGAGAAACCCCCCCCCCCCCCCCCCCACAAAAGTATACAGGAAAGATGTTTTATTATACATAACTAAACATTTTAATGTAAAAAAAAATATTAAAGGGGTTTACTGTCCCTTTAAGTGGCTGGATAGTGAAATAACCTCTTGGTCATGACATAGGCATATATACAAACTAGGGTGATTTACATCCTTAAAGGGACAATTTACTCAACATGTTTATCCCCTTTAATTTGCTCCCAATGATCCACTTTACCTGCTGTAGTGAATTAAATTGTTTGCAAGTATTCCCATTACCCTTATATTGGCATTTGAAATTGTTTATTTAGCCTGTGGTATCCCTACCCATCATGAAAGTGTTTGGCCTCAAGGCCAAGCTGTGTTAACACAGCCAGTAGAAGAAATTACACTCCCAGTGGGTTATAGAAGAGATAAGGTAATAAAATGTTAATTTTCCATTGTTCTCTCCAAGTATTAGTGATTGGTTTATGGACAGATATAAGATAAATAAGCAGGTATATTTACACAAGTTGAAACCATCTTATTAGGTTGTGGCTTCAAAACACTAAATCAGCTAATTCATATACACAAATAAGCCTTAAAAAAGCAAATCTCAAACATTTTATACTCAGCTGGTGAAAAAAAGTAATTGGAAACACATTAAGGGAAAAACAATTTTATAGTATACAAGAAGATTGTGACTAAACCAATTAAACCATCCTATGCCGCACGGCACGAAACACGTAAGGACCGCCCCTCCATCCATACCTTGTGTGTTCAGTGTGTCTGATTTTATGACCATCAATAAACTTCGGTTTTATGGACCAACAAGTGCTGTCTTTCCTCTAAACTAAACCAATTAAACACATAATGGACTATCAACATATTTTATCAAAATGTGTAGAAAGATGTAGACATATATACAAAATACATTGAGGAGAAATCTGGTGCTAAATTATACCTTATGTTTAGCAACAAGTTTGTTTAGTGTGTGTGTCAGATTTACAGTACTTTTCTCGTTGTGTATATGCCTAGTATTGTTATACAAGTAACGTGCAGTCACAATAACTTTTAAACAACTTTAAATAATAATGTTCTGCTCTATATAAAGGATAATAACAAATAGTGTACTACATATTATCATTGCTTAAGAATCATTTCACTTTTGTAGATAGTGACAGAACTGTTTGCAGGGTATAATTGAATAAAGCATAGCAATATGCTATAGACGTAATTTCTCCCAAAGAGACACTTTGAAAATGTTCATCTCTACTGGGAATACCAACAGCATTGCATAAGGAAATGAAGAAAACAAGAAATATATTTTTGGAAGAGGAACATGATACATCAGGGTCACAGAATGATGAGGAAAATAATTGAAAAATGTTACCTCATTCTATGTGCTGTACAGACATTAGCTACTTGTGAAAAACAGAACTTGCATAAATCTGCTGCTGCATGAGAGACCACTGGTTATCCACAAATATATTACAGAGTACACATATATGAAATGGCACCACAACCAGCAGGAGAGAATGCTAAATATACTTGAGTCATTTTGTCACCATTTTATGTTTGTAAAATATTTTATAGCGATCTTTTTAAAATTTGGCTCTGGTTATTTTATAGTGGTACATACAACTACAAGCACAGAAGCAGCAACATATAAGGAAAGTATTACATCAAAAATAACATTGCATATGATTTTATACAAACGTATATACTAATAAATGGTTCCTAATTTACTTCTATTAGCTAATTTCTTTCATTTTCTTGGTATCATTTGTTAAGGGAGCAGCAATGCACTAATGGTTTCTAACTGAACTCATAGGTGAGCCAATCACAATCTATATACAGTATATATGCAGCCACCCATCAACAGCTAGAACCTATGTTCTCTGCTGCTCTTGAGCTTGCCTTGATAAACCTTTCAGCAAAGGATAAAAAAAGAAGGAAGCAAATTAAATTAATTGGAAAGTTGTTTAAAATTGTAATTTCTATCTGAATAATGAAAGAAAATGTTTAGGTTTCGTGGCCCTTTAAGTAAAACCTCTGACTTAAAGTTCAAAAACAAAATCTGCTGACATTGCAGGCTTGCTTAAAGGATCACTAAACCCAAAATCTTTCTTTCATGATTCAGATAGAGAATAGAAATTTAAACAACATTACAATTTACTTCCATTATTATTATTATTTTTTAAATATCCTTAGTTGAAGAAAAAGCAATGCACATGGTGAGCCAATCACACGATGCTTCTATGTGCAGCAACCAATCAGCAGCTAGTGAGCATATCTAGATATGCTTTTCATCAAAGAATATCAAGAGAATAAAACAAATTAGATAATATAAGTAAAATAGAAAGATGTTTAAAATTGCATTCTCTTTCTAAATCATAAAAGAAAAAATGTTGGTGGCATGTCCCTTTAAAGGGATGCTAAGCTCTAAAGGAATATAACTGGAAGCACACTATCTAATCATGTTAAAAACATTTCTTGCAAAAAATAAATAAAAATGAAATGCCTTCTGTCAGACACAAAGTAATCTGATGTCCCTTTAACTGAGTTCATGTGCAATGCATTTATTCCCCACCACAAAGATGATATTATATCTCTGTTTCAGTGAGATAAAGCAGGAAAAAATGCAATAAAAGAATAAAAAGGAAACTATAGACTGCAGGGCTTAATAATATATTTTGGGGGTGCTAGCGAAGTTGATACAGAAATTACACATCAAGGGTGGAAACCAGTGTGGGTTATATACTATTAACCATTCCCACTTTTCTATCTTTGTTGTCGTTCAATGCTATTTTAGCTGCACAGTCTCAACTTAACACTTGTTATAACATAGCCCTGCTGCGCCGAGTATCCAGGTTGCTGCTCTTTCTAGTCACATGATCTGAGAGGCGGTATATGGCACACAGCTAAGGTGGGCTTTGGAACAACTACCAAAATCAGAGCAGCTGGCTCCTCTGTATTGAGAGTGTATAGTTAATAAATGGGTTTTATATATATATATATATATATATATATATATATATATATATATATATACGTATTTTAGTTAAAAATGTACCATGGTGGTTATAACTAGCACAACAGGATAGTCACTGTAAATTAGGACTAAATAAATGCACATACCAAGTCAAATGACAATGCCAGAGCTCACAGAGCCCCCTTTCTGGTGGTAACCTCAGATGGAAGATGAAAATCTAAAGGACTCACAGTAGCTTCAATTCTCAGTATAGTCAAATCATTTAATAGATAGGGAACCAGGTTAGTTCTCAACTTCACACAGTTAGGAGAGATAGAGATTGTATATAATCACTGGTACACACGGCTATATACAAAATGTGGTGCTAAAATAAGCAACATTTTTCATCACTGTCATGCTCTGCACTTCTCGGCACTAACGTGTCCAGTCAATGTAAAATAAATAAATCTTAATTGACAGTAAACACTATGAGATTGTAATATTAAATGTTTTAATTTATCAACAATAAAAAAAAGCAACACAAAAAATGCATTTTGCCCCCTCTTTTCCTGAAATTCAGGTTTGAAAATGTTGGGTTTTCTAGTTCTGAAAATTGGATGGGCACAATGCAGTTTTCCAAAGCCTAACAATGTCACATATCTGTCCCTAATTTGCTTTAGCAATACAAACTTGCCTGTAAAATAAAAATAAATCCTAAAATAGCTACAATGTAACTATTAGTTATATTGTAGCTATCTTAGGGTTTATTTTACAGGTAAGTCTTTAGTTTTAAATAGGAATAATTTAGTTAATGATAGTAATATTTATTTAGATTTATTATATTTAAGTTAGGGGGTGTTAGGGTTAGACTTAGGTTTAGGGGTTAATAACTTTAATATAGTGGCGGCAGATTAGGGGTTAATAAATGTAGGTAGGTAGCAGCGACATTGGGGGCTGCATATTAGGGGTTAATAAATAGTATGTAGGTGTCGGCGATGTTGGGGCAACAGATTAGGGGTTAATACATAAAATGTAGGTGGTGGCGGTGTCAGGAGCAGCAGATTAGGGGTTAATAATTATAATGTAGATGTCGGGGGCAGCAGATTAGGGTTAATAAGTGTAAGATTAGGGGTGTTTAGACACGGGGTTCATGTTAGGGTGTTAGGTGTAGACATAAATTTTATTTCCCCATAGTAATCAATGGGGCTGCGTTAAGGAGTTTTACGCTGCCTTTTTGCAGGTGTTAGACTTTTTCTCAGCCGGCTCTCCCCGTTGATTCCTATGGGGAAATTGTGCATGAGCACGTACGACCAGCTCACCGCGGATTTAAGCAGAGCTGGTATTGGAGTGCAGTAATCAGCAAAATTTTGCTCAACGCTCACTTCTTGCCTTTTAACGACTGGTTTCTGAAAACTCGTAATACCAGCGCTGCAGGTAAGTGAGCGGTGAGAGAAAACTGCTCGATAGCACCGCATAGCCTCTAACGCAAAACTTGTACTCTTTTTTTTTTTTTTGTCTAGAAAAAATACTTTTTTGGCGTCTACTAAAATGCGATAACAATAATATGGGTTACACATGGCTCATTCTTTCATGCATCAATAAACATAAGTCTACAATTCTCGGGAGACCTTCCATTACCAATAAGAAAATAAAATTAAATAAGACGCATCTTTATTTTTTTTAGCTAAAGAAGGCCTTGGCTGGTGTTAGGGCCTATTGCTAATGACTAATGAAAAGCCACTCTTTCTGTAAGGGAAATTGTTCCTTCATGTTTACTTTTGTATTTGAAGTAGTTGCTTTTCTTATCAAAACCATCACCTGTTGTTCTCAAGACACATCCATAACAGTGGTCTGAGCCTGTAATAAAGTAGACCTGCTAATGGTTTCTACGTCAGGTATTGAAATAATTATGCCTGGGAAGGGTTGAATGAGCACAACCAGCTATTTCGGATACAAAATCACCCTCTCCCTCCTATCCCCATTGGCAGATTAATTAGAGCTATTGTCTCCAGTATACATAACTTTTCTACATAGTTTTCTACAAGTTTGTTACTCATATTTTCAGTATATGTGGGTGTACAACAGCCAAAAGTAGCTATTTTAAATAACAATGTCCCTTTAACCAAGCATCCATTTACAAGTTTCACATCTGAGAAAAACTGTTGTATAAAGTGATATGGAATTAGATCACTGTCACATTTGAGCTTTCTTATGTCCTAGTGCCGTATAACCCTTGATGTTATTTAAAGGGAACCATGGCCTTTTACTATGAGATGAATGAGTGTGATATTTTTTGGACCATTCTTCATCTCTCGTGTATCATCTCATAACGTGTGTCTCAGACAAGTACCAGTTTCTGGACCAAATCATTTTTTGGCAATCAAGGGGTTATAGGATTTGGTATCATATCTGGCAAATAAATAGAGGGATTCAAGTTAAATTAACAGAAAGTGCCCCTCCCAGATCATATACCTGCTTTGAATGTTATTACTGTGTCTGCTAGATCTGTATTAGATAGGTGAGTATACTCTGTTGTACCTAACCTTCAGAATAGCACGCCTCTTTCGCTGTCTTATTTAAAGGGACAGTAAAGTCAAAATTAAACTTTCATGATTTAGAAAGAGAATGCCATTTTAACCAACTTTCCAATTTACTTCTGTTATCAAATTTGCTCTTATAAACCCACTTAGTTTAACTATTCAATAAAAGAAACCAAGAGAACAAAGCAAATTTGATAACAGAAGTTAATTAGAAAGTTGTTCAAAATGACATGCTCTATCTGAATCATGAAAATGTAATTTTGACTTTACTGTCCCTTTAATAACAATGCACAATCTTAGCTTTGCCGATATTAAAATATTGTAACAAAAAAAATAACAACATTAAATAGTGTTTAAAGAAGCAGTTGCCTCATTTATAACATTCTGCAAAGAAGGAATTATTCTATTTTAGCCTCAAGGAAAAGCTTTAACGTTATTTTTACATTACTAACAAATCCCCTTCTGATGTATTTTAAGAAACGAAAGATATCAGGATTGAAATATATTTCCACAAAAAATCTGTCATACATAAGACATGTTAAATAAGGTCAAACAGTGGCTATGCACTTTGTGAAAACAACTCAGCACACACAAAAGAGGCTGTATTGTCTGTAAGGAATGTGCATGCCCTGTTACTTGTGAGCAGGAGATATAATCAGGCTTTCGGATGACTGGCAGTTGCAGACAAATTAGGCAATCTGCTGCCTAAATGAATTGATGTACCCAAGAAAGAAGAATGACAGATTTCCCTTTAGACAGTAGCCTTAAGACAATCAGATAGCTTCCTGTCCCAAGCAATATGATAAAGTCGTTTGTCGGAATTAATTGAGGGCTATTCCCACCAAGCATTTTTTTTTATTATGAAACAGAAACCTGTTCACATTTCACATCAGTCAAAAAGCTGGTAGAAGGGGCTATTAGTGCATGTAAATTGTGTATGTTCTGAATGATTTATTTCTATATACAGTATATATATATATATATATATATATATATATATATATATATATATATATATATATATATATATGTGTGTTACATTTAGAGAGAGAACTGTATAACTTCAAATCTTCAGAACATGATCAGGATAGTCATTTTCTATTTAACTATTATTAAGTTACACAGAAGCACAATCAATGTTAATGGATATAAAAGTGACATAAAATACAAAAAGAAAATGTGTTAATGTGTTAGTGTTTTATTATTGCACTGTATCTCTGCAAAGGGTTTAAAACAGATAGTTAAACGTTAGCTCCAGAGCAGCAGTTGACTACTGGGAGCTAGTTGAACACATCTTGTGAGCCAATGACCAGAGCCCTGTGTATGCAGCCACCAATCAGCAGCTAGCTCCACGTGGTGTATTGCTGCTCTAATTTTACCTAGGTATTCTTTTTAACATTTCTATATAAACCACATTATATCTAGAGGGGGTCATGAGAACCCTCATTCAAAACAAATTCACATGAAGAGTAAACAGGCACACTATTACATTGTATCCTCTAGAATAAGACTTCATGGAGGGACATTTGCTCACCTTGTGGAAGCTCATGTGAAGACAGCACTTGGGGAAAGCATCTGAGCCAAAAGGACAGAACATTAGGAATAGAGGGTGACACTGCCTCAGGCTGAAGAAAGATGCAGCTGAGCTGGTGTAGTTTGTGGGTATGACACCTGATAGCTATGAAAAGGTGAGTTCTGAAGAACATTCCAGAGTCTGGATGTGGATTTAGGAGCCTAAAGTGAGTGTGCAGCACAGGGATACACTAAGGAGCTAAGATGCTGCATGCAAGGTATTACATTCTAAAGTGAGTGTGCAGCACAGGGATACACTAAGGAGCTAAGATGCTGCATGCAAGGTATTACATTCTAAAGTGAGTGTGCAGCACAGGGATACACTAAGGAGCTAAGATGCTGCATGCAAGGTATTACATTCTAAAGTGAGTGTGCAGCACAGGGATACACTAAGGAGCTAAGATGCTGCATGCAAGGTATTACATTCTAAAGTGAGTGTGCAGCACAGGGATACACTAAGGAGCTAAGATGCTGCATGCAAGGTATTACATTCTAAAGTGAGTGTGCAGCACAAGGATACACTAAGGAGCTAAGATGCTGCATGCAAGGTATTACATTCTAAAGTGAGTGTGCAGCACAGGGATACACTAAGGAGCTAAGATGCTGCATGCAAGGTATTACATTCTAAAGTGAGTGTGCAGCACAGGGATATACTAAGGAGCTAAGATGCTGCATGCAAGGTATTACATTCTAAAGTGAGTGTGCAGCACAGGGATACACTAAGGAGCTAAGATGCTGCATGCAAGGTATTATATTCTAAAGTGAGTGTGCAGCACAGGGATACACTAAGGAGCTAAGATGCTGCATGCAAGGTATTACATTCTAAAGTGAGTGTGCAGCACAAGGATACACTAAGGAGCTAAGATGCTGCATGCAAGGTATTACATTCTAAAGTGAGTGTGCAGCACAGGAATACACTAAGGAGCTAAGATGCTGCATGCAAGGTATTACATTCTAAAGTGACTGTGCAGCACAGGGATACACTAAAGAGCTAAGATGCTGCATGCAAGGTATTACATTCTAAAGTGAGTGTGCAGCACAGGGATACACTAAGGAGCTAAGATGCTGCATACAAGGTATTACATTCTAAAGTGAGTGTGCAGCACAAGGATACACTAAGGAGCTAAGATGCTCCATGCAAAGTATTATATTCTAAAGTAAGTGTGCAGCACAAGGATACACTAAGGAGCTAAGATGCTGCATGCAAGGTATTACATTCTAAAGTGAGTGTGCAGCACAGGGATACACTAAGGAGCTAAGATGCTGCATGCAAGGTATTACATTCTAAAGTGAGTGTGCAGCACAGGGATACACTAAGGAGCTAAGATGCTGCATGCAAGGTATTACATTCTAAAGTGAGTGTGCAGCACAGGGATATGCTAAGGAGCTAAGATGCTGCATGCAAGGTATTATATTCTAAAGTGACTGTGCAGCACAGGGATATACTAAGGAGCTAAGATGCTGCATGCAAGGTATTACATTCTAAAGTGAGTGTGCAGCACAGGGATACACTAAGGAGCTAAGATGCTGCATGCAAGGTATTACATTCTAAAGTGAGTGTGCAGCACAAGGATATACTAAGGAGCTAAGATGCTGCATGCAAGGTATTACATTCTAAAGTAAGTGTGCAGCACAAGGATACACTAAGGAGCTAAGATGCTGCATGCAAGGTATTACATTCTAAAGTGACTGTGCAGCACAGGGATATACTAAGGAGCTAAGATGCTGCATGCAAGGTATTACATTCTAAAGTGAGTGTGCAGCACAGGGATACACTAAGGAGCTAAGATGCTGCATGCAAGGTATTACATTCTAAAGTGAGTGTGCAGCACAGGGATATACTAAGGAGCTAAGATGCTGCATGCAAGGTATTACATTCTGAAGTGAGTGTGCAGCACAGGGATACACTAAGGAGCTAAGATGCTGCATGCAAGGTATTACATTCTAAAGTGAGTATGCAGCACAGGGATACACTAAGGAGCTAAGATGCTGCATGCAAGGTATTGCATTCCAAAGTGAGTGTGCAGCACAGGGATACACTAAGGAGCTAAGATGCTGCATGCAAGGTTTTACATTCTAAAGTGAGTGTGCAGCACAGGGATACACTAAGGAGCTAAGATGCTGCATGCAAGGTTTTACATTCTAAAGTGAGTGTGCAGCACAGGAATATACTAAGGAGCTAAGATGCTGCATGCAAGGTATTACATTCTAAAGTAAGTGTGCAGCACAAGGATACACTAAGGAGCTAAGATGCTGCATGCAAGGTATTACATTCTAAAGTGAGTGTGCAGCACAGGGATACACTAAGGAGCTAAGATGCTGCATGCAAGGTATTACATTCTAAAGTGAGTGTGCAGCACAGGGATATGCTAAGGAGCTAAGATGCTGTATGCAAGGTATTATATTCTAAAGTGACTGTGCAGCACAGGGATATACTAAGGAGCTAAGATGCTGCATGCAAGGTATTACATTCTAAAGTGAGTGTGCAGCACAGGGATATACTAAGGAGCTAAGATGCTGCATGCAAGGTATTACATTCTAAAGTGAGTGTGCAGCACAGGGATATACTAAGGAGCTAAGATGCTGCATGCAAGGTATTACATTCTAAAGTGAGTGTGCAGCACAGGGATATACTAAGGAGCTAAGATGCTGCATGCAAGGTATTACATTCTGAAGTGAGTGTGCAGCACAGGGATACACTAAGGAGCTAAAATGCTGCATGCAAGGTATTACATTCTAAAGTGAGTATGCAGCACAGGGATACACTAAGGAGCTAAGATGCTGCATGCAAGGTATTACATTCTAAAGTGAGTGTGCAGCACAGGGATACACTAAGGAGCTAAGATGCTGCATGCAAGGTATTGCATTCCAAAGTGAGTGTGCAGCACAGGGATACACTAAGGAGCTAAGATGCTGCATGCAAGGTTTTACATTCTAAAGTGAGTGTCCAGCACAGGGATACACTAAGGAGCTAAGATGCTGCATGCAAGGTTTTACATTCTAAATTGAGTGTGCAGCACAGGAATATACTAAGGAGCTAAGATGCTGCATGCAAGGTATTACATTCTATAGTGAGTGTGCAGCACAGGAATATACTAAGGAGCTAAGATGCTGCATGCAAGGACTGCTCTATATAAGCAGTGCTAATAAACAACATAAGCCTGGTTTCCATTATTGTTTTACACTGGTGGTAACAAGTATCTCCATTAAAGCCTATGGACCTGTTTTATGTTACCACCAGATCACAACAGCAAAGGAAACTAGGCCATAATGTTCTAAGGACTGGAATGTAAAGTTGATGGGATCACTGAAAATGATCAAATAAATTAGGTATTAAATATTGAGTGACAGGTAATTTGTGGTAATCGATGTGCTATATATATATATATAAAGGTCCCATTGAACCACTGAAACCAGTTACCATGAATTGTACAGTTCTATGAATTAAATAGATGTAGAGAATGCATCAGCAAAGTGCAGCACCAAACAATGTAACGTTGGGAATCACATGGTTATACCAACCTATTCAATTAGCAGTATTTTTTTTATATATTTTATCCATCAACACTGTGACTCTGCAAGCGACCTGCAAATCCTACTCAATGAATTGTTTTTTCCCCATCTAAGACAGGGTAAAACATGACTGTTTTGTGGTTACTAAAGCAGTTTTTATGCTTATAGAGGCATTATCCTGATACTAAAATGTTATGGGAGTTGTACTGCTGATCAATGGCGATTGGTTTTGTACATTCACCTGTACATTTTCATATAAGGGTTAACTGCTTCATAATATTATTTCATTTCTGCATCACAAATAAATCAGTTCACTGCAAACATTTGCTTCTATAATAAATGTTATACAGGGAATAGAATTTTGAGTCTAATGTCCCTTTTTTAACGATTATTCCTCTCATTGGATCTACTGTTTCATGCCTTCTTTAATACCACACAACTTCCATAAGCAATAGCTGATGACTCCCATGCTTCTAGTCTCCTTTGCTGTGGCCAATTAGGGGCAAATATAAAATATGAGCTTTCACACATGTCAAACAATCACTGTGGAAGTTCAGGGTTTTGAATTCCACAGAAAAGTAAAACAGAATAAATAATGATAACACATTGCAATTTGTTTTTCATTATGCATAGTTAAAGGGACAATCTACTCATGGTTATATTAATATATATACCTCTATGATTACCTTGTAGCTAAGCCTCTTCTGACTTATCACATGGCTATTTACTTATTATCTATTGACTTGAATTTAGCCAATTAGTGCAGTGTCCTGCACAACTCCACAGTAGAGAAGCACAATCTTATTTATATGGCTCACATGAATTAGCAGTCTATTGTGAAAAGCTAATACAAAAGCATTTGGCTTTCTGTAGTGGCTTACTAACAGGCAGAGATTTAGAGGTTTAAATGTTATAAAGTATATTAATATATCAATGTTGGTGGTGCAAAGCTGGGGAATGGGTAGTAATGGCATTATCTATCTTTTTAAACAATAACAATTCTAGTGTAGACTGTCCTTTTACATTTTGAGTTTGATGTCCCTTTAATGAAACATTTTACAAAAATATAATTAAAGGGCCACTAAACCCAAAATCTTTCTTTCATGATTCAGATAGAGAATACAAATTTAAACAACATTACAATTTACTTCTATTATTTATTTTGCTTCATATTTTAGATATCCTTAGTTGAAGAAAAAGCAATGCACATGGGTGAGCCAATCACACGAGGCTTCTATGTGCAGCAACTAATCAGCAGCTACTGAGCATTTCTAGATATGCTTTTCAGCAAAGAATATCAAGAGAATAAAACAAATTAGATAATAGAAGTAAATTAGAAAGATGTTTAAAATCGCATTCTCTTTCTAAATCATGAAAGAAAAATTTGGGTTTCATGTCCCTTTAACTGCTGCTGTGCACTATGCATGATGATTTTTTTCATTGTATTGCCCTTTATTTAACTTGGTTACACAGCCAATAACTTCCATGAGGACATTTTCGAGCTTCACTAATGGATACTTAGTTCTGCTGAAATGTGGTAAAAGTTTAGATACAAAGGTATCAGACTGGCCCCATACAAGACTAAAAATCTATAAGACTGATGAGTAGAGGGAAAAAAGATTCATCATTTGCACTAATATATCATGTTTATGCTTCCTCCATCACATTAAACAGAACTTTTATCAGATGTTAAGTAAAAGTGGGTTCATTGATCATCGAAATCTAACAAAGGTTTAGAAAAATGAAGCAAACACATTTTAAGGATGTTTTATTCAAATTTTATGGCAATCATTAAAATGTAATTTTTATTCAATCCCCAATCCAAGGCAGCCATAAACTCGCTTCAAGCAACTCATGTTTCTGGCACAGTGCGACGGTCTTGGACAGCTGTATGAGATTTCTAAGCTATTTTTCTCAAAATCCATTAGTTAATTTACAGAACCTAATTAGCCCTGCCATTCTAATGGAGAATAATACTAGGAGCTTAGTACAATGTTTATTAGAAATCACGACGACTGTAGCTATTCTATAACTAGTGGTTAACAGGACTTACAGTGAAATATCCTAGATATTGTCGGTAACTAAAAGACAATGTGTAGGTGCCACAATGCAGTGTACCTTTATCACATACTGGATATGTGGTTAAAAACATATCTAAAAGTGAATTGTACTTGGAAGTTATCAAATATTCACTATATGTGAACACCCCTACTAATTTTTTAGTTCAAGTGTGTCAGCCACACCCATTGCTAAGAGGTGCATAAAATCCAGCACATAGCCATGAAATCTCCATAGACAAACAATGGCAGTAGAGTGGGTCGTACTGGAGAGCTCAGTGACTTTATAAGTTACACTGTCATAGGATGCCACCGCCTTACAAGATCTGCCCATGTCAACTGTAAGTGCTGTTATTGTGAACTGGAAGTATTTAGGATCGAAGACCACTCAAACTCCCAGAATGGGGCTAGGGGATAGGAAACTCCATATTAAGGCCCATGGTTTTGTATGATGGTCAGATGTCCGAATTACTTTTACACCATATGGTGTAAGTGAAATTAAAGGGTCAGTTAATACCTTGAAATTACAAAATTGTACTGCATTATTTCAATAAATTAACATAACAGCAGAGTACCTTGATCCTAAATAGATAGACCTGCCTGTATGAGGCTCATATAATACAGCATTCACAAATGTTTATATTCTTCTATTTTTCAAAACATTTGCTTCCATTTTTGCCATATAACTATTCATCCATTTTTGGCCTTATGCATATAAAGATCATTTTTGACTGGTGCAGATTTAATTACAGATTATTATAGTGGTTGTATTATGCAGTGCACTGTAGAACAGATGTAAGCACATTGTTGTCTAAAATGCTATACATTAGACTTTTCTGTCCCTTTTATGTAACATAACCAATGCAATAAAAACCTTGGAGACTTTGGGAGATACACAATAAACAGGATTTGAACATCTTAAAAAAGGGGGAAATACAATAATATTTATTATCTTATTATATTTCTACCTATTTTTATTAGCTTTGGGAAATAAGGACTTGCATAGTTACTTGAATTATAAAAGCAACCATTATAAAGCATGGAAGAAGAATATACCCTACAATCAGTTCTCTAGAATCCGTAGAAATTGTACAAATTTAACTCTTTTTGATGAACAAGCAGGAATCCTAAAAAGTAGATTCTTGGAAAAAGATTATCCTAAGGATCTAATAGAGGAGAGCTTTTTGAAGGCAAGGAATAAAGATAGATCTGAATTTTTTAAAACCTCAAAAGCGAAAGATAATGCAGAATGCAGCAATTTAGATGGAAAAGGCACTAATAATAACAAAATTAATAAAAATCTTAGATTTATAACTAAATATACTTCAAATCATGATAAAATTAAGAGAATTGTCCGTAAACATTGGAATATTCTATTGAACGATCCGGTACTAAAAAACATTTTAGATGAAAATCCTATATGTACTTTTAAAAGAGCCCCTTCACTTAAAAATAAACTTGCTCCCAGCAAAATAGTGATGAGGAAATTTGGAAGAAATAAAGAACATAAGACAAAAAATTGGCTGTCTAATAAGAAAGGTTTCTATAAATGCAATAGAGCGAATTGTGGGTTGTGTGAATTCACGAAGGGGGAGAAGTTGAAATTTATGTCTTTTTCTACAAAGGAGGAATTTGAGATAAAAACTTGTTTTTCATGTGATTCCTCTTTCGTAATATATCTACTGGAGTGCAAATGTGGCCTACAGTATATAGGGAGAACTTCAAGACCCCTGAAAAAAAGATGGGGGGAACACATGAGAAATGTGAGGAATTCCTGTATTAAACACAGTGTCTCTAGACATGGAGTATGTTGTCATGATGGACAGACAGATTTATATAGTATTTTTCCAATTGAACAAATCTCTTTAAAATGGGGCAAAAATAGATTAATTGACCTAAGACAAAGGGAGACATACTGGATCTGGAAAATGAAAACCTTGAATGAGAATCTAGACATGGCGGCATTTAATTAAGTTAGAGTCCATTATTTTATCAGTTAGCAGTAGGCTTTCTCCATATTCTTTTTTATGTTAGTTCCATTTAACTGTACTGGGGGGTTAGTTTATATTTGGGGTGATATTGCCTCGGTAGCTTTCAATAAGTTGTATTAGATTTTAGAATCATAAATATGAGGAGGATGTGTTGTGGGGCATTATGGTTCGTAGAGCCTGACGCATATGCTAATATCATACACGCATATATTTTTTTTTCTTTCTTTTTTATACATTTATGATATCTATATATTTTTATATTTTTACATATTTTTGTATTTATTTAAAACAGAACTTAGTTTATGTTTTATGTATTATGGGTTTTATATTTATTTTGCCAACAGTGGAATTAGCTATTTCAGTTGTTATATGGCACAGCGTTGCTATCTTTGTGTAAATGCATGAAGGAGAAGCATCCCAATCTGGGGTTGTACATACGTACTTATTGTTCTTGTAGAGCAGTGTCACTGTTTGCTATTTATTGCACTTTTTGTTACTTTTTAACCGCAACATTCTAATATATATCAGTGACTTGATACTTTTACTTAGTATAATATTCCACTTAATTGGTGGCATTCGTATCATCCAACCGGCATACACTTTTAGATTGTGCAATGTTTTGGTATTTCCCCTATACACGTAGTCGAGGTGTGTTTTTAGAACACGTCTGGTTGGTTCCTGTTTCACCATTGAGAACCAATCACAAGGGCGTAGATACACACCCACTTTTAGTTTGGGTATTGCACACTCCTTCACGCATGCGCCTTGTTTAGGCTTAGACGCCGAGCAAAGCGAATATAAGCTGTGTACTTTAGATATAGTATATTCACCTGAGGAAGCGGTCAAGACAGACCGGGAAACGCGTTGTGATTATATGTTTACAAAATAAACATTTGTTTTTAGACTATATCTTTATCACGGCTTGAGTGATATTTTATGCTTGAGAAATTTTTTTTTTATCTATTTTTGCATACGGATTCCAGCAGCTAGCCCACCTGGTTTGGGCATTTCTCCTAAGGCAGATACTACGAGAGAGAGTAATACTGCAAGAGGGGTCATAGCTGCAAGGCATTTGCATATCATATACGGCATCAAGGATTTCACTTTCATCACGAGAGAGCAGCTACCTGG
Source organism: Bombina bombina (assembly GCF_027579735.1). Lineage (NCBI taxonomy): Eukaryota > Metazoa > Chordata > Amphibia > Anura > Bombinatoridae > Bombina > Bombina bombina. The sequence goes on from NC_069499.1 coordinate 538,537,642, forward strand.
ACAGCTGTTAATGTTCCAGAAAGCCGTTGTAGCACTTCTCAAGTGCCTTACTTCTTGTAAGTACGATTAATGTGTGGGGAGTGAACAACTTTCAATACAGATTCACACTATGTTGGCGCCTTCTTTTCTTTTGTGTTCTATAAGGACTTGCATTTATATGATCGTGATCTGTAGTGTTTGGGTGACTAGGGTTAGGTTTAGATAACTGAAGACAAAGTTGCGGTAAGTAATTACTTGCTGTGCCGAAAGAGTCAATTCGATCAGGTGGTGTGGTTTAGCATTTCAGGGCTTGGTAATTGCAGTCTGGACTGGGTTCAAATACTCCACTGGACCAATGTTTTGTGTGTCAAGAAATGAGGGAGACAAGAGGGCAGAGATTTCACTTCTGGAATTCCAGAAAGATGTGGGATGTCCTGGACTATTGTAGCCTTAACCTATGTATCCAAGAGTAATAAATGGTTAGTAACATGCCAGAATATTATAGAAACGTATAATATGCTTAAAAAGCAGGACAGTTATAGCAGGATTTTTCCTTATTAGTCTAGGGATTTCCAATTGAATTACCAATCATTTTAACTTGTCTCGCGGCTTTAAGATTGTTTAAGTAACATTCTTGGCATTGCTTCTTTAATTAAACTGAGTGGCAAAGCCTTGTCAAAAAATAAGATATTACAATTGCTAAAAGCCACAAGACCAGTTAAATGCAGTCATTTCCCAACCGCTGGGTTAAAGGTTTAGCATTAAAAGATCTACTAATGCACTAGTGCTGTTTCAGCTTTCAAATAACAAATTGTATTGCATTGCAGCTTTGGGATGTGTTTAATTTCAGATATGCAGCAGAGCTCATCACTGAAACACAGTGTTCTAGCAGATTAGGTTCCAAATAATAAAACATTTTTAAAAAGATATTTAAATATGGGACTGGTGTATTAGTGAAACTTTGTATTACCATTCCCTCATGCCACAATGGATATTAAAATATTCTTGTGATAAATGAAACCTGCATGTTATAAATCTTATTTTTTATGCAGCTGCACAATCATTTCTCTGCAAAACATCTTTCTTCAGTCTCTATAGAGAATGACCTTGCATGAAAGAAAGGGTTCTTATTGGAAATGTTTTCATGATGCTGGTCCGGAGAGGAAACTGCTCCTGATCCAATCAGCAGCGTTAGTTGCATGACCCAGCTGTGTGTCTATCGCTGCTGATTGGATCAACAGCAGTTTGCGCCCAAGTGGTATTTTAACTAAGTGAAGCTAAGATAAATATTAAAGGGACAGTAAAGTCAAAATTAAACATTCATGATTCTAATAGAATTTAATACAACACTCCCATTTACTTCTATTATCATATTTGCTTTGTTCTTTTGTTATGCTTTATTGAAGAGTAAAGCTAGGTAGACTGATCAGAAGTGTGCACATGTCTTAGCAGTCTATGGCAGCAGTGTTTGTATCTATGTATAAAAATGCAATAAACAATTTTGAAAAAGCAGCTGCAAGATAGCTAGAGACAGGTGCACTCTCATGAGGTCACTAAAGATTACTCTTTAACAAAGGATATCATGAGAACTAAGCAAAATTTATAACATAAGTGAATTTGAAAGTTCTTTAAAATGTCATGCTTCTTCCAATCCATTGAAGTTTAATTTGAACTTTACTTTAACACATGTACTGGTACTGAAATGCTGAACTGGGAATCACTAATGTGTAGAATACATTATTAGTGCATTGAATATTATAAATGCTTTATCTGCTTGTTCCATGCCCTGTAAGTCATCTAAGTCAGCGTTTCTCACTCACGGTCCTCCATTACCCCCAACAGGCAAGGTTATTATTATTATTATTATCGGTTATTTGTAAAGCGCCAACAGATTCCGCAGTGCTATAAACAAATGCGGAGTACAACAAAACATTTATAGGGATCAAACGGTAGAGGGCCCTGTCAAGAGTTGCACTGTTGTAGTCAGCTCTTAAGAAGGTGATATACAGACAGCTGGACTCTTAGGCTTACATGCTAAGGGGGTTCAGGGGATAGCAATGGAGGGGAGGAACTGGTATAAAGAAAGGTTAGTGTAGGTTGTGTGCATCCCTGAACAGTAGAGTCTTTAGGGAGCACTTGAAGCTTTTAAAACTAGAAGAGTCTTGTGAAGCGAGGCAGAGAGTTCCACAAGATGGGAGACAGTCTGGAGAAGTCCTGTAAACGGGAGTGCGAGGAGGTAACAAGAGAGGAGGAGAGTAGGAGGTCATGAGCAGAGCGAAGGGGACGAGAGGGAGAGTATCTGGAGACAAGGGGGCATATGTATCAAGCTCTGTATGGAGCTTGATGCCCTGTGTTTCTGGCGAGTTTTCAGACTCGCCAGAAACAGCAGTTATGAAGCAGCGGTCACAAAGACCACTGCTCCATAACCTGTCCGCCTGCTCTGAGCAGGCGGACAGACATCGCCGGAAATCAACCCGATCAAGTACGATCGGGTTGATTGACACCCCCCTGCTGGCGGCCAATTGGCCGCGAGTCTGCAGGGGGTGGCGTTGCACCAGCAGCTCTTGTGAGCTGCTGGTGCAATGCTGAATACGGAGAGCGTATTGCTCGCCGTATTCAGCGAGGTCTGGCGGACCTGATTCGCGGTGTCGAATCAGGTCTGCCAGACCTTGATAAATATGCCCCATGGTCTGAGATATAGGGGGGAGCAGTGCAATTGAGGGCTTTGTATGTCAGAGTGAGAGTTTTGTGTTTAATCCTAGAGGCAAGAGAAAGCCAGTGAAGGGATTGGCAGAGAGGTGCAGCAGATGAAGAGCGACATGAAAGGAAGATGAGCCTGGCAGAGGCATTTATTATGGATTGTAAAGGAGCTAGGCGGCAGCTGGGTAGACCAGAGAGGACAGAGTTGCAGTAATTGAGGCGGGAAAGGATGAGAGAGTGGATTGAAATCTTAGTTGTGTCTTGTGTAAGGAAATGTCTAATTTTAGAGATTTTTTAAGGTGGAAGCAGCAGGCTTTAGCCAAGGACTGAATGTGAGGAGTTAAAGAAAGATCTGAGTCAAATGAGACCCCAAGACATAGGGCATGCGGGGTAGGGGTAATGATAGAGTTCTCAACAGTTATAGAGAGATTGGGGGTGGAGATTTTGGAAGAAGGGGGGAAAATAAGGAGCTCAGTTTTGGAGAGATTGAGCTTGAGGTAGTGAGAGGACATCCAGGAAGAGATGTGAGAAAGACAGTTAGTGACACGGGTTAGCAAAGAGGGGGATAGGTCTGGTGCAGAGAAGTACATTTGGGTGTCGTCAGTATACAAATTATATTGGAAACCGTGAGACTTAATTAGGGAACCTAATGATGACATGTAGCTTGAGAAGAGAAGGGGACCGAGGACAGAGCCTTGCGGTAACCCGACAAAGTGGTGACAGAGCAGAGGAGGACCCAGAGAAAGCTACACTAAAGGTACAGTTTAAAATGTAGGAAGAGAACCACGAGAGGGCTTTGTAACAAATGCTGAAGGATTGGAGGGGTTGGAGCAAAATAGGGTGGTCAACAGTATCAAAGTCTGCGGACAGATCAAGGAGGATAAGCAGAGAGAAGTGGCCTTTTGATTTTGCTGTAAGTAGGTTGTTGGTAAACTTAACGATTGCTGTCTCTGTGGAGTGATGGAGATGAAATCCAGATTGCAGTGGGTCAAGGTGGGAGTTTAGTATAAGATAATGGGATAGGCGTGCATATACTAGCTTTTCAAGAAGCTTTGAGGCAAGAGGGAGGAGGGAAATAGGGCGGTAGTTGGATAGGGAGGTTGGATCAAGGGAAGGTTTTTCGAGGATAGGTGTGACCATTGCATGTTTCAGAGATGAGGGAAATATACCGGTACTGAGGAAGAGGTTGAAAATATGTGTTAGTATAGGGGTAAGGGTAGAAGAGAGGGAGGGGAGTAGCTGTGAGAGGATAGGGTCAAGGGGACAGGTAGTGAGGTGAGAGCACAGTATAAGTGCAGAAAATTATTCCTCAGTAACAGGGGAGAAAGAGCTAAGTTTATGGCTATGTGGGTTGTAGTTGATTGTGAGCGTTTGAGGGGTGAGAGAATGGAAGTATGTTGAGAGCTGATTTAGTTTCTGATGGAGTCGATTTTGTTATTGAAGTGGCTGGCAAAGTCTTGAGCTGACAGAGAAGTTGAATTAGGAGGTGGGGGTGGGCGGAGAAGAGTATTGAAAGTGGAGAACAGACATTTTGGGTTTGAAGAAAGAGTAGAGATAAGAGTAGAGCTGTAATGTTGCTTAAAGAGATTGAGGGCAGAATAGTAGGAGTTCAAGATGAACTTGTAATGAAGGAAATCAGCTGAACTCAGATTTTCTCCAGTGCCGCTCAGCAGTACGGGAACATCTGCATAGGTACCGTGTCAGAGGAGTATGCCAGGACTGAGGATGAGTGTGTGATTTCCGAGCTATAGTAAGAGGGGCCAGATTGTCAAGGACAGATGTAAGGGTGGAATTATAGTGGCAGATAGATTGGTCAGGGCAGGCAAAGGAGAAGGATGAGAGGAGAGGTTCGAGGGAATTAGCAAGCTGTTGCTGATCTAATGACAATGCTTCTGTGAAGTTTGGTGTGAGGAGTAAAAGGAGGGAGAGTTGTAGGGAGGGATTATATGTTGCAAGTGAGGAGATGGTGGTCAGAAAAAAGAAAAGGGGAGTTTGTGAAGTTTGAAATAGTGCATCGATAGCTAAAGATCAGGTCAAGGGAGTGATCGTCTTTGTGAGTGGGAGAATCAGTCCATTTTGACAAACCAAAGGAGGAAGTGAGTTGCAGAAGTTGTTTTGCAGAGGAGGCAGTGGGATTGTCAAGAAGAGATGTTGAAGTCGCCAAGAATGAGGGCAGGGGTGTATGAGGAAAGGAAGTAAGGTAGCAAGGCAACCAAGTGATCTAGAAATTGAGTTGAAGAGCCAAGGGGTGGGTATATGACTGCAACACCTATAAATAGGGGAGAGAATAAGCGAATCATGTGAGTTTCGAATGAGGAAAATGTGAGGGAAGAGATGGGTTGTATTTGTTGAAATGTGCAATGAGAGGAAAGTAAAATACCTACACCACCTCCTTGTCTATTACCAGACCTAGGAGTGTGGCTTAAGTGGAGACCCCCATGTGACAGAGCAGCAGTGGATGCTGTGTCTAGGGGCGAGAGACAGGTTTTTTGCTAGGGCCAGAAGGTTGAGGGAGCAGGAGATAAAGAGGTCATATAGAAGTTAGCTTGTTGCAAACAGAGCGAGAGTTCCAGAGTGCACAAGTGAAAGGGGTAGTGGCTTTAGATGCAAGAGGAATGTGAGTAAGGTTGCCAGAGTTTTGTTTTCTGAGTTTATGGAATGGTACACATGGATATGCATGGCTGGGATTGGGAAGTTGTTGGGGACCAGGATTAGGGGAGATGTCACTAGCAGTTAGTAAAAGCAAAAGTTAGTAAAAGGTTTTCATTAAAGGTGAACTTAAGCGCAGGTGAAATAATCAGCTGATTAGTAACCATAGTTACTAACCTGCTCTCACCATCAGCTGATTATTTCACCTGTGTGCAAGTTCAGCTACAATGAAAATCTGGCCTGTTGGGGGTACTTGAGGACCGCAGTTGAGAAACACTGCTCTAAGTAACTTAACTGAGTATTCTGTCAGAAAGCAACAAGGATTCTGGTAAGAGTAGTCTTCTTGATGTAACTTTTTTCATCAAAGGAAGTCTCGACTACAACTACTTTAAATGCAATGCAGAGAATCAAATATGTTTTTTGTTAACATAATGACCGTGACTAACTGTGCTGAAACAATACAAAGTAAGGATTGCACATTTAAAAAAGTCAAATTTGACTTTTGAAAAACAAATGCAGCAATGAATGTGTTTTTTATATTGAAAATGTGAACTCTTGACTATGTTATTCTATAGCAAGACAATATAAATGTCTTTTAAAGGGACACTCAAGTCAAAACATAGGTAGCTGCTTACGTTGCTGAAATCTAGCCTGGTTTGTATCTTATTTTATATTTTTGCAGAATGCACACATTAAACTTGCAACCTTTACAACGTTTTTGCTGCACATACAATTCAAAGAGTATGCTTCCATCTCAACTTAGTTTTATTCTTATTATCCATTTCTAGGTGCTGAATATTTACCCTTTGTGAAAATAAAGTGATGTGAAAATGTCATTATATAAATGGTTAATACATTTTTAAAATAGGGCTTGCAATATTTTGAATGATAATTAAAGAATGCTGCCTAATGTGTGTTACAAGCAGATCTTTTCTTATACATAGGTTTACAGATTTTGACAACTTTCTTAGAAAACAGGAACATGTTCTCTTCAGTTGTGATTTTAATTTTTTTTGTAAATGGTTTTCTTTTAACTAGAACAGTAGGCGAACCTCCTTTAAATTACATGCCAGTTTGCTAATTACCAACTTCAAACTTGTTTGCCACTAATGTTATCAAAGAGAATTCAATTCAGCAGATTGCACTGAGAGTTTGAGAACGTAGGAAGATTCATATCTCTCTGGTACTTTGATGCAAAAGAAATAGTTACCTTTGATTTTCAATTGTTATTGAATGAGATCAGAGCAGCTTTATTGCTTCATTTCTGCCTGCATCCTTGAACATGCCTGGCAAGGTATTAAGATAACATGATAAAGGTACCCAAGAATTTACCCCTTGAGTGACAGACAGGGCTATAACACATTGATGTAGAATGCATTGATGCCCTCTCTTGTAGCCAAAGCTTAAATAATATTAAAGGGATAGTACATATTTTTTTTATTTGTTGCATTTAAATATGAGTATTTTAAAGTGTATTACAGTAATTTAGAAAAACTTAAAAGGGTATTAAACTCAAAATGTAATGTCTCACAAAATGTTGAATTATGTAAAGTAAAAAAATAAATAAAAAACTGCAATGTGCTACTACATACCTGATAGGCTGATATGTGCAATTAAACAACATTTAAGAGGCGTGTCCTGGGCCTACAAACAATACATATCTTTCTAACAAAATGACAGGTTTAATTTATGATACATACATGAAAAAATGCATTTGTGTCCCTTTAAAGGCACAATTCTTATGGAGGTCTGTCCTTGTCTGCTAACCGAGCTGTGACCGTTGTCCTTATGAGAAAAAGAACAGTTGTGCACAAATATACATTTCCAGTTTTATTACCAGTTTAAAAGCTTTAAAGGTATAGTCAAAATTAATCTTTCATGATTTGGATAGAGCATGCAATTTTAAGCAATTTTCCAATGTACTCCTATTATCAATTTTTCTTTGTTCTCTTGGTATCTTTATTTGAATGCAAGCTTAGGAGCCGGACAATTTTTGGTTCCGCACCGGGGTAGCGCTTGCTGATTAATGGCTACATTTAGACACCAATCAGAAAGCGATACCCAGGTGCTGAACCAAAAATGGGCCGGCTCCTATGCTTACATTCTTGCTTTTCAAATAAAGATACCAAGAGAATGAGGAAAAATTGATAATAGGAGTAAATTAGAAAGTTGCTTAAAATTGTCTGCTCTATTTGAATCATGAAAGTTTAATTTTGTCTAGACTATTTCCTTTAAAGTAACCTCTTTCAATACAAACATTTTCAACGCGTTTCTGCTTTTTATAAACAACAGAATATTTTAAGTTTCTTATACTTTTAATCAAAGACTTGTAATGCATTACTCTACCACAATTCCCAGAGTTACATTTTAAATGAGCAAATGTGTATGCTACGTTCCTGTATTTTTTATTTCTTTTTTTGCTTCTGAATAATTCTTCAAAATGGAAATATAATCTTTAAACATATGGGCCTAAGTAAACAAATCTATTTATTCTGACAAGAGAAAAATAAAGTATGATGTTTGAGCTTTAAAATCGACAGAAGAACAGCTTTAAGGCAATCATCATCACACGTTCTATAGAAACACACCAGATGTTCTGATTGCAATACTACCTTGAATAATTTGACTGAGTTTTCCTGCAGGGTAAAGACCTTTCAAAGTCTAATTACAATTACACTAAGGAGAGAAAAGCTTGAGACACTCATATGTTTGCCTAGCTGGTCACTGTATACAATGGGGAGACAGGGATATGTATGTGAGCTGATCATAAAGCAGAACAGTACTACGCAGGAGAGTTTTATCTATATATAGCACAGGGACTAAAAGAGCAAATACAACTACCCATCAGGATCACATATATGTATGTGCTGTGTATCTTCAAACCAATATAAAAGTCATTATTTCTGTATTGTGGCACAGTTTGTGCTTTAGAATTGTCTAGGACTCTCTTTTTCATATAGACAAGACTGTATAATTGCAAGAGTGGTTTGGCTCTGGGGTTTGTCTATTCCAAATAGTACAAATCAGTTTTTGCTTTATGTCACTTTTGTGCACCAACATTTGATTAGTTTTATCAAGATTTATAGCATTGATAAGTGTATGGTATTCATTTTTTATTGTTGAAAGTGATTGATAACGCCTTTATTACCCATTCCCCAGCTATGCATAACCTACGTTGTTTGTTTTATATCAGTTTTATTGAATTTACAATAATCAGTTACAACATAATGACAAATATTATCAGTTTCATAACTAAAACTCTTGTATAACTGTCATGTTCTTAGTACCCAAAATTCCATACTTTATGCAAAGAAAACAAAATAAAAAACAACCAAACAGACAGTTGCCTTGTTTCTCTTGTGACATCTGTTCACCTGACATTATTGTTAAGCAACATTCATATAAACCCACATTGGTTATCAATTCTGTTCTTTGTTTTCTTGCATCAAAGAGGAGTCATAGTGCTCCAAATTGATTTGTAGTATGATTCTGTTAATAAATTATTTAATACTCAGAGTCTTAGTGGATTTCCAAGATCTCAATATCATGTTTCTAAATCCCGGTATTTATTAAATAGATGTTTGAATTATTTATCCTATCTTCATATAAAAATAAAACGTCCCTACAAATTAACACTATCTCCACCTCTAAGAATTTATTCAGCCAAAAACAATGCAATATATCAGCTTTTTAAAAAGAACATCTATAACAAGTTGCAACTTGTGTTGCGGACCACCTTGCCACATCCATAGGAGTTATATATATTTTGTTTGAGTCGCATGTGCGATTCTCTCCACCTTTGAGCCTTTGTGTTTTTAAATAAAGTCCTAAAGCTTCGACTTAAATCTTCTACCGTGATCTCAGTAAAATATTTGGACCAAATACTCTGAATTTTGCTCATATTGTCTAACCCTTTCTAACTCAATAACATATTGTACCAGATAGACAGATCTGCTTTATATAATTTAATCACCACATCTATTTCCTTTAGTGACCACTCTCTTCTATGTCTTTCTATAATGTTTAAGAAATAGCTTCAAATCTGCAGATAAGCAAAACAAATTGATTTGGGGAGATTATATTAAAATAGGAAAACAGTTTAATTGTCCCCAAATGGTTGGTTTAAATAGATTAAGCCTTTCTGTTTCCATTGTATAAAGGTGTTACTATACTAGGTGGGAACCTTACATTACCCCAAATAGTCAAGTGATAAGAAAGGCGGTTGTTAATTTATAATTCTTTAGTGAATTTGTACTATGCTGATATAATATTGTATATAGTCGTCCTTTCTTTGATGGCTTTGGGTAACTCATCCCCTTTAAGATGTAGCAGCCCTGTTATTGATAATGGATATAATAAATCTTTTTCCATTTGTACATGTGAAACTGCATTGGCCTCTGTAACCCAATCACATGCTATATCACATTGTGTAAATATACCTGCTTCTTTATCTTATATTCTATATAATAAAAGGCCAAGTGTGTTTGTCCGAAGCTGTCATGCGCAGTAGAGACTGCGCGTGAGGACAAACACACCCGGCCTTCCAACTGATCTGGTGTGGAGAAGTGGGCATGACCGGACGGGTGTGACGCGGGCAAGGTCTGCGGGTGTGCCATGGGTGGGGCCAGATGCCGGGGCTGACTGCAAAGACAGGAGAGCTCTAAAGAGGGGGGATAGAGAGACTATAGCAGAAGAGGGGGGATAAAGAGAGGGGGAGAGAGCACAAAAGAGAGGGGGAGAGAGCACAAAAGAGAGGGGGGAGAGAGCACAAAAGAGAGGGGGGAGAGAGCACAAAAGAGAGGGGGAGAGAGCACAAAAGGGGGGGAGAGCACAAAAGAGGGGGGAGAGAGCACAAAAGAGAGGGGGGGAGAGAGCACAAAAGAGAGGGGGGAGAGAGCACAAAAGAGAGGGGGGAGAGAGCGCAAAAGAGAGGGGGAGAGAGCGCAAAAGAGAGGGGGAGAGAGCGCAAAAGAGAGGGGGTGAGAGCGCAAAAGAGAGGGGGAGAAAGCGCAAAAGAGAGGGGGAGAGAGAGCACAAAAGAGAGGGGGGAGAGAGCACAAAAGAGGGGGGGGGGGAGAGAGCACAAAAAAGGGGGGGAGAGCACAAAAGAGGGGGGGAGAGAGCACAAAAGAGGGGGGGAGAGAGCACAAAAGAGGGGGGGAGAGAGCACAAAAGAGAGGGGGGAGAGAGCACAAAAGAGAGGGGGGAGAGAGCACAAAAGAGAGGGCAAGAGAGCACAAAAGAGAGGGCGAGAGAGCACAAAAGAGAGGGGGAGAGAGCACAAAAGAGAGGGGGAGAGAGCACAAAAGAGAGGGGGAGAGAGCACAAAAGAGAGGGGGAGAGAGCACAAAAGAGAGGGGGAGAGAGCACAAAAGAGAGGGGGAGAGAGCACAAAAGAGAGGGCGAGAGAGCACAAAAGAGAGGGGGAGAGAGCACAAAAGAGAGGGGGAGAGAGCACAAAAGAGGGGGAGAGAGCACAAAAGAGAGGGGGAGAGAGCGCAAAAGAGAGGGGGAGAGAGCGCAAAAGAGAGGGGGAGAGAGCGCAAAAGAGAGGGGAAGAGAGCGCAAAAGAGAGGGGGAGAGAGCGCAAAAGAGAGGGGGAGAGAGCACAAAAGAGGGGGAGAGAGCGCAAAAGAGAGGGGGAGAGAGCACAAAAGAGAGGGGGAGAGAGCGCAAAAGAGAGGGGGGAGAGCGCAAAAGAGAGGGGGAGAGAGCACAAAAGAGAGGGGGAGAGAGCGCAAAAGAGAGGGGGAGAGAGCGCAAAAGAGAGGGGGAGAGAGCGCAAAAGAGAGGGGGAGAGAGCGCAAAAGAGAGGGGGAGAGAGCGCAAAAGAGAGGGGAAGAGAACGCAAAAGAGAGGGGAAGAGAGCGCAAAAGAGAGGGGGAGAGAGCACAAAAGAGAGGGGGGAGAGAGCACAAAAGAGAGGGGGGAGAGAGCACAAAAGAGAGGGGGAGAGAGCACAAAAGAGAGGGGGGGAGAGAGCACAAAAGAGAGGGAAGGAGAGAGCACAAAAGAGAGGGGGAGAGAGCACAAAAGAGAGGGGGAGAGAGCACAAAAGAGAGGGGGAGAGAGCGCAAAAGAGAGTGGGAGAGAGACAGCAAAAGAGAGGAGAGAGAGCAAACGAGAGAAGAGAGAGAGAGCAAATGAGAGGGGGAAGAGAGAGAGACAGCAAAAGAGGGGGAGAGAGACAGCAAAAGAGGGGAGAGAGACAGCAAAAGAGGGGGAGAGAGACAGCAAAAGAGGGGGAGAGAGACAGCAAAAGAGGGGGAGAGAGACAGCAAAAGAGGGGGAGAGAGACAGCAAAAGAGAGGGGGGAGAGAGAGCAAAAGAGAGGGGGAGAGAGAGCAAAAGAGAGGGGGGAGAGAGCAAAAGAGGGGGGAGAGAGAGCAAAAGAGAGGGGGAGAGAGCAAAAGATAGGGGGGAGAGAGAGCAAAAGAGAGAGGGGAGAGAGAGCAAAAGAGAGGGGGAGAGAGAGAGCAAAAGAGAGGGAAGAGAGAGAGAGCAAAAGAGAGGAGAGAGAGAGCAAAAGAGAGGAGAGAGAGAGAGCAAAAGAGAGGAGAGAGAGGAGAGAGAGAGCAAACAAGAGGAGAGAGAGCAAATGAGAGGAGAGAGAGAGAGCAAACGAGAGGGGGGAAGAGAGACAGCAAAAGAGGCGGAGAGAGACAGCAAAAAAGGGGGAGAGAGACAGCAAAAGAGGGGGAGAGAGACAGCAAAAGAGGGGGAGAGAGACAGCAAAAGAGGGGGAGAGAGACAGCAAAAGAGGGGGGAGAGAGAGCAAAAGAGAGGGAGAGACATAGCAAAAGAGGGGGAGAGAGAGCAAAAGAGAGGGGGAGAGAGAGCAAAAGAGATGGGGGAGAGAGAGAGCAAAAGAGATGGGGGAGAGAGAGAGCAAAAGAGAGGGGGGAGAGAGAGCAAAAGAGAGGGGGGAGAGAGCACAAAAGAGAGGGGGAGAGAGCACAAAAGAGAGGGAAGGAGAGAGCACAAAAGAGAGGCGGAGAGAGACAGCAAAAGAGAGGGAGAGAGACAGCAAAAGAGAGGGAGAGAGACAGCAAAAGAGGGGGAGAGAGACAGCAAAAGAGGGGGAGAGAGACAGCAAAAGAGGGGGAGAGAGACAGCAAAAGAGGGGGAGAGAGACAGCAAAAGAGGGGGAGAGAGACAGCAAAAGAGGGGGGAGAGAGAGCAAAAGAGAGGGAGAGACATAGCAAAAGAGGGGGAGAGAGAGCAAAAGAGATGGGGGAGAGAGAGAGCAAAAGAGATGGGGGAGAGAGAGAGCAAAAGAGATGGGGGAGAGAGAGAGCAAAAGAGAGGGGGGAGAGAGAGCAAAAGAGAGGGGGGAGAGAGAGCAAAAGAGAGGGGGGAGAGAGAGAGAGCAAAAGAGAGGGGGAGAGAGAGCAAAAGAGAGGGGGGAGAGAGAGAGCAAAAGAGAGGGGGGGAGAGAGAGCAAAAGAGAGGGTGGAGAGAGAGAGCAAAACAGAGGGGAGAGAGAGAGAGCAAAAGAGGGGGGATAAAGAGAGAGCAAAAGATAGGGGGGATAGAGAGAGAGCAAGGGGTGGGACCGCTGTACTGCAAAAAATGGCCCGTATACACAGGCTTTAGGACTAGTCTATCCATAAATCAATCACCAATACTTTGGAGAGAACAATGGAAAATGCACATTTTATTACCTTATCTCTTCTATAACCCACTGGGAGTGTAATTTCTTCTACTGGCTGTGATAACACAGCTTGGCCTCGAGGCCAAAAACTTTCAGGATAGGTGGGGATACTACAGGCTACATAAACTATTTCAAATGCCAATATAAGGGCAATGGAAATACTTATAAACAATTTAGTACACTCTGGCAGGTAAAGTGGATCATTGGGAACAAATTAAAGGGGAGATATTTTTTTAATAAACTGTCCCTTTAATCCTCACCATTGAGTACTTTACTCTTATTTCTTCTATTATCTTCCTTTACCTAACCTCGTGCCTTCCTTTCCTTTAAACAGCGTAAATCTGTACAATGTATATTCTGACTGATCAAAAACCTGTATCTAAAACAATATAGGGTGCGAGAGACAAAAAAAAAATCCAAAAGGGCATGCCCACACACCTCCCACCCCGCTCCTCCACCCAATCTCCAACTCTTTCTCAACCATGAAGATGGAAACAGCCCTGTTAGAATAGCCATGCAAAAATAGTCTGACTTATGGAATGGTGCCACCAATTGATTCTTAATATTTTCTGAGAATGAAAGGATAACTCTCCTCCACTTGGCAAAAACAATTCTGTTCTTTGTTTTCTTGCATCAAAGAGGAGTCATAGTGCTCCAAATTGATTTGTAGTATGATTCTGTTAATAAATTATTTAATACTCAGAGTCTTAGTGGATTTCCAAGATCTCAATATCATGTTTCTAAATCCCGGTATTTATTAAATAGATGTTTGAATTATTTATCCTATCTTCATATAAAAATAAAACGTCCCTACAAATTAACCCTATCTCCACCTCTAAGAATTTATTCAGCCAAAAACAATGCAATATATCAGCTTTTTAAAAAGAACATCTATAACAAGTTGCAACTTGTGTTGCGGACCACCTTGCCACATCCATAGGAGTTATATATATTTTGTTTGAGTCGCATGTGCGATTCTCTCCACCTTTGAGCCTTTGTGTTTTTAAATAAAGTCCTAAAGCTTCGACTTAAATCTTCTACCGTGATCTCAGTAAAATATTTGGACCAAATACTCTGAATTTTGCTCATATTGTCTAACCCTTTCTAACTCAATAACATATTGTACCAGATAGACAGATCTGCTTTATATAATTTAATCACCACATCTATTTCCTTTAGTGACCACTCTCTTCCATGTCTTTCTATAATGTTTAAGAAATAGCTTCAAATCTGCAGATAAGCAAAACAAATTGATTTGGGGAGATTATATTAAAATAGGAAAACAGTTTAATTGTCCCCAAATGGTTGGTTTAAATAGATTAAGCCTTTCTGTTTCCATTGTATAAAGGTGTTACTATACTAGGTGGGAACCCTACATTACCCCAAATAGTCAAGTGATAAGAAAGGCGGTTGTTAATTTATAATTCTTTAGTGAATTTGTACTATGCTGATATAATATTGTATATAGTCTTCCTTTCTTTGATGGCTTTGGGTAACTCATCCCCTTTAAGATGTAGCAGCCCTGTTATTGATAATGGATATAATAAATCTTTTTCCATTTGTACATGTGAAACTGCATTGGCCTCTGTAACCCAATCACATGCTATATTTACTATTGTACCCCAATTATAGTATTTATAGTTGGGAAATCCCAGGCCCCAAAGTCTTTATTATGCATTAGTCTCTTGAGAGCAATCCTAACTTTTTACTTTTTCCAGAAGAATTGATTACACTGTGAATAGAATTTTCTCAAGTCTCTGTCCCTGATAAGTAATGGCAGATTCTGACATAGGAAAATAATTTTGGGTAGTATAATCATCTTAATTAATTGTACTTTCGCAGAAATGTACAACAGAAACTGTCCCCAATTCTTAGGTTTTGTCTCTATAGAACTCCATACTTGATTATAGTTAATTTCATACCATTCAGACGGATTTTTAGATAAGCAAATTCCAAGATATTTAATTTGATTACTTGCCGCTGAAAAAAGGGTTTCTTTAATACACTCCTCGTTTTTACATAACCACAAGATTTCTGACTTAGCTATATTAATTCTGTATCCAGAAAATGAGCTATACTTGTTAATAATATCCAACAGCTTAGGGATGTTTTTTTTTTTAGTTCCCCATAAATACAAGTAGATCATCTGCGTATATAAGACTAACCTATTTTTTCCTAAAGCTAGTCCTTCTAGTTCTTTCCAGAAACTAATTGCTAAAGGTTCTAGGGAGATGTTTAACAGCAGAGGCGAGATAGGGCATCCCTGTCTGCTACCTTGAGCCAGATAAATATTGGGAGATAATTCTCCATTAACTAAAACTGCCAAGCTTGGATTTGTGTAAACGAATCTAACAAAGTCTCTGAAATTACCTGTAAAGCCAAAGTTTTGTAGCGACTCAAATAAGTGATCCCAGTTAATCGAGTCGAATGCCTTCTAGGCATCTATCGTGATTAATGCTGCCTCAGTTTTCTCTTTTGATGTACGGTGCTTTAACCAATAGTGTTACATCAATATCACCACCCTCCTCATATTTCTATTGGGGTTACGGCCAGACATAAAACCGTTTTAATCTACTTGCAAGTATAGATGTTAAAAGTTTATAATCATTATTCAATAGGGATATTGGTCTGTATGATGACACTACTTGTGAATCTTGTTCTTTTTTTAAAATTAGATTAATAATTGATGAGGTGAAATAAGGGGAGTTCATCTCTTTTTGTATATAATATTTATTAAAGAGATTTACTAAAGAGGGTGTAATCTGTTCTTTTAGTATTTTATAAAATTCGGCCGGAAGTTGGTCCGGCCCTGGAGCTTTATTTGCTTTTATTGTATCAATAGCCTTGTAAATTGTAAAGGGATTGTGACAATATTTGAAGAGAGAGAGAAAATATTATTAGTGTATAAGGTGCTGTGTTTTTTTTTTTTTTTTAAGTATGCTGATAGTTAATATCAGCTTTGGGTTTGTTTGGTTTTACTATGGTAGAGTTGACTTTACATTTGTATTATCGGAGGTGCTACGTTTTTTCCTTGTAAATGTTTTTTTTTCTCCCCGCTACCGCTCCCCACCAATTTTGCAACTATTTTGTTCTGTATTAAGAAGATTGTTTTTTTCGGATGTTAATGTCTAGAAAAATGTTAAATATTATTTCATTGAACGTGGGAGGAATTACCTCCCCGATCAAAAGGAAAAGAGTTATTTCTTATCTTAAAAACTACACCCAGATATAGCACTTCTACAAGAAACCCATTTAAATGAACAAGAAGTGAATAAATTAAAATTGAATTGGGTTGGGGAGGTCCTCGCCACTCCATACAGGGGTAGAAGTAAAGGAGTTGCATGTTTGATAAATAAAAAGCTGGAATATAAAATGATATACCAGGAATTAGATATACAGGAAAGATTTTTAATTATTAAGATTCAAATTGATAAAAATATATATACGCTATGTAATATATATGCCCCTAATTCTATAGATACGGATTTCTGGAACAGACTCTATTCCAGACTATTACCACATATTGAAGCAAATGTAATACTAGCCGGAGACTTTAATATGTCTATGCACCCAAAACTAGATCGGTTCAACACTAGGTCCTCTAGACATCACAATAGGGAGGCGCGAATCTTAGAAAACTTTTGTAAAAGTTTAAAATTAAAAGACATCTGGCGTTGCTATAATCCGGACCAGAGACTATTCACATGTGAGTCAAACTTTAGAACCATAGCTAGAATAGATATGTTTTTAGTTACTGAAAATTTACTGAACATAGACAGGACACCAGATATAAATAATATATACCTATCAGATCATGCTAGTATTTCACTAAAAATACAATATGGTATAAAACAGCAGTCAGGGATCAATAATTTCTTTTTCCCGAAATATTTGTTAAACAACATTCAATTTAAACACTAGTTAAGAGGTACATTTGGGGAATTCTCGACACATAATAAATGATAATAAATGATATATTAATAAACCAAAGCCTTCATAAGGGGTGAAATAAAGGCCTGGTTAGTTAAATTGAAAAAGAAGGCGAGAAGTAGAGAATTGTCACTATCCAACGCCCTGAGGAACAGATATAAAAGATATGTAGAGAATACGAATAATAGAAATTGGCAGAGATATCAAGCGGCAAAAATAGAAAGGGAACTCTACATAAATAATTCACTTCTACATAAGGACACAAAAAAGAAGGCTATGTACTTGAATTTTAAAGGGAAAACACTTAAATGGTTGTCATTATTATTATTAACGACCAGAAAAAGTCACAACCATTAAAGATAATTCAAAAAGATATACAAATAATAGTAATATAAAGGATATCTTGTTTTAATTACTTTCAAAAAGTATACTCAAAGGGAGGTATAGATTTCGACAAAAATAAGGAATTCTGGAAGGGGATAAAAATACCTAAATTAGATAAAGAACAACTAGAAGAGCTTAATGCGGATATTACGCAAGAAGAAATTTACAAGCCTACACTACATTGTTATATTAATAAACTTTATAACCTCAATATTTGCCTGCTTCTAAACCTCTGCAGGCATCTCAGTAGTTTTTATTAGCTTTTTAAATCTTGCAAAACAGCCAGATGTTGCTAGTTCATGTGTGTCATATAGATAACATTGTGCTTACAGCTGTGGAGAATGATAATTGTTATACAGCAACCTGCACTGATTGGCTAAAATGCAGGGGTGTAAAAATTACTGGGATAAGTGACAGTCTGCAAGGGCTTAGATAAAGGTGTCTGTGTACACCATAAAGAGAAAAAGTGAGACTGTGAATCAAATACGTCTCCCAACAAAAATGCAAATGCCAGATGAGGATTTTAGAGCCCATTTCCATGGCACCATAGATCTTGGTATTTATGGGGTCCTTAGACATGTTATCAGTTTTGTTAAAAGTACAGTGTTCTCAGGGGAGGTTTGTTGTTAGAATAACACACCAAAGCATGATTTCTATAGATTCTATAGGGCTAATACCCTGTCCCTACTATTATAAATAATAATAATAATAATAGTAGGGACAGGGTATTAGCCCTTAATAGGGAATCCTTTTTTGAGAAGAAGAACAAAATGAAAGATACGGTTAGTAAATTTAGCAATTCTACCAAATTTAAAACTAAATTTAATAGTAATTATAGGGGAATTGTAGACATATTGAATAAGCATTGGTCAGTGTTGTCTTTGGATCCTATATTAAAAGATCTCATTGGAGAAAAACCTGTGTGTGTTTTTAAAAGGGCACCTACTTTAAAGAATTATCTGGCACCTAGTAAGGTGGTATCTATTAAAGTTAGCCTTATAAAAAAAAAAACAGGCTAATCCATTTGCGGGGAACATGAAAGGTGTTTTTAAATGTGGTAAAACTAGATGTGGTACTTGTGTTTTTTGGAAAACAAATGCTTAGAGTTTAAGTCTAATATTACTGGTGAAAAGTTTCCAATTAAATCCAGAATGAGTTGTGACAGTTGTTATGTGGTTTACTTAGTAGACTGTATTTGTGGACTCCAGTATTGTGGTCGCACCAATAGACCTCTCAGAAAATGTTGGGGTGAACATTTGAGGAATATTAAAAATAAATTTCTTAAACATAGTGTATCGCTCCACAGCATCTATAAACATCAAGGGAAAAAATGTATTTACAAAATTAGACCTATTGAGTATATTCACCCATCTAATCGATATAACCGTTTTATGAGGACTAGACAAAGGGAGACGTTCTGGATCTGGAAGATCAGATCACTAGCACCAGAAGGTCTTAATGAAAATATCGATCTAGCAGCCTTCAATTAAATTTTAGATTTTAAAGATTATTTAATAATTATTTTTCAAATTTATTTATATAAATATTTGTTCGTTTTTAGTTTACATCAAATGTATTTAGTTTATAGGATCAATTATTGTATTTAATTGTATTGTATATCGTAACTTGTTTTTGCAGGTTATGATTTTTTAATAGATACCACAATATGTTTACTATTTGGTTAGATTGTTATATCTGGTACATGGTCAATACTTTGTTTGCATTTTGTTTTCATTTAGATACTTTGCATGTGATATTCGTGGATAGACTCCGTTGTGTTTACTCCGGTCGTCTAGGAGACATACGCTGGTGACGTAGAGATAACCACGTGTTGTTCTTTGGGCTCCCGAAATATTGTGAGATGTGTGACGTCATGAGTGATCTGGCGATTGGGAGTACACACGCAGCAGCCTAAACTTTTAATTTATTGGAGATTTAAATATCCGTTATAATGTGGCTGAAGTCATGCACTATGATTATGATTATGTTAAGGTGATACTTGTTTATATGCCAATTGTATGGAACCTTGTAACCAATGAATCTTTATTGTATGGTGTATATATATGTGATCTATTGTGATGTTGTTTATGCTGCTTGAGGAAGCAAGAATCCCTTGCAAAACGCGTTCAGCTTGTTTTTAATGTTTTTTTCTGCGCATTTTAAATAAATTGTATTTGACACTTTTGAACCTTGAAGTGTATCAATTGGGGTCCTGGAGGGTGTTATTTGGCAATGTGGGATCCTTAGACATCACAAGATCATTTGAGAGCTAGCTGGGAAGCTCCTAATTTTCCAGACTGCTTTATTGAGCACTTTGAGATAAGTGCCTGGAGCTTGTGAGTATAACTCCTATTAGGGCCACTGTATGTGGTTGGAGGGCTCATATCCTTGAGACAATACGCCATTGGAGCGCCTTCTCCTTTCTATATCATCCTTATTATCCAGATTCATCGTTCCAGTGAAGAGCTGCCCTTTGGTGGAATACCTGAATCATCAAGTAGCCTTTGGTGGCGCCTCTATGATTCTTATTAACACTGTGTTCACAGTGTGAACTGAGTATCCATCTTCTTAAATTTGATAATAGCAGTAAATTGGAAACTTTTTTAAAACTTGTATGCTCTGTCTGGATCACAAAATAATTTGTTTGGATTTCATGACCCTTTACTTGTTATAGCAGTATTAGTAGCAGTGTATAAAATGTATGGAAAATTGCTTCTTTAGGATTATTTTTGAATATGAAATATCTTTTCTTCTAGTTAAAACCACAACCTATTAACATGGACTGCACTTGCAGGGAGAGCAGACATCCTTATCTTTTTTTCTCTTTATCTACAATGGCCTCTTTTTTTTATTTCTGTCCAATTACACAAAAGCATGTGCAATTCTTTTTTTTTTTTTGCAAAAATATCTTACACCCCCCACTAGGAGAGTACATTCTTCTGCAGCTTCACATTTACAAAGCTTTAATACTTAAAGGGACAGTATAGACTCATTTTCCTATAACTGCATGTAATAGACACTACTATAAAGAATAAGATGCACAGATACTGATATAAAAATCCAGTATAAAACTGTTTAAAAACTTACTTAGAAGTTCTTAGTTTAGCTCTGTTGAAAGGGCAGCAGGAAAGCCCACTGCAAGTGTTAAACAAGACACTCCCCCTCCCCTTTCTTTTGCATATGAAAAGACCCTTTACACAAACAGGAGCAAACTGGAGAAGGTAGCTGACGGTAATTCACATAAAACTTTGGGGCTTGGTTAGGAGTCCGAAAATCAGAGCAATGTTATTTAAAAATAAGCAAAACTATACATTTAAAAAAAACAAAAAACTTTATGGGCTATATATATAGATCATCTACAAAACATGTATGCAAAGAAAAAATGAATGTATAATGTCCCTTTAAGTACTGAAATTTTCAGTATAGGTGGAATAGAACATCAAAAACATCTAAACAAGACAGAAAATATATCTGTGGGTTGTATGCCTGTGTGACAAACCAGCAAGTTGTGCTTATACTTGTATGTGTATATATATATATATATATATTCATATACTCATACAATGGTAATCCTGGGCTAATAAAATCAGAGCATTCAAAGTTCATATAGATTTACTTTGATGCAAGCAGGGGACAGAGGAGCCTTCCTCTCCCACCCCATGTATGCATTTCACTGCCTCTGAACTGCCCAGGAGGATTCCCATTAGTTGAACATAAGCAATCAAACTCAGTACGATACCGAGACTCACCACCGCTTGCAAATGTCAGCCGTTACCACTCAGACTGTTCAGCTGCATGCTGTGTCTGCAATATGCGGTGTGCTCAATCCTCACGTGCTAATCACTACACATGAGATACTCGCTCAAAGCAGCTCCTTGTAGTGATCTGCTTAGACGTCTGCATCCATGGGTAATCAGCACAGCAATCCCGGTGTAAGTCTGACGTCACAAGCTCCAATCAATCAAGAGCAACAGAAAATTCTCTATGGAGTCTACGATTACGGTCCAAGGATCGAAACCGGTCAGACCTTTTTTCAATGGTTTGCCCTTACCATTTTTAATGTCTGCTGTTTCTTTTATGGATATCCAATACATTTAGTTTTTACTGCAGCCTTATTGCATGTTGGATTAACCTTGGACATTGTTTTTCTACGAAACACATCTATTTCAAATAACAAAATAAAGGTAAAGGAGCTATTGTAAACAATTAATACACTGGTAAAATGGGTATGGAATACATTTTACAGTACACTGTCCCTTAAAAGAGATACTTAGTTAAAATTTTCTCTCAAGCATATTACTGAAAAGACAATAAATAGTTATAATTAAAGGGACAGTCTACACCAGAATATTTATTGTTTTAAAAGACAGATAATCCCTTTATTACCCATTCCCTAGTTTTGCATAACCAACACATTTATATTAATACACCTTTTACCTCTGTGATTATCTTGTATCTTAGCCTCTGCAAACTGCCCCTTATTTTAGTTCTTTTGAAAAGACTTGCAATTTAGCCAATCAGTGCTGGCTCCTAGGAACTCCACGTGCGTTATCTATATGAAACACATGAACTAACACCCTCTAGTGGTGAAAACTGTCAAAATGCCCTGAGCTAAGAGGCGGCCTTCAAGGGCTTAGAAATTAGCATATAAACCTCCTAGATTTAGCTTTTAACTAAGAATACCAAGAGAACAAAGCAAAATTGGTGATAGAAGTAAATGGGAAAATTGTTTAAAATTACATGCCCTATCTGAATAATGAACGTCTGTTTTGGACTAGACTGTCCCTTTAAACTGAAACTTGCAGGGAATGTTTACTTGTGCACAGCTGATAATTGACAGATATATGCTTCTACAAACCTGATATGAATAAACAATTAAAAAAGTGTAATACAATTAAAGATATTCTCTTTTAGAAGGAACAAAGAAAAACATTACAACTGACTTTTATTTACAAACAGCATCTGTTGTATAAAAGGTAATTTACATAGACTTGTTTGTGATGTCTTTGGTGATGGATCATGAAAAAAGCCAGTACTCATAAGGCACCATACTTAGGCACACACAATTACAACCACATCAGACATGAAGCATCAAACTTCTATTGATCATAGAGCCACGCGTTTATTGCATAGCTTTATTTATACTATACAACTGAAAAAATGTCTACAATCTAAATTACAGAGAATGTAATTGTAATGAGCACAAAAAACAGATTCCAACTATAGTTCTTCCATACCTTCTTTAATCTTTATTAACTTCACTGGTGCTGGAATTAGATGTGCCATTTAACTCTATATTCTGTCATTTACCCGTTCTCCAGCAATATAAGTAATAATGAATATTGGCACTTTAATAAAATAATACTCATATAGGCAGAAAACAAAGAATAACCAAAATGAATAATTTCAGACCAAGGTAACAACTGCAAAAACATGATAATCAGATCATCAATATTATGTTTGCAGAAAGGTTTTCCTTAAAGGGATATTCAACACCTTAGTCATCTTAATTGTCTTACCTTAGATTAAGCTGCAAATAGCCTCCTGCACCCTTTTATCTCATGCAGCAGAAATGGTAAAAAAGTTATTTTAAAATTATTGTTTCTGGCAACTTTGAAATGACTGCCAAGCTCTGCCCACTGATGACATCACAATCTGGGCAGCATATGGCGCCCAATCACAAAAGGCTCACTAGTTGGATTCAACAGACTGTCAATGCTAGTCAGCAGAGTGATGTCATCAGTGAGCAGAGCTTGGCAGCCATTTCAAAGTGGCCAGAAACTATAGTAATTTCAAAATAATTTTTTAACCGTTCCTGCTGCATGATATTAAAAGGTGCAGGAGGCTATATGCAGCTTAACTAAGGTAAGACTTTAAGATGACTAAGGTGTAGACTGTCCCTTTAATTCTACAACTCAACAGTGGTGTTCCCAGAAATGTATTCTTGGGGGGGAGGGCTTCCAGGAGGCCCACTTGATGGGAGGGGAGACTGGGTGTGTTGGCGGTGAAGCCAGGTGTGTCATGGTAGTTTGGTGTGCCATGGGCAGGATTTGACGTGACTAGTGTAGTTTCTGATTGGCTGTATTGGGCAGCCAAAAGGAAAGAACAAATGTCACATGACAATAAGTGTATTATCAAGTTTTGATATTTGATCAGTCAGGATGGTAACATTCAGTACTTGCTGGAGTTGGGTGTGATAACACAAATGATGATAAATGCTGGTATTTTTTCCTATGGGTATAGGTATTACTTACAATTATTTTTCTATGTCCCTATACCCATAGGAAGAAATACTATTTCATGGGTGGGTGCAATTTAAGATCAAAACTGACATTTTATTTATTAATTTAAGTAGCTAACATTCTTTATTATTTTTTAATAAATAAGAACCACATCTTACCACATAACAAAGTTAAATGAATAAATATTTCCTTTAAATCTAAATTGAAGTCTGCATGAATTTCTACCAGCTGCTCCTGGAACAACTATTGTATTGTATATAAATCACCTAACTTGAAAGCAAAGAAATAAAAAAATTATATATTATTATAAGTTATTTGTAGAGTTGCAGAAAATTCTGCACAGCTGTGTATGTGTGTGTATATATAGGAAAGAAAGAAAGAAAGAAAGAAAGAAAGAAGGGGAAAAAAAGAGTTTGGGTTTTAACATCCTAATGGGATGAGTATCCTATAAGGTAGATATTTTGTTTTACCAATAAACATTATTTGCTCAAAAGTACTCAAAATAAAATTATAATATATATACACATGCACGTGTGTGTGATCCATTCTTTCTTTGTGTGTTTTAAGTTTGAAGTGCGGGGGAGTTTCAGTCACAAAAAGGCCACCAAATCCAGCCTTAAGTGCTCTGCAAATGATCTATCTGAATGTATCATACATAAATCTAATAAAATGTTACATTTCAACAGCTTTTTTTCTTCTTCAGTAATGCTAGGACCCTGGCTTTAAGATTTATGGTTTAATTCAGGAAATGGACTATAAAAAAAGCATACCTTTGCTGCCTATCAGCTGACTTGCACACTGGAGGTGATGACTATCTGAAGTCACATTTGTGTGAACATGTTTCAATTTAAAATAGAGAGACACTATTATAATGGCGTTATGGCATATTACTGGATTAAAATGAACATTGTGAAAATATTATTTTATGTCTGTTTCTAAGATCTTAAATACATGTTACATTGGTGCAAACATGACTGATTAATCATTCTACTGACACTTTTATTGGATTTGCTTAATACATTCAAACAAAAAATAATAAATGTCAAATGTGTCTATATTTTTATTTATCCATAATTATATTTTTAAGCAGAGTGCAATTGTTTTTGATATATATATATATATATATATATATATATATATATATATATGTATATATATATAATTTATTTGTATAGCGCCGCCAAATACCGGAGCGCTGGATATATATATATATATATATATATATATATAAACAAAAAGGTATTGCGCACATCCATTTTCAAAAGCACAACATATTTTTTTAACTGCTGCAAAAAATTGCCTGCAAAAAACATCAAGAGACAACTATTCTTTTTAAATAAAATTGGGATCTTAGTCACACAATATGGCCATATTCTGCTTAGCCAGTCACCAACTTACAAGGTGCCCCAATATAGACTGGTCCTAACACTACAGTCTTTTGCCTCAGAGGGCTGAATCATTCCTGCTTTTACGCTTCATAATAGAATGAGACTCCCTGGCTTAATATTCACAACTCTATTACACTGTCATGAGCACACCTGAGTTTGGGTGGGGTGCTTTAACTAATGGTGTGCAGTGTAAAGAACCATTTGTTTCCAATTGCTGTAGGAGCAAGTCTTTTGGGAGCAACAGAAAAGTACCTAAACAGCCCAAACAAGCCAAATTCGATGAAGGCGGGGCATTTTAGCAAAGAACTGCGTTGCTTTCCTGACACTGAAACAGTGTAACCAATCTTGACGAGAGGATACAGAGTATTCAGAGAAACAGGTGTAATCCCTACACGTAAACTTTGGCGCTACCAAACGAAGGAGGCTGGATTAAAAGCTACCATTGTAAGCACACTCGTATGGACACGAGCTCCCGACAACGGGAGGCCAAGAAGGCACAGAAGGAGCTTGATGAGCGGACCTCGCTAAAGGTGGCTAATGAAAAAGGTACTCTGTATTTTCCCTCTTTCCAATTTGTCTGGATCCCGGATCGAGGAGACTGTCCTTGGAAATGTCCCCGGCTCCTGTTGAACTGTCCCCGGCTCTTGTTGTACTGCAGCCAAACGCTGGGTGGAAGTGATCGTCCTGATAACTTCACTTTGTTCCAGCGTATGGCATTCAGCGTGCAGGTCAGGAGGGAAGAGCTTGTGTATGTGTGTATATGTATGCTTGTGTGTGTGTGTGTATATGTATGCTTGTGTGTATATGTATGCTTGTGTGTGTGTGTGTGTGTATATGTATGCTTGTGTGTGTGTGTGTGTGTGTATATGTATGCTTGTGTGTGTGTATGTGCATGTGTGTATATGTATGCTTGGGAATGTGTGTATATTTATGCTTGTGTGTGTGTGTGTGTGTGTATGTATGTGCATGTGTGCATATGTATGCTTGTGTGTGTATGTGTATATATATATATATATATATATATATATACTATATATGTGCAAGTGTGTATTTAGGCTAGTGAGTGTATATGTATGCTTGCGTCTGTGTGTATATATGTATTCTTGTATGTGCATGTGTGTATATGTATGCTTGCGTCTGTGTGTATATATGTATTCTTGTATGTGTGTGTATGTGCATGTGTGTATATGTATGCTTGTGTGTGTGTATATGTATGCTTGTGTGTATGTGTCTTTTGGCCTCCACATAGAAAAACTTGCATCTAAACTCTATCCAAAACTAGGTGCCCTGTACAGAAACAAATCCTGCCTCAGCCCTACAGTAAAGGAAAAGATTGTACAGCAAATGCTGATGCCTATCATGGATTATGGGGACGTAGTATATGCACCTGCACCACAAACTCACCTTAATAAACGTAATACATTGTATAACTCGTTCTGCCGCTTTGTGCTACAATGTAACTACAGGACCCACCATTGTGACATGCTAATAGAACTAAACTGGCTGTCGCTGGAATCCAGACGCACCCTCCATCTTTCCTGCCTTGTGTTTAAGAGCCTTTCTGGGAAGCTCCCACCCTACCTGAGCAGAATGCTCTCCCCGGCTGTTCCAACCTCCCATAACCTCCGATCCAGTAGCAGTACATTATCTAGTCTGCCTCTATACAAAATATAGAAGCTCAATCCTTCTTTTCCTACAGAGCACCACAATTATGGAACAACCTCCCGCACACTTTCAAACCTTCCCCAAGCCTAATATCCTTTAAGAGATCCCTCTCTACATATCTCAAAACAGAATGCACCTGTCATGGTTGATTAAATATTTCCTACCTGTTCTATGTTAAATTCTGCATATGTTATGTATTAATATGGTTTGTGTATTAATGTACCCTATTGTATCAATGCAATGTTTTGTGGACCCAGGACATACTTGAAAATGAGAGAAATCTCAATGTATCCTTCCTGGTAAAATATTTTGTTAAATAAATAAATATGTATGCTTGTGTGTGTGTGTGTATGTGTGTATATATATATATATATATATATATATATATGTATGCTTGCATATGTGCATATGTGTATATATATGCTTGTGTATGTTTATATATGTATGCTTGTGTGTGTGTATGCATGCATGTATATATATGCTGGTGTATGTGTATATATAGGTATGTATGCTTGTGTGTGTATGCATGTGTGTAAATGTATGCTTGTGTGTGTTAGTGTGAGAAAATGTGAGAAATCATGTGTATATATATATATATATATATATATATATATATATATATATATATATATATATATATATATATATATATATCATACAATCACTCCATAAACCCATACCAAATACACTACATACATAATTTGAGGAAAATATGCTAATAAAATAGTTTTTTACCATTTGTCAATAAAAAAAAAATTCCCTGTTTTTCATTTTAAAAATCTGGTCACTTTACACAAACATATAGCTTATGGAGCACACTTAAAGGGACTGCAGCCCTTAGGTGTTTGTGAGCGGGCTCTGCTTCCTCATAGCAGGACTCTCAATAAAGGGACTGGTTGGAAAATGTGCTTCAAGTTGTAATAATAACAATTGATATGTATATTTGTTTGTACCTAGATACATGTGTTCAGTACAGGTATATAATTGAAAGCATGTTACTATTTAGATTACCGTATTTTGGAATTACACCTCCAGCATGTGTCAAAGTACTGTAAAAAAATAAATGCTAGTTTTTTTTTTGCTAAATGACTTGTGATGTCACATCAATCAAATGTGCAGAAATAGCGGACAAAATCAATATTCCTTAGTACATTGTAAAAAAACAAGGCCGAAATAGCACTTCATGCATGTAAAGCATGTTGTATGGTAAATGACAACATAAAAAAATATATAATAAAAGAAGATCACGTTAGACAGTTTTTCTGCTGCCATTAAAACTGTAATTAAAACATCTAAATCAATATTCCTCTGTATAGTGTTGTAAAATGCAAATGAGAATAATCACACTTGATATGTTAAGTCTTGTTACATGCTAAATGTTAAAAGTTTACCTGAGATGATGCTGAGGGCAATGCAGTAGCCAGTTTCCAGGCAAATTGCTGAACTGATTTGCTGTGACATCACAAGTCCTTTAGCAAAGTGGGAACAGCATTTATTTTTGACAGTGTTTTGACACATGCTGGAAGAATAATTAAAAAAAAAAAAAAATGTACTAACGAAAAAAAAAAAACTGTATTGTATTTCCAAAAAACTAAATAGTATATTTTTTTTAAAAATTGTACTTCCAGAAGAAAAAATTGTATTGTTTTTCCAACAAAAAAAAAATTGTATATGCGTATGTCACAATTTATGTACAGTGATAAACAATCTCACACACTTGCACGGCAATATACTTTACAAGCTGTTGTGGGTCTCCTTTTATGCTACCCTGCAGACTCCATAGCAACTAATATATGTTTTTTGCACTGTATTTAAGGGATATTAAACACACTAGAACTCTGCACTATACTTTCATTATGTATTCTGTCCCTTTTTCCTGTAATTCCCTTTTGAAATTGTGAGAATTTCAGTTCTTGTTAGAATTGGAAGTGCAGAACACTGTTATATTCCACACAGCCATTGTCTGCACAGTCTAGTGACCTATTTATAACTGTCCCTAATTGGCCACAGCAGAGAAAGTAAACTAAGTTACAACATGGCAGCTCCCACTGTTTTATAAACATTAAAACTTTACACTTATTTTGTCACTAAACAACTAATGAAACTTTAAAAGGTTACATCTCCATATTATTCACAGACTAATCTTTTCTTTGAATGTTTCATTTTATCTATCATTTATTTAGTGTTTAATGTTCCTTTAAAGTAGCCAGTATTGCTAATGGTCTATCAATGGTTAATCACAGCCCACATCTGTATTTCTTCTCACTAAATACATGTTTTCTGTAAAATTACAAAAAATGTTACTCAATTGTTGAATCTGTCATTTTTAATTAAATTTGTTGAGTAACAGCTACAATCCACTGACAGTAAATCCTGATTTGGATGTCTAGACAACACAGGTATGATTCCTATTGACAGAGTTAAGCAGAAGAATTAGTCTGAGTCTGAAAATACATCACACTTTTAATAGCATCCAGTGCAGTTTCTTTTGGAACAGTCTTTAACGTGTGACCAAATTGAAATTCTGCTGGTGGAGCTGCTTCCATCCTATACTCATTTTTATTGCTCCCACCACTTTCTCAAACCTGCCACTCCATCCAAGAAAAACCCAGGTTGTTTCTAAATGAAGAATAAGCAATAAATGAAAATGTTTCATAAAAGTGTATTTGCTTCAAAGTGTAGAAATGAAAACAGGTGCCTCAGCCCCATAAGCAAGGTGATGGCAATACATGCATATTATTTTTGTTAAATAGCACTCTGCAATATTAATTTACTGCAAACTGTACCAGAATTAGCAAATCAGTAATTGCTGTAACATATGGGACTAGGTAATTTTTATTACACCCATGTGTAGAAATAGAGAGCATGTCATAAACGGGGCATTTCACAGAGCTGCTAAGAATTCATGTCACCCAATATTTTATGTATTTAAATGCTTTCTTGACACATTTAGGGTCATGTTGATAGTTTTATGGGATATATGTTATGATTGAAACCCTGTGTTCTGACCAGGACCAAGTCAAGTAGTGTGTTCAACACCGTGGAATGTGTGGTGTTATGCATTAAGAGGATTTAGGGCAAGAACGTTTTTTGTATGCATAATGTATATTCACATTGATGTTATCTATAGGTTTGAAAACAGACAATGGCCTCTAGTTATTAATGTCTGTCGGACCAGATCCAACAGAGAGGATCAGGTCCGACAGACATCGCTGAATACGGCGAGCAATACGCTTGCCGTATTCAGCATTGCACCAGCAGCTCACAAGAGCTGCTTGTGCAACGCCGCCCCCTGCAGACTTGCGGCCAATCGGCCGCCAGCAGGGGGGTGTCAATCAACCCGATCGTACTCGATCGGGTTGATTTCCGGCGATGTCTGTCCACCTGCTCAGAGCAGGCGGACAGGTTATGGAGCAGCGGTCTTTGTGACCGTTGCTTCATAACTGCTGTTTCTGGCGAGCCTGCAGGTGAACACGGGGCATCAAGCTCCATACAGAGCTTGATAAATATGCCCCAATATCTCTTCAAATTACTGGAAGATGTCTGTAAAAATATCTGCCTTATGTTGTAACATAAATACCATATAAGTAACATTGGGGCTGGCACTCATTCTGTATAGTACTCAAGACCAGTGCACACTACCTCAGTAAGCTCTCTTGGAACCAAAGGATAACTATAGAATAGTACATTAGAAAGTTCTTTAAAAATTGTTCACTCTGAATCATGAAAGTTTAATTTTGTGTTCAACATCCCTTTAAAGGAATAGTCTAGTCAAAATTAAGCTTTCGAGATTCAGATAGAGCAGGCAATTTTAAGCAACTTTTTAATTTACTCCTATTATCATTTTTTCTTTGTTCTCTTGGTATCTTTATTTGAAAAAGCAAGAATGTCAGATCAGGAGCCAGTCCATTTTTGGTTCAGCACCTGGGTAGCGCTTGCTGATTGGTGGCTACATTTAGACACCTATCCACAACCGCTTCCCAAGTTCTGAACCAAAAATGGGCCGGCACCTAAGCTTACATTCCTGCTTTTCAAATAAAGATACCAAGAAAACAAAGTAAAATTGATTATAGGAGTAATTTAGAAAGTTGCTAAAAATTGCCTGCTCAATCTGAATCATGAAAGAAAAGAAATTGGGTTTCATATCCCTTTAACTTTCAAGACTATGGGGTCGATGAGAATTTTATTTATCATATTATTTTCAATAGAAAAAACTCCATTAAAGCCTATAGGGATTTTTGTAGATAATTAATTTGATACGTTTTTCTACAGGATTGTGATTGACTCCTAAATTTGTTTCGTAAGTGAATTTGAACTCCCAAAGTTCAGTTTGTGATATCAAGCCCCTGCAAAACAGCTTGAGATATCCTACTGAGACTTTTGTTAAAAATCCAATTTCAAATTAATAAAACACACACACACACACACAAATATATATATATATCAGAAGAGAGAGAGAGCCGCACTCCTGAGATAGAACACAAGATAGAATAACTTCCATGCCTGTTCATTTCCAGTGCAACTCAGGGTGCACGTTCTTTTAGCACACTATGCCCCTTCACAGAAAAAAAATATCCTGTAGCATATCAGTCTGATCCTGCCCAATGACAGTCCAGCACCGAAACACCAGGCAATTCTTCTCTGAACAAGAGAAACAACAACCCAGACGATCGTTTCGGCCTTCTGTGGGCCTCGTCAGTGAGGTGCAGTTGTATCTCTCTAAGGGCATGTGTGCAAGGAGTCCACGTCTGGTTTCCCCCATTACTCTAAGGGAGACCCAAGAGTAGCATAAATATCATAAGAGAGAGAGACACACTCCTGAGATAGAACAAAAGCTAGAATAACTTTCATGCCTGTTCATTTCCATTGCAAGCCCAATGATAGGCCGAAACAATAGTCTGGGTTGTTGTTTCTCTTGTTCAGAGAGGAATTGCCTGGTGTTTCGGTGCTGGACTGTCATTGGGCAGGATCAGACAGATATGCTACAGGATATTTTTTTCTTTGTGAAGGGGCATAGTGTGCTAAAAGAGTGTGCACCCTGAATTGCAATGGAAATGAACAGGCATGGAAGTTATTCTAGCTTTTGTTCTATCTTAGGAGTGCGGCTCTCTTCTCATGATATATATATATATTCATATACATATATATAATATGCACACACAAATATATATATATACACACACACATATATATATACTATACAGTATCCCAAAAAAGTGAGTACACCCCTCACATTTTTGTAAATATTTTATTATATATTTTCATGTGACAACACTGAAGAAATGACACTTTGCTACAATGTAAAGTAGTGAGTGTACAGCCTGTATAACAGTGTAAATTTGCTGTCCCCTCAAAGTAACAACACACAGCCATTGATGTCTAAACCGTTGGCAACAAAAGTGAGTACACCCCTAAGTAGAAATGTCAAAATTGGGCCCAAAGTGTCAATATTTTGTGTGGCCACCATTATTTTCCAGCACTGCCTTAACCCTCTTGGGCATAGAGTTCACCAGAGCTTCACAGGTTGCCACTGGAGTCGTCTTCCACTCCTCCATGATGACATTACGGAGCTGGTGAGAACTTGCGCTCCCCCACCTTCCGTTTGAGGAGGCCCCACAGATGCTCAATAGGGTTTAGGTCTGGAGCCATGCTTGGCCAGTCAATCACCTTTTACCCTCAGCTTCTTTAGCAAGGCAGTGGTCGTCTTGGAGTTGTGTTTGGGGTTGTTATGTTAAAATACTGCCCTGCGGCCCAGTCTCCAGAGGGAGGGGATCATGCTCTGCTTCAGTATGTCACAGTACATGTTGGCATTCATGGTTCCCTCAATGAACTGTAGCTCCCCAGTGCAGGCAGCACTCCTGCAGGCCCAGACCATGACACTCCCACCTCCATGCTTGACTGTAGGCAAGACACACTTGTCTTTGTACTACTCACTAAAACTTGGAGGGACAAACCCCTTAGAACAAACAAAAGACTAACATGTTTAGGCCGGAGCTGTATTCATAGTCCATTGTTTGTCCCTCCAAGTTTTAATGATTATATAAAACTAACTTTTTTATACTCTATTTACGGGCGCTATCTATTTTTTTCTGATTATCAATTTTTGCCAGTAAGCCAGTAAATTTGCTGCACTGCCATCTGGATCTATAGCACAATTGTTGATGCGTAAACTGCACTTGTTAGAGGAGAACCTGTAAAGAATTGGATCAGCTAAATACATATTCCTCCTAAAGCAAGACAGTGGAACCACAGGAACGGAACTCCATGAGCACCCCCCCCCCATTCTTTCATTCTGAAGGTCTGGCTACGGGCAGGAAGTGTGAGCCATTGGTTCAGTGATGTCACCGGCATCACGAGGAGCAGAGAGAGCGCTCAACCGCGTTTGGTGTAAAGACCAGGATCCGGGAGCAACAACTGCAGAGTGGTGAGAAAACCGGGTCCTGAACAAAAGGAACACGGTAACACACATTTGTTGATTGTGGGGGTCCGGAATGACCAGGGAAAGCATACATTTAAGGAGCTGAATGTGTCTATGCATATCATGTTTATTACATTTCACCATATTTTGTCATACGAATACCAGCTTATAAGGAACTGTCACGCAGGAATCTAACTCACAGTGCATGCTTACAGAACTATACTATTTATATATGTGCTATATCTACATTTTTTACATATTTGATACAGTGGTTGTCATATCTGGGTACCCACTTACAGGCGAGCAGTTACTATTTTTGTGTCTAAGGGGACATTTGTTTGTTTTGAGTTTGTACTACTCACCCCCCCAACCCTTCAACCTCTGCAGCAATGCTGGCAGCACTCATACGTCTATTTCCCAAAGACAACCTCTGGATATGACGCTGAGCACGTGCACTCAACTTCTTTGGTCGACCATGGCGAGGCCTGTTCTGAGTGGAACCTGTCCTGTGAAACCACTGTATGGTCTTGCCCACTGTGCTGCAGCTCAGTTTCAGGGTCTTGGCAATCTTTGTATAGCCTAGGCCATCTTTATGTAGAGCAACAATTATTTTTTTCAGATCCTCAGGGAGTTTTTTGCCATGAGGTGCCATGTTGAACTTCCAGTGAGCAGTGTGAGAGCGATAACACCAAATTTAACACGCCTGCTCCCCACTCACACCTGAGACCTTGTAACACTAACGAGTCACATGACACCGGGGAGGGAAAATGGCTAATTGGGCCCAATTTGGACATTTCCACTTAGGGGTGTACTCACTTTTGTTGCCAACGGTTTAGACATTAATGGCTGTGTGTTGAGTTATTTTGAGGGAACAGCAAATGTACACTGTTATACAGGCTGTACACTCACTACTTTACATTGTAGCAAAGTGTCATTCCTTCAGTGTTGTCACATGAAAAGATATAATAAAATATTTACAAAAATGTGAGGGGTGTACTCACTTTTGTGGGATACTGTAAATACATATATATATATATATATATATATATATATATATATATATATATATATATATATATATACATATATATATACACACACACAAATATATATATATACACACACACACAAATATATATATATATATATATACACACACACATATATGTATATATATGTATATATATACATATATACATATATATATGTATATATATACATATATACATATATATATATATACACACACACACATATATATATATATATATACACACACACACATATATATATATATATACACACACACACATATATATATATATATATATATATATATACACACACACAAAATCAGTAAATGCAAGACTAACATTTTCTTAAAGGGACACTAAACCCAACATTTGTCTGTCATGATTCAGATAGAGAATACCATTTTAAACAACATTCCAATTTACTTCTATTATCTAATTTGCTTCATTCTTCAGATATTTATGTTGAAGAAATAGCAATGCACATGGGTGAGCCAATCACACGAGACAGCTAAGTGCAGCTACCAATAAGATGCTAATGAGCATATCCAGATATGCTTTTTAGCAAAGAATATCAAGAGAATGAAGCAAATTAGATAATAGAAGTAAATTAGGAAGCTGTTTAAAAATTGCATGCTCTTTCTAAATCGCGAAAGAAAAAATGTGGGTTTCATGTCCCTTTAAAGCATCTAAATCTCTGCATAGGTGCTTTGCAAAGTCTATCATTGCTTACAAAACTTACTGTAAACAATTACACTAAGTGCCCAGCGCATATCCACTAAACACTGGCAAATCTTACAGAAGTATGAAAATTAATATTAGTGGGAATTTCATTTCTTTAACCCAGTACCGACTTATTTTAAATGAAAATTGTAGTTATTTTATTTCCATACATACAGCTAAGACTACGGCATTGATACATGTCCGCTTGTCCTCTATGGCATCGCTTGAGACCTTGATGCCCTGTTTGGTTTTGCTAATATGAAGAAAATTATGATTATTATTATCGGTTATTTGTAGAGCGCCAACAGATTCCGCAGAGCTATAAACATAGGCTCAATACAAGGAAACATTTATAGGGATCAGATGGGTAGAGGGCCCTGCCAAGAGTCACACTGTTGTAGTCAGCTCTAAAGAAGGTGATCTACAAACAGCATGGGCTTAGGCTTACATGCTAAGGGGGTTGAAGGGGATGTCAATGGAGGAGAGGAAACGGTATAAAGAAAGGATAGCGTATATTGTATGCATCCCTGAACAGTAGAGTCTTTAGGGAGTGCTTGAAGTTTTCAAAACTAGGGGAGAGTCTTGTGGAGCGAGGCAGAGAGTTCCACAAGATGGGAGTCAGTCTGGAGAAGTCCTGTAAACGGGAGTGTGAGGAGGTAACATGAATGGAGGAAAGTAGAAGGTCATGAGCAGAGCGAAGGGGACGGGAGGGAGAGTATCTGGAGACAAGGTCTGAGATATAGGGGGGAGCAGTGCAGTTGAGGGCTTTGTATGTCAGAGTGAGAATTTTGTGTTTAATCCTGGCGGCAAGAGGAAGCCAGTGAAGGGATTGGCAGAGAGGTGCAGCAGATGAAGAGCGACATGTAAGGAAGATAAGCCTGGCAGAGGCATTCATTATGGATTGTGAAGGAGCTAGGCAGCAGCTGGGGAGACCAGAGAGGACAGAGTTGCAGTAATCAAGGCGGGAAAGGATGAGAGAGTGGATTAAAATCTTAGTTGTGTCTTGTGTAAGGAAATGTCTCATTTTAGAGATGTTTTTAAGGTGGAAGTGGCAGGATGTAGCCAAGGACTGAATGTGAGGAGTGAAAGAAAGGACAGAGTCAAGTGTGACCCCAAGACATCAGGCATGCAGGGTAGGGGTAATGATGGAGTTGTCAACAGTTATAGAGAGATTGGGGGTGGAGATTTTGGAAGGAAGGGAAATAAGGAGCTCAGTTTTGGAAAGATTTAGCTTGAGGTAGTGAGAGGACATTCAGGAAGAGATGTGGGAAAGACGGGTTAGTAAGGAAGGAGATAGGTCTGGTGTAGAGAAGTAGATTTGGGTGTCGTCTGCATACAAATGATATTGGAACCCGTGAGACTTTATTAGGGAACCTAATGATGACGTGTAGATTGAGAAGAGAAGGGGACTGAGGACAGAGCCTTGCGGTACCCCAACAGAAAGTGGCAGAGGAGGCCCCAGAGAAGGCTACACTAAAGGTACGGTTTGACAGGAAGAGAACCACGAGAGGGCTGTGTCACAAATCCTGAAGGATTGGAGGGTTTGGAGCAAAAGAAGGCGTTCAACAGTATCAAAGGCTGCAGACAGATTTTGCTGTAAGTAGGTCGTTGTTAACCTTAATGATTGCTGTCTCTGTGGAGTGATGGGGACGAAATCCAGACTGCAGTGGGTCAAGGAGGGAGTTTAATGTAAGGAAATGGGATAGGCGTGCATATACTAGCTTTTTCGTTTCAGAGATGAGGAAAATATACCGGTGCTGAGTGAGAGGTTGAAAATGTGTGTGAGTATAGGGGTGAGGGTAGAAGAGAGGGAGGGGAGCAGCTGCGAGGGGATAGGGTCAAGAGGACAGGTAATGAGATGAGAGTTTAGTATATGTGCTGAAACTTCTTCCTCAGCAACAGGGGAGAAAGAGCTAAATTTATGGCTATGTGGGTCATGGTTGATTGCGAGCGTTAGAGCGGGTGAGAGAATGGAAGTATGTTGAGAGCTAATTTCGTTTCTGATGGAGTCGATTTTGTTATTGAAGTGGCTGGCAAAGTCTTGAGCTGACAGGGAAGTTGTATTAGGGGGTGGGGGTGAGCGGAGAAGAATATTAAAAGTGGAGAACAAAGTTTTGGGTTTGAAACAAGATTAGAGATAAGAGTAGAGAAGTAATGTTGCTTATAGAGATTAAGGGCAGAATAGTAGGAATTCAAAATGAACTTGTAATGAAGGAAATCAGCTGAACTCCGAGATTTTCTCCAGTGCCGCTCAGCAGTACGGGAACATCTGCATATGTACCGTGTCAGAGGAGTATGCAAGGGCTGAGGATGAGTGTGTGATTTCCGAGCATTGGTAAGAGGGGCCAGATTGTCAAGGACCGATGTAAGGTTGGCATTATAGTGGCAGATAGATTGGTCAGGGAAGGAGAAGGAGGAGATAGATGAGAGGAGAGGTTCGAGGGAATTAGCGAGCTGTTGCTGATCTAATGACATAATGCTTCTGTGAAGTTTGGTGCGAGGATTAGAAGGAGGGAGAGTTGTAGGGAGGGATGAGATGTTGCAAGTAAGGAGATGGTGGTCGGAAAGAGGAAAAGGAGAGTTTGTGAAGTTTGAAATAGTGCAATGATAGCTAAAGATCAGGTCAAGGGAGTGACCATCTTTGTGAGTGGGAGAATCAGTCCATTGTGACAAACTGAAAGAGGAAGTGAGTTGCAGAAGTTGTTTTGCAGATGAGTCAGTGGGATTGTCAAAAGGGACATTAAAGTCGCCAAGAATGAGGGCAGGGGTATCTGAGGAAAGGAAATAAGGTAGCCAGCCAACCAAGTGATCTAGAAATTGAGTTGAGGAGCCAGGGGATCAATATATGACTGCAACACGTATAGAGAGGGGAAAACATAATTTATGTAAGAACTTACCTGATAAATTCATTTCTTTCATATTAGCAAGAGTCCATGAGCAAGTGACGTATGGGATATACATTCCTACCAGGAGGGGCAAAGTTTCCCAAACCTTAAAATGCCTATAAATACACCCCTCACCACACCCACAATTTAGTTTAACGAATAGCCAAGAATTGGGGTGATAAGAAAGGAGCAAAAGCATCAAAAATAAGGAATTGAAATAATTGTGCTTTATAAAACAAAATCATAACCACCACAAAAAGGGTGGGCCTCATGGACTCTTGCTAATATGAAAGAAATGAATTTATCAGGTAATTTCTTACATAAATTATGTTTTCTTTCATGTAATTAGCAAGAGTCCATGAGCTAGTGACGTATGGGATAGCAGATACCCAAGATTTGGAGCTTCCACGCAAGAGTCACTAGAGAGGGAGGGATAAAATAAAGACAGCCAATTCCGCTGAAAAAAATAATCCACAACCCAAATCAAAAGTTTTGATCTTTATAATGAAAAAAACTGAAATTATAAGCAGACGAATCAAACAGAAACAGCTGCCTGAAGTACTTTTCTACCAAAAACTGCTTCAGAAGAAGAAAACACATCAAAATGGTAGAATTTAGTAAAAGTATGCAAAGAAGACCAAGTTGCTGCTTTGCAAATCTGATCAACAGAAGCTTCATTCCTAAAAGCCCAGGAAGTAGAAACTGACCTAGTAGAATGAGCCGAAATCCTTTGAGGTGGGGATTTACCCGACTCCACATAAGCATGATGAATCAAAGACTTTAACCAAGATGCCAAAGAAATGGCAGAAGCCTTCTGACCTTTCTTGGAACCAGAAAAGATAACAAATAGACTGGAAGTCTTCCTAAAATCTTTAGTAGCTTCAACATAGTATTTCAAAGCTCTAACTACATCCAATGAATGTAACAATCTTTCCTTAGAATTCTTAGGATTAGGACACAATGAAGGAACAACAATTTCTCTACTAATGTTGTTAGAATTCACAACCTTAGGTAAAAATTGAAATGAAGTCCGCAACACCGCCTTATCCTGATGAAAAATCAGAAAAGGAGATTCACAAGAAAGAGGAGATAACTCAGAAATTCTTCTAGCAGAAGAGATAGCCAAAAGGAAAAATACTTTCCAGGAAAGTAATTTAATATCCAGAGAATGCATAGGCTCAAACGGAGGAGCCTGCAAAGCTTTCAAAACCAAATTAAGACTCCAAGGAGGAGAGATTGACTTAATGACAGGTTTGATACGGACCAAAGCCTGTACAAAACAATGAATATCAGGAAGATTAGCAATCTTTCTGTGAAAAAGAACAGAAAGAGCAGAGATTTGTCCTTTCAAAGAACTTGCAGACAAACCCTTATCCAAACCATCCTGAAGAAATTGTAAAATTCTAGGAATTCTAAAAGAATGCCAAGAGAATTTATGAGAAGAACACGAAGAAATGTAAGTCTTCCAAACTCGATAATAAATCTTTCTAGATACAGATTTACGAGCCTGTAACATAGTATTAATCACTGAGTCAGAGAAACCTCTATGACTAAGTATTAAGCGTTCAATCTCCATAGCTTCAAATTTAATGATTTGAGATCCTGATGGAAAAATGGACCTTGAGATAGAAGGTCTGGCCTTAATGGAAGTGTCCAAGGTTGGCAACTGGCCATCCGAACGAGATCCGCAAACCAAAACCTGTGTGGCCATGCGGGAGCCACCAACAGTACAAATGAACGCTCCATTAGAATTTTGGAAATTACTTTTGGAAGAAGAACTAGAGGCGGAAAGATATAAGCAGGATGGTATTTCCAAGGAAGCGACAACGCATCCACTGCTTCCGCCTGAGGATCCCTGGATCTGGACAGATACCTGGGAAGTTTCTTGTTTAGATGAGAGGCCATCAGATCTATTTCTGGAAGACCCCAGATTTGAACAATCTGAAGAAAAACCTCTGGATGAAGAGACCATTCGCCCGGATGTAACGTCCGGCGACTGAGATAATCCGCTTCCCAATTGTCTACACCTGGGATGTGAACCGCAGAAATTAGACAGGGGCTGGATTCCGCCCATACAAGTATCCGAGATACTTCTTTCATTGCTTGAGGACTGTGAGTCCCACCTTGATGATTGACATATGCAACGGTTGTGACATTGTCTGTTTGAAAACAAATAAACGATTCTCTCTTCAGAAGAGGCCAAAACTGAAGAGCTCTGAAAATCGCACGGAGTTCCAAAATGTTGATTAGTAATCTCGCCTCCTGAGATTCCCAAACCCCCTGCGCTGTCAGAGATCCCCATACAGCTCCCCAACCTGAAAGACTCGCATCTGTTGAGATCACAGTCCAGGTTGGAGGAACAAAAGAGGCCCCTTGAAATAAAAGATGGTGATCCATCCACCAAGTTAGAGATGATCGAACATTGGGATTTAAGGATATTAATTGTGATATCCTTGTATAATCCCTGCACCACTGGTTCAGCATACAAAGCTGGAGTGGTCTCATGTGAAAATGAGCAAAAGGGATCGCGTCCGATGCAGCAGTCATGAGACCTAGAATTTCCATGCATAATGCTACTGAAGGGAACAATTGAGACTGAAGGTTTCGACAGGCTGAAACCAATTTCAGATGTCTCTTTTCTGTCAGAGACAAAGTCATGGACACTGAATCTATTTGGAAACCTAAAAAGGTTACTCTTGTCTGAGGAATCAAGGAACTCTTTGGTAAATTGATCCTTCAACCATGTCTTTGAAGAAACAACACAAGTTGATTCGTATGAGATTCTGCAGAATGTAAAGACTGAGCAAGTACGAAGATATCGTCCAAATAAGGAAATACCGCAATACCCTGTTCTCTGATTACAGAGAGAAGGGCACCGAGAACCTTCGAAAAGATCCTTGGCGCTGTTGCTAGGCCAAATGGAAGAGCAATAAACTGGTAATGCTTGTCTAGAAAAGAGAATCTCAGAAACTGATAGTGATCTGGATGAATTGGAATATGAAGATATGCATCCTGTAAGTCTATTGTAGACATATAATGCCCTTGCTGAACAAAAGGCAGATTAGTTCTTATAGTCACCATTTTGAATGTTGGTATCCTTACATAACGATTCAATATTTTTAGGTCCAGAACTGGTCTGAAAGAATTCTCTTTCTTTGGAACAATGAATAGATTTGAATAAAACCCCAGACCCTGTTCCAGAACTGGAACTGGTATAATTACCCCAGCTAACTCTAGGTCTGAAACACATTTCAGAAACGCCTGAGCCTTCACTGGATTTACTGGAATGCGTGAGAGGAAAATCTTCTCTTACCTTGAAACCTATTCTGTACCCTTGTGAAACAATGTTCTGAATCCAAAGATTGTGAATCGAATTGATCCAAACATCTTTGAAAAATCGTAACCTGCCCCCTACCAGCTGCGCTGGAATGAGGGCCGCACCTTTATGCGGATTTAGGAGCTGGTTTTGACTTTCTAAAAGGCTTGGATTTATTCCAGACTGGAGAAGGTTTCCAACCGGAAACTGTTCCTTTAGGGGAAGGGTCAGGCTTCTGCTCCTTACTCTGACGAAAGGAACGAAAACGATTAGCAGCCCTATATTTACCTTTAGATTTTTTGCCCTGGGGCAAAAAGGCTCCCTTCCCCCCAGTAACAGTTGAAATTATTTAATCCAACTGAGAACCAAACAACTTATTACCTTGGAAAGAGAGAGAAAGCAAAGTTGACTTAGAAGTCATGTCTACATTCCAAGATTTAAGCCATAAAGCTCTTCTAGCTAGAATAGCTAAAGACATATACCGGACATCAACTCTAATGATATCAAAAATGGCATCACAGACAAAGTTATTAGCATGTTGAAGAAGTTTAACAATGCTATAAGCATTATGGTCTGTCACTTGTTGCGCTAATGCCTCCAACCAGAAAGTTGAAGCTGCAGCAACATCAGCCAAAGAGATAGCAGGTCTAAGTAGATTACCTGAACATAAATAAGCTTTTCTTAAAAAAGATTAAATTTTCCTATCTAAAGGATCTTTAAACGAAGTGCTATCTGCCGTAGGAATAGCAGTACGTTTAGCAAGAGTAGAGATAGCCTCATCGACTTTAGGGATTTTATCCCAAAACTCCAATCTATCAGATGGCACAGGGTACAATTTCTTAAACCTTGGAGAAGGAGTAAATGAAGTACCCAGACTATCCCATTCCCTAGCAATCACATCTGAGATAGCATCAGGAACTGGAAAAACTTCCGGAATTAACACATGTGGTTTATAAACCGAATTTAAACGTTTAGCAATTTTAGTATCAAGAGGACTGGACTCCTCCATGTCTAATGCAATCAAAACTTCTTTAAGTAATGAACGAATAAACTCCATTTTAAATAAATATGAAGATTTATCAGTATCAATATCTGGGGAAGAATCCTCTGAACCAGAAAAATCCTCATCAGAAACAGATAAGTCAGAATGACGGCGGTCACCTAAAAATTCATCTGAAATGTGAGAAGTTTTAAAAGACCTTTTACGTTTACTGGAAGGAGGAATAACAGACAGAGCCTTCCTAATAGAATTAGAAACAAATTCTTTAACATTAACAGGAACATCCTGAACACTAGATGTTGAAGGAACAATAACAGGTAAAGGATTATTACTGATGGAGACACAATCTGCATTGGAAAGTTTATCATGACAACTTGCACAAACTACAGCTGGAGGAACAGTTACCACAAGTTTACAACATATGCACTTAACTTTGGTAGAACCAGCATCAGGCAGCGTCTGTCCACTAGTGGATTGAGATTCAGGGTCATGATGAGACATCTTGCAATATGTAATAGAAAAAACAACATATAAAGCAAAATTATCAAATTCCTTAAATGACAGTTTCAGGAATGGGAAAGAATGCAAAATAATAAGCTTCTAGGAACCAGAAGCAATGAAAGAGAGATGTTTAAATAATGTGAGTAAAAAAGTGAGACAAAAAAAAGACGCCCACATTTTTTGGCGCCAAGATTATTAGCGCCAAATATAATACCCATATTTTTTGGCGCCAAAAATGACGCCACATCCTCTGACGTCAAAAAACGACGCCCACATTTTTTGGCGCAAAAAAATGTCTGAATACGCATGCGTCAAAGAAAATGATTAGACAAAATACAACTTCCGGCGTCAATTACGGCGCCGGAAGTGACAAAACAATTTTTTTGCGCCAAAAAAGTTGAGCCAAAAAATTACGTAATAAAAAGAAACATTTTCTGCCCCTGCGAGCCTAACAGCACGCAGAAAAAAAATGGTCAAATAAAAATTTTTCAAGGTAAGAAAAAATAAATTGAAAGCATTATCCCAATAATGAAACTGACAGTCTGTATTGAAAAGGAATACTGATTATCCTGAATCATGGCAAATATAAGTTTAAAGACATATATTTAGAACTTTACATATAAAGTGCCCAACCATAGCTTAGAGTGTCACAAAAAAATAAGACTTACTTACCCCAGGACACTCATCTACATACAGTAGATAGCCAAACCAGTACTGAAACGAGAATCAGTAGAGGTAATGCTATATTAGAGTATATCGTCGATCTGAAAAGGGAGGTAGGAGAAGAAATCTCTACGACCGATAACAGAGAACCTATGAAATAGATCCCCTAGAGGCAATATTCTCTTCACATCCCTCTGACATTCACTGCACTCTGAGAGGAAAACCGGGCTTCAGCCTGCTGCGAATCGCATATCAACGTAGAAATCTAGCACAAACTTACTTCACCACCTCCACGGGAGGCAA
Organism: Bombina bombina; assembly: GCF_027579735.1. Classification (NCBI taxonomy): domain Eukaryota; kingdom Metazoa; phylum Chordata; class Amphibia; order Anura; family Bombinatoridae; genus Bombina; species Bombina bombina. The sequence goes on from NC_069499.1 coordinate 538,581,073, forward strand.
AGTTTGTAAAACTGAATTGTGGGTGTGGTGAGGGGTGTATTTATAGGCATTTTAAGGTTTGGGAAACTTTGCCCCTCCTGGTAGGAATGTATATCCCATACGTCACTAGCTCATGGACTCTTGCTAATTACATGAAAGAAAGAATAAGCTAATCATGTGGGTTTCGGATGAGGAAAATGTGAGGGAAGAGATGGGTTGTATTTGATGAAAGGTGCAACGAGAGGAAAGTAAAATACCTACACCACCTCCTTGTCTATTACCAGACCTAGGAGTGTGGCTGAAGTGGAGACCCCCATGTGACAGAGCAGCAGTGGATGCTGTTTCTAGGGGAGAGAGCCGGGTTTCTGTTAGAGCCAGAAGGTTGAGGGAGTGGGAGATATAGAGGTCATGTATAGAAGTGAGCTTGTTGCAAACAGAGCAATTGCACAAGTGAAAGGGGTGTATTTAGATACAAGAGGAATGTAAGTAAGGTTACCAGAGTTTTACTAGAGTTTTGTTTTCTTAGTCTATGGAACGGTACACATGGATGTGCACGGCTAGGAAGTTGTTGGGGACCAGGATTAGGGGAGATATCACCAGCAGCTAGTACAAGTAAGAGACAGAGTGACATGAGATGAGATACAGATTTGCAGTAATGAGACTGTTTTTGAGACGAGGTGTCATGTTTTTAACTTTATTCGTTTTGACCCCCTGGATGTTTTGCAACTCTCTGATTTTATTTCCAATCATATTCTTACAACTTTTCTTTGGTGTGGATTAATATGCAGCTAAACTTTCCATTTTACTTCTGTTATGAAATTTGCTATGTTCCCATGGTATCCTTTGTTGAAGAGATATCTAGGTAGGTGTCTGGAGCACTATATTGCAGGAAATAGTACTGCCATCTAGTTCTCTTGCAAATGGATAACATTTTTGCAAAACTACTGCCGTAAAGTGCTCCAGACACGTGCACACTCCTGAGCTTACATCCCTGCTTTTCAACAAAAGAAACAAATTTTGATAAAAGAAGTAAATTAGAAAGTTATTTAAAATTGCGTACTCTAACTGAATCAAGAAACAAATTGTGCCTAATGTCCCTTTAAGGCTTCTGGTAGTTAAAATATTTAGCATCTTCAATTTCTCTTACATACACATTATGGTTGTAGACTTATTTATATACAAAATGAGGAAGAAGGAAAGCTGAGTCCAGGTGTCAAGAAAAAGTTTTATTGCAAAATAGGCTTTCTGGATGCAAGGTAAGCTCCAATCTTACGCGTTTCGCGCATGGGCACATGCGCTTCATCAGAGATATCGGTCTCTGCTGTTCAGGATCCATATAAAGGGGTGAGTGACCTATCAGGACAGGTATAGTCCTTTATTCTTCAGATGGGAAAATTACCAGCAGGTGTATGGTTTAATGGTCACCCACTACTGTGTTTACATCGATCCTGTGCAGCAGAAGACTAGGAAGAACAGATAGATAATGATTAAATGATTTTAAAAATAGAGCTTCATTGTACATAATGTTTCAAACATATATATATAAATCTCAGTTGGTGTGGTACTGATTAGAGTCACAAAGGTGTATGCCTGTCTAAGTGCTTATTGTATAATTTGCTTTGGTTTTAGTTTCTATATTTTCACATTTAGAAATAAGCACATATTAAAGTTAGACAGTTAGGTCGCATTTTAAAGTCCAGTAATTTGGCAAAGCCCTTTATAGGGAGATTTAGACTTGTAGAAGTAATATGCGGCCTAACTGGAACAAAAATTGACAATAGCCTTTAATGGGACTAACAGTACTGCTCCAAACATCATCATGCATAAAAATAATTAATAATTAATAACATTCTGTGGTCTAATAGCATTTATGACAAACTTTAATACTTTGTATTTGTGAGTTACTTCTGTAAGGTCACTAGAAAAGTATATATTTACTTTACTATATACCTGGGGTCCCCTAATAATATTTGGCTCATGGTTGTGTATCACAAATGGTATTAAATGGAAAAACAGTAAATAGGGAATTACTCTCAAAATGGGTATTACCAATACTGGAGAAGGAAGATCTATTATTTGATACTATAGGGGACTGCTGGTGTATATTAGCTACCTTACCTGCTGTGAATAACAACGCAGGGTAAGGAATTAGGACTATTAGATAGGCATGATAAAATAATTTTTTTGTGTTTTTTTTTCTTATTACAATAGATTAGCTAAAGGAAAAAATAATAATCAGTTTATTATTGGAAGAGGGATAAATCTAACTATACCTGTGCTAAACAAGTATCACTAAATATAAACAAGTATCACTAAATATAAACAATCACTGAAAATAAACAAGTATCATTAAATATAAACAAGTATCACTGAAAATAAACAAGTATCACTAAATATAAACAAGTATCACTGAAAATAAAAAAGTATCACTAAATATAAACAATCACTGAAAATAAACAAGTATCACTGAATATAAACAAGTATCACTAAATATAAACAAGTATCACTAAATATAAACAATCACTGAAAATAAACAAGTATCATTAAATATAAACAAGTATCACTGAAAATAAACAAGTATCACTAAATATAAACAAGTATCACTGAAAATAAAAAAGTATCACTAAATATAAACAATCACTGAAAATAAACAAATATCACTAAAAATAAACAAGTATCACTAAAAATAAACAAGTATCACTGAAAATAAACAAGTATCACTAAATATAAACACGTATAACTAAAAATAAACAAGTATCACTAAATATAAGCAAGTATCACTGAAAATAAACAAGTATCGCTAAATATAAACAAGTATCGCTAAATATAAACAAGTATCACTGAAAATAAACAAGTATCACTAAATATAAACACGTATAACTAAAAATAAACAAGTATCACTAAATATAAACAAGTATCACTGAAAATAAACAAGTATCACTAAATATAAACAAGTATCACTGAAAATAAACAAGTATCACTAAATATAAACAAGTATCACTGAAAATAAACAAGTATCACTAAATATAAACAAGTATCACTGAAAATAAACAAGTATCACTAAATATAAACACGTATAACTAAAAATAAACAAGTATCACTAAATATAAACAAGTATCACTGAAAATAAACAAGTATCACTAAATATAAACAAGTATCACTAAAAATAAATAGGTATCACTAACAATAAACACGTATCACTAAATATAAACAAGTATCACTAAATATAAACAAGTATCACTGAAAATAAACAAGTATCACTAAATATAAACAAGTATAACTAAATATAAACAAGTATCACTAAATATAAACAAGTATCACTGAAAATAAACAAGTATCACTAAATATAAACAAGTATCACTGAAAATAAACAAGTATCACTAAATATAAACAAGTATCACTAAATATAAACAAGTATCACTAAATATAAACAAGTATCACTGAAAATAAACAAGTATCACTAAATATAAACAAGTATCACTGAAAATAAACAAGTATCACTAAATATAAACAAATATCACTAAAAATAAACAAGTATCACTAACAAACAAATATCACTAAAAATAAACGAGTATCACGAAAAATAAACAGGTATCACTGAAAATAAACAAATCACTAAAAATAAACAAGTATCACTAAAAATAAACAAATATTACTGAAAATAAACAAGTATCATTAAATATAAACAAGTATTACTGAAAATAAACAAGTATCACTGAAAATAAACAAGTATCACTGAATATAAACAAGTACCACTAAATATAAACAAGTATCACTAAATATAAACAATCACTGAAAATAAACAAGTATCATTAAATATAAACAAGTATCACTGAAAATAAACAAGTATCACTAAATATAAACAAGTATCACTGAAAATAAAAAAGTATCACTAAATATAAACAATCACTGAAAATAAACAAATATCACTAAAAATAAACAAGTATCACTAAAAATAAACAAGTATCACTGAAAATAAACAAGTATCACTAAATATAAACACGTATAACTAAAAATAAACAAGTATCACTAAATATAAGCAAGTATCACTGAAAATAAACAAGTATCACTAAATATAAACAAGTATCACTGAAAATAAACAAGTATCACTAAATATAAACACGTATAACTAAAAATAAACAAGTATCACTAAATATAAACAAGTATCACTGAAAATAAACAAGTATCACTAAATATAAACAAGTATCACTGAAAATAAACAAGTATCACTAAATATAAACAAGTATCACTGAAGGTTAAAATTATCACTGAAAATAAACAAGTATCACTGAAAATAAACAAGTATCACTAAAAATAAACAAATATCACTAAAAATAAACAAGTATCACTAACAAACAAATATCACTAAAAATAAACGAGTATCACGAAAAATAAACAGGTATCACTGAAAATAAACAAATCACTAAAAATAAAAAAGTATCACTAAAAATAAACAAATATTACTGAAAATAAACAAGTATCATTAAATATAAACAAGTATTACTGAAAATAAACAAGTATCACTGAAAATAAACAAGTATCACTGAATATAAACAAGTATCACTAAATATAAACAAGTATCACTAAATATAAACAATCACTGAAAATAAACAAGTATCATTAAATATAAACAAGTATCACTGAAAATAAACAAGTATCACTAAATATAAACAAGTATCACTGAAAATAAAAAAGTATCACTAAATATAAACAATCACTGAAAATAAACAAATATCACTAAAAATAAACAAGTATCACTAAAAATAAACAAGTATCACTGAAAATAAACAAGTATCACTAAATATAAACACGTATAACTAAAAATAAACAAGTATCACTAAATATAAACAAGTATCACTGAAAATAAACAAGTATCACTAAATATAAACAAGTATCACTGAAAATAAACAAGTATCACTAAATATAAACAAGTATCACTGAAAATAAACAAGTATCACTAAATATAAACAAGTATCACTGAAAATAAACAAGTATCACTAAATATAAACACGTATAACTAAAAATAAACAAGTATCACTAAATATAAACAAGTATCACTGAAAATAAACAAGTATCACTAAATATAAACAAGTATCACTAAAAATAAATAGGTATCACTAACAATAAACACGTATCACTAAATATAAACAAGTATCACTGAAAATAAACAAGTATCACTAAATATAAACAAGTATAACTAAATATAAACAAGTATCACTAAATATAAACAAGTATCACTGAAAATAAACAAGTATCACTAAATATAAACAAGTATCACTGAAAATAAACAAGTATCACTAAATATAAACAAGTATCACTAAATATAAACAAGTATCACTAAATATAAACAAGTATCACTGAAAATAAACAAGTATCACTAAATATAAACAAGTATCACTGAAAATAAACAAGTATCACTAAATATAAACAAATATCACTAAAAATAAACAAGTATCACTAACAAACAAATATCACTAAAAATAAACGAGTATCACGAAAAATAAACAGGTATCACTGAAAATAAACAAATCACTAAAAATAAACAAGTATCACTAAAAATAAACAAATATTACTGAAAATAAACAAGTATCATTAAATATAAACAAGTATTACTGAAAATAAACAAGTATCACTGAAAATAAACAAGTATCACTGAATATAAACAAGTACCACTAAATATAAACAAGTATCACTAAATATAAACAATCACTGAAAATAAACAAGTATCATTAAATATAAACAAGTATCATTAAATATAAACAAGTATCACTGAAAATAAACAAGTATCACTAAATATAAACAAGTATCACTGAAAATAAAAAAGTATCACTAAATATAAACAATCACTGAAAATAAACAAATATCACTAAAAATAAACAAGTATCACTAAAAATAAACAAGTATCACTGAAAATAAACAAGTATCACTAAATATAAACACGTATAACTAAAAATAAACAAGTATCACTAAATATAAGCAAGTATCACTGAAAATAAACAAGTATCACTAAATATAAACAAGTATCACTGAAAATAAACAAGTATCACTAAATATAAACACGTATAACTAAAAATAAACAAGTATCACTAAATATAAACAAGTATCACTGAAAATAAACAAGTATCACTGAAAATAAACAAGTATCACTAAATATAAACAAGTATCACTGAAGGTTAAAATTATCACTGAAAATAAACAAGTATCACTAAAAATAAACAAATATCACTAAAAATAAACAAGTATCACTAACAAACAAATATCACTAAAAATAAACGAGTATCACGAAAAATAAACAGGTATCACTGAAAATAAACAAATCACTAAAAATAAAAAAGTATCACTAAAAATAAACAAATATTACTGAAAATAAACAAGTATCATTAAATATAAACAAGTATTACTGAAAATAAACAAGTATCACTGAAAATAAACAAGTATCACTGAATATAAACAAGTATCACTAAATATAAACAAGTATCACTAAATATAAACAATCACTGAAAATAAACAAGTATCATTAAATATAAACAAGTATCACTGAAAATAAATAAGTATCACTAAATATAAACAAGTATCACTGAAAATAAAAAAGTATCACTAAATATAAACAATCACTGAAAATAAACAAATATCACTAAAAATAAACAAGTATCACTAAAAATAAACAAGTATCACTGAAAATAAACAAGTATCACTAAATATAAACACGTATAACTAAAAATAAACAAGTATCACTAAATATAAAAAATATCACTAAAAATAAACAAGTATCACTAACAAACAAATATCACTAAAAATAAACGAGTATCACGAAAAATAAACAGGTATCACTGAAAATAAACAAATCACTAAAAATAAACAAGTATCACTAAAAATAAACAAATATTACTGAAAATAAACAAGTATCATTAAATATAAACAAGTATTACTGAAAATAAACAAGTATCACTGAAAATAAACAAGTATCACTGAATATAAACAAGTACCACTAAATATAAACAAGTATCACTAAATATAAACAATCACTGAAAATAAACAAGTATCATTAAATATAAACAAGTATCACTGAAAATAAACAAGTATCACTAAATATAAACAAGTATCACTGAAAATAAAAAAGTATCACTAAATATAAACAATCACTGAAAATAAACAAATATCACTAAAAATAAACAAGTATCACTAAAAATAAACAAGTATCACTGAAAATAAACAAGTATCACTAAATATAAACACGTATAACTAAAAATAAACAAGTATCACTAAATATAAGCAAGTATCACTGAAAATAAACAAGTATCACTAAATATAAACAAGTATCACTGAAAATAAACAAGTATCACTAAATATAAACACGTATAACTAAAAATAAACAAGTATCACTAAATATAAACAAGTATCACTGAAAATAAACAAGTATCAATAATATATAAACAAGTATCACTGAAAATAAACAAGTATCACTGAAAATAAACAAGTATCACTAAATATAAACAAGTATCACTGAAGGTTAAAATTATCACTGAAAATAAACAAGTATCACTAAAAATAAACAAATATCACTAAAAATAAACAAATATCACTAAAAATAAACAAGTATCACTAACAAACAAATATCACTAAAAATAAACGAGTATCACGAAAAATAAACAGGTATCACTGAAAATAAACAAGTATCACTAAAAATAAACAAGTATCACTAAAAATAAACAAATATTACTGAAAATAAACAAGTATCACTAAATATAAACAAGTATCACTGAAAATAAACAAGTATCACTAAATATAAACAAGTATCACTAAATATAAACAAGTATCACTAAATATAAACAAGTATCACTGAAAATAAACAAATATTACTGAAAATAAACAAGTATCATTAAATATAAACAAGTATTACTGAAAATAAACAAGTATCACTGAAAATAAACAAGTATCACTGAATATAAACAAGTACCACTAAATATAAACAAGTATCACTAAATATAAACAATCACTGAAAATAAACAAGTATCATTAAATATAAACAAGTATCACTGAAAATAAACAAGTATCACTAAATATAAACAAGTATCACTGAAAATAAAAAAGTATCACTAAATATAAACAATCACTGAAAATAAACAAATATCACTAAAAATAAACAAGTATCACTAAAAATAAACAAGTATCACTGAAAATAAACAAGTATCACTAAATATAAACACGTATAACTAAAAATAAACAAGTATCACTAAATATAAACAAGTATCACTGAAAATAAACAAGTATCACTAAATATAAACAAGTATCACTGAAAATAAACAAGTATCACTAAATATAAACACGTATAACTAAAAATAAACAAGTATCACTAAATATAAACAAGTATCACTGAAAATAAACAAGTATCACTAAATATAAACAAGTATCACTGAAAATAAACAAGTATCACTAAATATAAACAAGTATCACTGAAGGTTAAAATTATCACTGAAAATAAACAAGTATCACTAAAAATAAACAAATATCACTAAAAATAAACAAGTATCACTAACAAACAAATATCACTAAAAATAAACGAGTATCACGAAAAATAAACAGGTATCACTGAAAATAAACAAATCACTAAAAATAAAAAAGTATCACTAAAAATAAACAAATATTACTGAAAATAAACAAGTATCATTAAATATAAACAAGTATTACTGAAAATAAACAAGTATCACTGAAAATAAACAAGTATCACTGAATATAAACAAGTATCACTAAATATAAACAAGTATCACTAAATATAAACAATCACTGAAAATAAACAAGTATCATTAAATATAAACAAGTATCACTGAAAATAAACAAGTATCACTAAATATAAACAAGTATCACTGAAAATAAAAAAGTATCACTAAATATAAACAATCACTGAAAATAAACAAATATCACTAAAAATAAACAAGTATCACTAAAAATAAACAAGTATCACTGAAAATAAACAAGTATCACTAAATATAAACACGTATAACTAAAAATAAACAAGTATCACTAAATATAAACAAGTATCACTGAAAATAAACAAGTATCACTAAATATAAACAAGTATCACTGAAAATAAACAAGTATCACTAAATATAAACAAGTATCACTGAAAATAAACAAGTATCACTAAATATAAACAAGTATCACTGAAAATAAACAAGTATCACTAAATATAAACACGTATAACTAAAAATAAACAAGTATCACTAAATATAAACAAGTATCACTGAAAATAAACAAGTATCACTAAATATAAACAAGTATCACTAAAAATAAATAGGTATCACTAACAATAAACACGTATCACTAAATATAAACAAGTATCACTAAATATAAACAAGTATCACTAAATATAAACAAGTATCACTGAAAATAAACAAGTATCACTAAATATAAACAAGTATAACTAAATATAAACAAGTATCACTAAATATAAACAAGTATCACTGAAAATAAACAAGTATCACTAAATATAAACAAGTATCACTGAAAATAAACAAGTATCACTGAAAATTAACAAGTATCACTAAATATAAACAAGTATCACTAAATATAAACACGTATAACTAAAAATAAACAAGTATCACTAAATATAAACAAGTATCACTGAAAATAAACAAGTATCACTAAATATAAACAAGTATCACTAAATATAAACAAGTATCACTAAATATAAACAAGTATCACTAAATATAAGCAAGTATCACTGAAAATAAACAAGTATCACTGAAAATAAACAAGTATCACTGAATATAAACAAGTATCACTAAATATAAACAAGTATCACTAAATATAAACAAGTATCACTACATATAAACAAGTATCACTGAAAATAAACAAGTATCACTAAATATAAACAAGTATCACTGAAAATAAACAAGTATCACTAAATATAAACAAGTATCACTAAATATAAACAAGTATCACTAAATATAAACAAGTATCACTGAAAATAAACAAGTATCACTGAAAATAAATAAGTATCACTGAAAATAAACAAGTATCACTAAATATAAACAAGTATCACTAAATATAAACAAGTATCACTGAAAATAAACAAGTATCACTAAATATAAACAAGTATCACTAAAAATAAACAAGTATCACTAAATATAAACAAGTATCACTGAAAATAAACAAGTATCACTAAAAATAAACAAGTATCACTGAAAATAAACAAGTATAACTAAAAATAAACAAGTATCACTGAAAATAAACAAGTATCACTAAATATAAACAAGTATCACTGAAAATAAACAAGTATAACTAAAAATAAACAAGTATCACTGAAAATAAATAAGTATCACTGAAAATAAATAAGTATCACTGAAAATAAATAAGTATCACTGAATATAAACAAGTATCACTAAATATAAACAAGTATCACTGAAAATAAACAAGTATCACTAAATATAAACAAGTATCACTGAAAATAAACAAGTATCACTAAATATAAACAAGTATCACTGAAAATAAACAAGTATCACTAAATATAAACAAGTATCACTAAATATAAACAGGTATCACTAAATATAAACAGGTATCACTAACAATAAACAAGTATCACTAAATATAAACAAGTATCACTGAAAATAAAAAAAGTATCACTAAATATAAACAAGTATCACTGAAAATAAACAAGTATCACTAAATATAAACAAGTATCACTGAAAATAAACAAGTATCACTAAATATAAACAAGTATCACTGAAAATAAACAAGTATAACTAAAAATAAACAAGTATCACTGAAAATAAACAAGTATCACTTAATATAAACAAGTATCACTAAATATAAGCAAGTATCACTGAAAATAAACAAGTATCACTGAAAATAAACAAGTATCACTGAAAATAAACAAGTATCACTGAAAATAAACAAGTATCACTAAATATAAACAAGTATCACTGAAAATAAACAAGTATCACTGAAAATTAACAAGTATCACTAAATATAAACAAGTATCACTAAATATAAACAAGTATCACTAAATATAAACAAGTATCACTAAATATAAGCAAGTATCACTGAAAATAAACAAGTATCACTGAATATAAACAAGTATCACTAAAAATAAACAAGTATCACTGAAAATAAACAAGTATCACTAAATATAAACAAGTATCACTGAAAATAAACAAGTATCACTGAAAATTAACAAGTATCACTAAATATAAACAAGTATCACTGAAAATAAACAAGTATCACTGAAAATTAACAAGTATCACTAAATATAAACAAGTATCACTAAATATAAACAAGTATCACTGAAAATAAACAAGTATCACTGAAAATTAACAAGTATCACTAAATATAAACAAGTATCACTAAATATAAACAAGTATCACTGAAAATAAACAAGTATCACTGAAAATTAACAAGTATCACTAAATATAAACAAGTATCACCAAATATAAACAAGTATCACTAAATATAAACAAGTATCACTGAAAATAAACAAGTATCACTAAATATAAACAAGTATCACTGAAAATAAACAAGTATCACTGAAAATTAACAAGTATCACTAAATATAAACAAGTATCACTAAATATAAACAAGTATCACTGAAAATAAACAAGTATCACTAAATATAAACAAGTATCACCAAATATAAACAAGTATCACTAAATATAAACAAGTATCACTGAAAATAAACAAGTATCACTAAATATAAACAAGTATCACTGAAAATAAACAAGTATCACTGAAAATTAACAAGTATCACTAAATATAAACAAGTATCACTAAATATAAACAAGTATCACTGAAAATAAACAAGTATCACTGAAAATTAACAAGTATCACTAAATATAAACAAGTATCACCAAATATAAACAAGTATCACTAAATATAAACAAGTATCACTGAAAATAAACAAGTATCACTAAATATAAACAAGTATCACTGAAAATAAACAAGTATCACTAAATATAAATAAGTATCACTAAATATAAACAAGTATCACTGAAAATAAACAAGTATCACTAAATATAAACAAGTATCACTGAAAATAAACAAGTATCACTAAATATAAACAAGTATCACTGAAAATAAACAAGTATCACTAAATATAAATAAGTATCACTAAATATAAACAAGTATCACTGAAAATAAACAAGTATCACTAAATATAAACAAGTATCACTGAAAATAAACAAGTATCACTGAAAATAAACAAGCAAAAATTAAGTAGAACAACTCACTTCACTACACATTTGGGAGAAAATAAAATAACAACCTGTGGTAATGTGCTTCTCTACACGGCTCATCAATAGCTCAATCGCAAGATTAGATTTCAGAAGGCTAATACTGAAACATAAAATGCAAGGAGAAGGTCGGTACAGATTGGAACGCAAACTGGTTTTTATACGACTGTAATCTTCCATGTCAACAATGTTCAGTCTCCTTAAGCACAATATCCTTAAAATTTACTACCTCTGACCAACAATACCGGCATTTCATTGGGCTTCAGATCTCATCAAGATACGTTATGTTATATTTTCAATCCTCTTTACTGCTCCCTACAGAAAGGAATGTAATGCAGTTTTATATCTTGGACATCAATGAACAATGCAAGAAGCAAATAAAACCTATAACCATTACTTCGATCTTCCATAGCAAAGTGACTGCCACACACATATATTCTGTGTTAGACTGTGTCTGACCTTGTTCTTACTGTTGATTGCTAAAAAAAAACTTCCCAGGCTTTCAATAAGCATCAACCAAACACTTCTTGCTTTGGCTCTTTGTCTTTTTAATTTCACCCTCCAACTGCTTCATTGCAGTAAATGTATTTCCATGCGTCAAGTGCTAACGTAGATATGATCTACATCGATCAAACAGGCTGCGTAATAGGACAGCTCCACAAATTATAAATAAGCAATAGGTTTCTTTTTACGTTTTTTTTCCTTCCATTGCATAAACAATTTGAGCAAATGAAGAGTCTAGAATGGTGGCAGTGTATTTATATACATCTAGCATATACAGTCTACCATAGAATTGTTATTGTTTTAAAAGATAGATAATCCCTTTATTATCCATTCCCCAGTTTTGCATAACCAACACAGTTATATTAATATACTTTTTACCTCTGTGATTACCTTGTTTCTAGGAACCTTCTTCCAGCCCCCTGATCACATGACTGTGACTGTTTATTATCTATTGTCTTAAATTTAGCATTGTTTTGTGCTAGATCTTAAATAACCCCCTGTGCCTGAACACAGTGTTATCTATACGGTCCACGTGTACTTTCTGTCTCTTTGTGTTGAAAAGAGATTTAAAAAGCCTGTGATAAGAGGCAGCCCTCAAAGGCTTAGTAATTAGCATATGAGCCTACCTATGTTTAGTTTAAACTAAGAATACCAAGAGAAAAAAGCAAATTAGATGATAAAAGTAAAATGGAAAGTTGATTAAAATTACAAGTCCTATCTGAATAATGAAATTTAATTTTGACTAGACTGTCCCTTTAAGGCTAAAACCTTATAGGGACAGTAAACAACATGATATTTTTATATAAAATGATTATTTATGCATAAGGAAGCTCCTTTGCAATAAACTTTCATGGTTTATTTTGCCCCCTTTCATGTAATTTAGCTCTGAAAATTGAGCAATTTCTAATTCTCAGAAATTGAAATGCACCTGCTGCCTTTTGAAGGCTAACTCTGCTACATATATGTCCCAAAATGGCTTTAACTGATAACAACTGCAAATAAATGCATTTTATACTAACTTTATGACCATGGCTAGCCTGTTAGTCTGCTAACAAAAAACCAAATTGGTTCCTGCAAATAAGGCAAATGATGGGTGGAGTTTGACTATTGAAAACTAAATGCAGAAAGAAAAAAAAAGATGTTCATTTGTTTTAAAATGTTAAAAAGACATAAAACTCAAATTTTTTCTTTCATTATTTGGATAGAACATATAATTTTAAACAACTTTCCATTTTACTTCTATTATTAAATTGTCTTTGTTTTTTTGTTATCCTTTATTGAAAAGCAAGAAAGTGAGATCAGAAGTGTGCACGTGTCTCCGGCACTATAAGGCAGCAGTTTTGCAACAATGTTATACATTAGCAAGAACACTAGATGGCAGCACTATTTCCTGTCAGGCAGTGCTCCAGGCATGTGCACGCTACCTACCTAGATATCTCTTCAACAAAGAATAACAAGGGAACAAAGTAAATTTGATAATGGAAACTTTTTAGAAAATGTATTCTCTATCTGAATAATGAAAGACACATTATGGGTTTCATAAGCTAAGTGTGAGCAGCAGATCAAGAAAGAGTTGTCAGTATAAAGTGGTCTAAATTGCTGGGAAACGAGAGAACTAATAAATTAGATATAGAATAACAATAGTAAAATAATCTACAATCTCAGCAGAAACAAGAGAATCATTGTGTAGATTAATCTTTATTGCTTATTTACACCATATTATTTGAAGAACTAGGTACATAAACAATAAAAATGTAACTTTATCCTACCAGACATTATACACTGCACACATACACACATTCTGGTATAAAGCAGCATATTGAATATATATATAAAGTGAGATATGATCACAATATATCTCAAATATTATAAAACTTTGTTCTTTGATAATTCTTTTGGGAAGGAAATTGATTTTCAAACCATGTAAGTCAAAGATGTCTCCTAAAAAATTTTTTTAAATGACTAATTAAGATATGAATATCGAGTAATTAGATGCTCTATTAGAGTCACAATCTGGAATAAAAAAAGATTTTTTAAAAAAGGAAATATTATATTACAAAACAACCAGTAAATGTGGAGAAACAAATATTACTCTCATTTTAGAATACAAAACATTTAATTAAGGAACAATTGCATGAATACTGTGTATTTATAGAGGAATTAATGTAACGAGGAAAGGCAAAATATATTGCATGAAACAACTTAAATGCTGATATAAGTATTTTATATTATTCCATCTCAGAGTTGCATGAAGCTGTCGATTATTTTTCTTTTTGTTATAAGTGTAAACCTTATTTGAATATGTTTATAGGAAAGGTCAAAAATGAATTATGCACTAGTGCATTTCAATTTAATAAATATATATATCACCTAGATTTAGAGTTTTGCATTAGAAGGGGTGCGTTAACTACCCGTGTTTTTCCCCCCCCCCACACCTTTTAAACAACGCTGGTATTTAGAGTTCTCTGAAGGGCTGCGTTAGGCTCCAAAAAGGGAGCGTAGAGCATAATTTACCGCCACTTCAACTCTAAATACCAGCGTTGCTTACGGACGCGGCCAGCTTCAAAAACGTGCTTGTGCACAATATCCCCATAGGAAATAATGGGGCAGTTTGAGCTTAAAAAAAACCTAACACCTGCAATAAAGCAGCGTTCAGCTCCTAACGCAGCCCCATTGTTTCCTAAGGGGAAACACTTCCTAAGTCTGCACCTAACACCCTAACATGTACCCAGAGTCTAAACACCCCTAACCTTACACTTAACTTAACCCCTAATCTGCCGCCCCGCTATCGCTGACCCCTGCATTTTATTATTAACCCTTAATCTGCCGCTCCATACACCGCCGCAACCTACATTATATGTACCCCTAATCTGCTGCCCCTAACATCGCCGACCCCTATATTATATTTCTTAACCCCTAATCTGCCCCCCCCCAATGTCGCCGCTACCTAACTACACTTATTAACCCCTAATCTGCCGACGGACCTCGCCGCCACTATAATAAATGTATTAACCCCTAAACCGCCTCACTCCCGCCTCAAAAACCCTATAATAAATAGTATTAACCCCTAATCTGCCCTCCCTAACATCGCCAACACCTAACTTCAAGTATTAACCCCTAATCTGCCGACCGGACCTCGCCGCTACTCTAATAAATGTATTAACCACTAAAGCTAAGTCTAACCCTAACCCCCCCCCCTAAGTTAAATATAATTTAAATCTAAAGAAATAAAATAAATCTTATTAAATAAATTATTCCTATTTAAAGCTAAATACTTACCTGTAAAATAAACCCTAATATAGCTACAATATAACAAATAATTATATTGTAGCTATTTTAGGATTTATATTTATTTTACAGGCAACTTTGTATTTATTTTAACTCGGTACAATAGCTATTAAATAGTTAATAACTATTTAATAGCTACCTAGTTAAAATAAGTACAAAATTAAATAAATCCTAACCTAAGTTACAATTAAACCTAACACTACACTATCAATAAATTAATTAACTAAACTATCTACAATTATCTACAATTAAATCAACTAAACTAAATTACAAAAAATTAAAAAAAAGATTACAAGAATTTTAAACTAATTACACATACTCTAAGCCCCCTAAAAAAATAGCAAAGCCCCCAAAATAAAAAAATGCCCTACCCTATTCTAAAATAAAAAGTTAACAGCTCTTTTACCTTACCAGCCCTTAAAAGGGCCTTTTGCGGGGCATGCCCCAAAGAAAACAGCTCTTTTGCATTTTAAAAAAACATACAATACCCCCCCAACATTACAACCCACCACCCACATACCCCTAATCTAACCCAAACACCCCTTAAAAAACCTAACACTAAGCCCCTGAAGATCTCCCTACCTTATCTTCACCACGCCGGGTATCACCCATCCGTGCAGAAAAGGGTCAGAAGTCTTCATCCTATCCAGCAAGAAGAGGTCCAGAAGAGGGTCCGAAGTCTTCATCCTATCCGGCAAGAAGAGGACATCCGGACCGGTAGACATGTTCATCCAGGCGGCGTCTTTTATCTTCATCCATGCGGAGCGGGACCATCTTGAAGCAGCCGATGCGGATCCATCCTCTTCTTCTGGCGACTCCCGACGAATGAAGGTTCCTTTAAGTGACGTCATCCAAGATGGCGTCCCTCGAATTCCCTCGATCGGAACAGCCAATAGAATGCAAGCTCAATCTGATTGGCTGATTGGATCAGCCAATCGGATTGAACTTGAATCCGATTGGCTGATTCAATCAGCCAATCAGATTTTTCCTACCTTAATTCCGATTGGCTGATAGAATCCTATCAGCCAATCGGAATTCGAGGGACGCCATCTTGGATGATGTCACTTAAAGGAACCTTCATTCGTCAGGAGTCGCCGGAAGAAGAGGATCGATCCGCGTCGGCTGCTTCAAGATGGTCCCGCTCCGCGCCGTCTGGATGAAGATAGAAGACGCCGTCTGGATGAACATGTCTACCGGTCCGGATGTCCTCTTCTTGCCGGATAGGATGAAGACTTCGAACCCTCTTCTGGACCTCTTCTTGCCCGCAAAAGAATAGGGTAGGGCATTTTTTTTATTTTGGGGGGCTTTGTTATTTTTTTAGGGGGCTTAGAGTAGGTGTAATTAGTTTAAAATTCTTGTAAATCTTTTTTTATTTTTTGTAATTTAGTTTTTTTTTTTTGTAATTTAGTTTAGTTGATTTAATTGTAGATAATTGTAGATAGTTTAGTTAATGAATTTATTGATAGTGTAGTGTTAGGTTTAATTGTAACTTAGGTTAGGATTTATTTTACAGGTACTTTGGTACTTATTTTAACTAGGTAGCTATTAAATAGTTATTAACTATTTAATAGCTATTGTACCGAGTTAAAATAAATACAAAGTTGCCTGTAAAATAAATATAAATCCTAAAATAGCTACAAAATAATTATTCGTTATATTGTAGCTATATTAGGGTTTATTTTACAGGTAAGTATTTAGCTTTAAATAGGAATCATTTATTTAATCAGATTTATTTTATTTCGTTAAGATCTAAATTATATTTAACTTAGGGGGGTGTTAGGGTTAGACTTAGCTTTAGGGGTTAATACATTTATTAGAGTAGCGGCGAGGTCCGGTCGGCAGATTAGGGGTTAATACTTGAAGTTAGGTGTCTGCAATGTTAGGGAGGGAAGATTAGGGGTTAATACTATTTATTATAGGGTTTTTGAGGCGGGAGTGAGGCGGTTTAGGGGCTAATACATTTATTATAGTGGTGGCGAGGTCCGGTCGGCAGATTAGGGGTTAATAAGTGTAGTTAGGTAGCGGCGACGTTGGGGGGGGGGCAAATTAGGGGTTAATAAATATGTAGGTGTCGGCGATGTTAGGGGCAGCAGATTAGGGGTACATAGGGATAATGTAGGTTGCGGCGGTGTGCGGTCGGCAGATTAGGGGTTAACATTTTTTATTAGAGTGGCGGCGATGTGGGGGGACCTCGGTTTAGGGGTACATAGGTAGTTTATGGGTGTTAGTGTACTTTAGAGCACAGTAGTTAAGAGCTTTATGAACCGGCGTTAGCCCATAAAGCTCTTAACTCCTGAATTTTTTCTGCGGCTGGAGTCTTGTCGTTAGAGTTCTAACGCTCACTTCAGCCAAGACTCTAAATACCAGCGTTAGAAAGATCCCATTGAAAAGATAGGATACGCAATGGCGTAAGGGGATCTGCAGTATGGAAAAGTCGCGGCTGGAAAGTGAGCGTTAGACCCTTTCCTCACTGACTCTAAATACCAATGGGCGGCCAAAACCAGCGTTAGGACCCCTTAACGCTGGTTTGGACGGCTAACGCCGAACTCTAAATCTAGGCGTATATTTGCAATATACTTCCTTTAGCAAAACTGCTTCTAGTAAAAGTTACTACTGTATTTCTACGGCATACGCACATATCCTAGGCCCATGTACCAGTTTGCAAACACCATGCTGTGTCAGAGAGCTGGGTGTGGTATATGGTTTTAAATACATTATTTGTGACATCCAAGCCACTGCTGGCTCTGAGGTGAGGTGAATACTGGTGCACGGCCCTCGCAGGCTATGTGCGTATGCCACTGAAAAACAGTAATAAAGTTAACTAGAAGCATTTTTGCAAATGGAAGTACATTGCAAAAAAGCTTCTATTTTAAATTGAATGTTGATGTAATTTTTGACCTTCCTATCCCTTTAATATATGTGTGAGTAGCAACAAAACAAATATTCACTATTACATTTTTTTTTTAATGATGGGATTCCTGGATAGAAGCAACTTCGTCAATACCAACTGAGGTTCAACAAAATCTAAAATGGATCCAAATAACAGATAGCAGCCTTTTACCAACACACATTACTTTCAGAAGCTATAGGAATGTTACACCTGTAATAAAATCATGTTACTGTCAAACCACTGCTAATGTCAGGTCTGGATTTGCCATTAGGTGAAGTAGGCAGGTGCCCTGGGGCAACGGACAGCAGGGGGGCAGATGTTCTTGGCATTTGAAGTGCTTGGATTAGAATGTTGGGTTGCACTGTTGCTGCATAACATTACATTTACTAAGCTTCATGTGCCTACATGGTGGCATTTATAATTCTGTAATGTTATTGGCTCCCATGTACTGAATGAGGCATGGACTAAGTTTTCAACTAGAGAACCTCCCAACTTCACGACAAGTGGGCAGCAGACACTGTACATCCATTACCTGCAGTTATCACTGCACAAGAATTCCCTCGTGCAGCACCGCTCTATCCTCTCAGGCATGCTCAGGCCTGTTAGTCACCCTGAACATCCGTATTTGCGTTGGTAGAGAAGTTAAGAAAAAGAAGTTGTATGATTAATGCTTTTTAACTTTCGTTAAAGGGACATAAAACCCAAAATATTTCTTTCATGGTTTAGACAGAGAATACAATTTTAAACAACACTCCAATTTACTTCTATTATCTAATGTGCTTCATTCTTTATATATCCTTTGTTGAAGAAATAGCAATGCACATGGGTGAGCCAATCACACGAGGCAACTATGTTGTACAGTCACCAATCAGCAGCTACTGAGCCTATTTAGATATGCTTTTTCAAGAGAATGATGAAAATTAAATAATAGAAGTAAATTTGGAAAGTTGTTTAAAATAGCACACTTTTTCTAAATCATGAAAGAAAAAAATTGGGTTTCCTGTCCCTTTAAGCAGGCTTGTCTGAGTACACTGCAAAAGGGCTCCAAAGAAACTAATTGAGTTTAATGTACTGCCAAAGTATATATACACTTTCCCCCTCTTTTATCAAACTGATTAGAGCCAAAACCACATATCCCACAATCCCTGTGTTCTAGTGACAATGTGACAACCATATGCAACACACAATGCACAAACAACTTTAGACATTGTATACACAGAAAAAGAAGCACAAGAAATTTAAATTGCAGCATGTAAAGACATTTTAAACAGTTTTTTTATAAACATTTATAGGGACATTAAACTCCTATTTGAATTCCCATAACATGTTTAAAGGGACAGTCTACACCAGAATTTTTATTGTTTTAAGAGATAGATAATCCCTTTATTACCCATTTCACAGTTTTGCATAAGCAACACAGTTATAATAATATACTTTTAACCTCTGTGATTATCTTGTATCTAAGCCTCTGCAAACTGCCCCTTTTTTCAGTTCTTTTGACAGACTTGCAGTCTAGCCAATCAGTGCCTGCTCCCAGATAACTTCTCGTGCACGAGCACAGTGTTATCTATATGAAATACGTGAACTAACACCCTCTAGTGGTGAAAAACTGTTAAAATGCAATCTGAAAGAGGTGGGCTTCAAGGTCTAAGAAATTAGCATATGAACCTCCTAGGTTAAGCTTTCAACTAAGAATACCAAGAGAACAAAGCAAAATTGGTGATAAAAGTAAATTGGAAAATTGTTTAAAATTACATGCTCTATCTGAATCATGAAAGTTTATTTTGGCCTAGACTGTCCCTTTAATTTCTCATAGTAAAACCCCCCAAAGAAATGTCTTCTTTCCCAGTGCACTAATACCTTTTACAGACGTTAGATCTGTGACATTGCAACATCCTACAAAGTGATTAGCTGATAAGTGCAAGAGTTCATTTATATTGCTCTCTGATAACAGAAAAAGAGATAACATAAATGATAACAAAACAAATTGAGGGATAAAAATGCTTTTAAATAATCTATTTTGTGTGAAAACCTTTTGAAATGCAGCATTTAAAGGGACAGTCTACTTAAAAATGTTAATCGAAAAAGATAGATAATCCCTTTATTTCCCATTCACTAGTTTTGCATAACCAACACTGTTATATTAATACAGGTTCAAATCCCCAAATCTGGAATTCCAAAATCCAAACGTTTTAATTAATATTTTAAAAAAAATTTTTTAGCAAAAATTAAAAAACTTCCTCCTGTAAGTCACCATCTTCTCTGCCTGTGTCTTTAAAGGTTTTTGTTTTAACATAGTAGATGAGGTTGAATAAAGACCGAAGTCCATCGAGTTCAACCTATACAAATCTAAAATATATACAAAAAACTCCAGTTAAGCTTAAATAATCCCACTAAAAGGTGACCAATTTAAAACTAGCAATCATATCCATGAATTTTGTTTACAGACAGAAATGTATCCAAATAATTTTTAAATGTATATAGGGTATTGGTATTCACTACCTCCTTTGGTAATGAGTTCCACACTTTTATTGCTCTTACAGTGAAAAAACGTTAGCGTTGCAGGAGATTAAATCTCCTTTCCTCCAACCTTAAATTGTGACCTCTGGTCACAAACAATTTTTTTGGAATAAACAGAGCTTCTGCCATCTCTGTATATGGGCCTTGAATATATTTATATAAAGTAATCATGTCACCTCTTAAGCGCCTTTTTTCTAAAGAAAACAGACCCAGTTTGGCTAGCGTCTCCTCATAGGTTAAATTCTCCAATCCCCTTATTAGCTTTGTGGCCCTTCTCTGAACTTTTTCTAGTTCTTCAATATCTTTTTTTTTTTTTTCCAAAATGAAAATAATAGTCTATATTTATTTAAAACAACTATTACCTTTCTGATTACAGTACTGTACTTTTTTTCTGAGGGTTTTATGTATACAAAATTATTTAAATGATATAAAACTACCTTTAGGTGCATGTATAAGCTGTATTTTGACAGGTAAATATTACCTTAATGACAGAAAATGTTGTTTATACTTGGTTTGATCCCCTCTCCAAACTGTCCCATTTTACAGATGCAAATAATTCAAAATTCAAACTATTCCAAAATCCAAACCTTTCACTGTGCCAAGCAGTTTGGATACATTGTTTTCTACCTGTACACATTTTACCTCTGTGATTACCTTGTATCTAAGACTATGCAGACTGCCCCTTTATCTCAGTGCTATTCACAAACTTGCATTTTAGCCAATTAGTACTGACTCATGCATAACTCAGTTATCTATATGGACACATGTACTAGCACTGTCTGACTGTGAAAAGCTAAAAAAAAAAGAAAATTTATGCTTACCTGATAAATGTATTTCTTTTTTGACACAATGAGTCCACGGATTATCTTAATAACTAATGGGATATTCACCTCCTGGTCAGCAGGAGGCGGCTAAGAGCACCACAGCAAAGCTGTTAAATAGCTCCTCCCTTCCCACCCACTCCAGTAATTCGACCAAAGTTAAGGATAGAAAGGAAAAACCAAGGTGCAGAGGTGTCTGAAGTTTATAACAACCCACAACCTGTTTTACAAGAACAGGGCGGGCCGTAGACTCATTGTGTCAAAAAATAAATAAATTTATCAGGTAAGCATAAATTTTCTTTTCTTTTTTATGACACAATGAGTCAACGGATCATCATAATTACTAATGGGATTCAATACCAAAACTAGAGTACACAGATGATATGGGAGGGACAAGACAGGGAACCTAAACGGAAGGCACCACTGTTTGAAGAACCTTTCTCCCAAAAGCGCCCTCAGCCGAAACAAAAGTTGCAGCCTTGCCAATCTGATCCACAGAAGCTTCATTTTTGAATGCCCATGAGGAAGCAAAAAACCCTTGTGGAATGAGTTGTAACTCTCTCAGTAGGCTGCTGTCCAGCAGTATCATATGTAAACCATATGATATTCTTCAGCCAAAAAGAAAGAGAAGTAGCCATAAATTTCTGTCCCTTACGTTTTCCTGAGAAAATCACAAACAAAGAAGAAGACTGACGAAAGTCCTTAGTCGTCTGCAGGAAAAAACTTTAAAGCATGGACCACATCCAAACTGTACAGAAGTCGTTCTTTCTGAGAAGAAGGATTAGGACACAAAAAAGGAACAACAATCTTCTGATTAATGTTCCGATCAGAAACAACCTTAGGAATAAATCCTAATTTAGTACGTAAAACTACCTTATCTGAATGGAAACTAAGGTAAGGCGACTCATACTGCAATGCCGAGAGCTCTGACACTCTACGAGCAGATGAAATAGCAACAAGAAAACATAATTTATGAAAGAACTTACCTGATAAATTCATTTCTTTCATATTAGCAAGAGTCCATGAGCTAGTGACGTATGGGATATACATTCCTACCAGGAGGGGCAAAGTTTCCCAAACCTCAAAATGCCTATAAATACACCCCTCACCACACCCACAAATCAGTTTAACGAATAGCCAAGAAGTGGGGTGATAAGAAAAAAGTGCGAAAGCATAAAAAACAAGGAATTGGAATAATTGTGCTTTATACAAAAAAAATCATAACCACCACAAAAAAAGGGTGGGCCTCATGGACTCTTGCTAATATGAAAGAAATGAATTTATCAGGTAAGTTCTTACATAAATTATGTTTTCTTTCATGTAATTAGCAGGAGTCCATGAGCTAGTGACGTATGGGATAATGACTACCCAAGATGTGGATCTTCCACGCAAGAGTCACTAGAGAGGGAGGAATAAAATAAAGACAGCCAATTCCACTGAAAAATAATCCACACCCAAAATAAAGTTTAAATCTTATAATGAAGAAAACTGAAATTATAAGCAGAAGAATCAAACTGAAACAGCTGCCTGAAGTATTTTTTCTACCAAAAACTGCTTCAGAAGAAGAATACACATCAAAATGGTAGAATTTAGTAAAAATATGCAAAGAAGACCAAGTTGCCGCTTTGCAAATCTGAACAATCAAAGCTTCATTCCTAAACACCCAGGAAGTAGAAACTGACCTAGTAGAATGAGCTGTAATCCTTTGAGGCGGAGATTTACCCGACTCGACATAAGCATGATGAATTAAAGATTTCAACCAAGATGCCAAAGAAATGGCAGAGGCCTTCTGACCTTTCCTAGAACCGGAAAAGATAAGAAATAGACTAGAAGTCTTTCGGAAATTCTTAGTAGCTTCAACGTAATATTTCAAAGCTCTAACTACATCCAAAGAATGCAATGATCTCTCCTTAGAATTCTTAGGATTAGGACATAATGAAGGAACCACAATTTCTCTATTAATGTTGTTAGAATTCATAACCTTAGGAAAAAAATTAAAAAGAAGTTCGCAACACCGCCTCATCCTGATGAAAAATCAGAAAAGGAGACTCACAAGAAAAGAGCAGATAATTCAGAAACTCTTCTAGCAGAAGAGATGGCCAAAAGAAACAAAACTTTCCAAGAAAGTAATTTAATGAACCAAATTCAAACTCCAAGGAGGAGAAAATTGACTTAACAGATTTTATACGAACCAAAGCTTGTATAAAACAATGAATATCAGGAAGAATAGCAATCCTTCCGTGAAAAAGAACAGAAAGAGCAGAGATTTGTCCTTTCAAGGAACTTGCAGACAAACCTTTATCCAAACCATCCTGAAGAAACTGTAAAATTCTCGGAATTCTAAAAGAATGCCAGGAAAAATGATGAGAAAGACACCAAAAAATGTAAGTCTTCCAGACTCGATAATATATCATCCTAGATACAGATCTACGAGCCTGTAACATAGTATTAATCACAGAGTCAGAGAAACCTCTTTGACTAAGAATCAAGCGTTCAATCTCCATACCTTTAAATTTAAGGATTTGAGATCCTGATGGTAAAAAAGGACCTTATGACAGAAGGTCTGGTCTTAACGGAAGAGTCCACGGATGACAAGAAGCCATGCGGACAAGATCCGCATACCAAAACCTGTGAGGCCATGCTGGAGGCCACCAGCAGAAAAAACGAGCATTCCTTCAGAATCTTGGAGATTACTCTTGGAAGAAGAACTAGAGGCGGAAAGATATAGGCAGGATGATACTTCCAAGGAAGTGACAATGCATACACTGCTTCCGCCTGAGGATCCCTGGATCTGGACAGATACCTGGGAAGTTTCTTGTGTAGATGAGAAACCTTCAGATCTATTTCTGGAAGTCCCCACATTTGAACAATCTGAAGAAACACCTCTGTGTGAAGAGACCACTCGCCCGGATGTAACGCTTGGCGACTGAGATAATCCGCTTCCCAATTGTCTATACCTGGGATATGAACCGCAGAGATTAGACAGGAGCTGGATTCCGCCCATACCAGTATTCGAGATACTTCTTTCATAGCCAGAGGACTGTGAGTCCCTTCTTGATGATTGATATATGCCACAATTGTGACATTGTCTGTCTGAAAACAAATGAACGATTCTCTCTTTAGAAGAGGCCATGACTGAAGAGCTCTGAAAATTGCACGGAGTTCCAAAATATTGATTGGAAATCTCACCTCCTGAGATTCCCAAACCCCTTGTGCTGTCAGAAACCCCCATACAGCTCCCCAACCTGTCAGACCTGCATCTGTTGAGATCACAGTCCAGGTTGGAAGAAAAAAAGAAGCCCCCTGAACTAAACGATGGTGGTCTGTACCACGTCAGAGGGTGTCGAACAATCGGTTTTAAAGATATTAAATGAGATATCTTTGTATAATCCCGGCACCACCGGTTCAGCATACAGAGCTGAAGAGGTCGCATGTGAAAATGAGCAAAGGGGAAAACGTCCAATGCAGCAGTCATAAGAACCTAGAATTTCCATGCATAAGGCTACCGAAGGGAATGATTGAGACTGAAGGTTTCGATAAGCTGAAACCAATTTCAGACGTCTCTAATCCAACAGAAACAGAGACATGGACACTGAATCTATCCGGAAATCTAAAAAAGGTTACTCTTGTCTGAGGAATCAACAAACTTTTTGGTTAATTGATCCTCCAACCATGTTCTTGAAGAAACAACACTCATAAAAAGCTGGAAAGGATCTTTCCATTGAAAATGAGCAAAGGGAATTGAATCCAATGCTGTTAAAACTTCTATGCATATATAGCAACTGAAGGAAATAATAGATACTAAAGGTACCGACAGACGGAACCCAAATCAAATTGTCCCTTGTCTGATAGAGACAAAGATAGTGACATAAACCATCTGGAAACCTAAAAAAGGTGACCCTTGCGTGAGGAATCAAGAGCTTTTGAAAAAAAGATCCTCTAACTATGTCCTGAAGAGCAAGTGAAACATATGAGATTCCGCATCCACAGGAAATAATCTGAATGAAAACAGAAAAATGAAGAATATGCATTTATTGTATCTAATGAAAACAAATAATGCTACCAATGACCATAAAAAAAGGCAGAATAGTTTGAATAAAACTCCAAAACCCAGTTCCTAGAAAAAGAACTGGAAGAAATTCCCCAGAAGATTCCAGGTCTGAGCAGCGCTTGAGCCATGCTTCAACAGTATCCAAAATATATAGGACAGAAACACACTGAAAGAAAGTGTTAGCCTTACTGGTTAAATCAAAGAAATTTGGACAGAATAGAACCAAATACATTTCAAAGAAGTCTTAACCTGCCCCTTACCAGCCAAGCTGGAATACGGCACGTACATCGCAATATTAGGGAGCTGATTTCGAACCCCAATTATAAACATGTTACTTGGGAAAGAACTCAGGAATTCGTTCCTTAATAAGAACAACCAAACTAATATAAGCTTAAAGTTTAGTCTTAGAACTCAATCTTGAAGCCCATAGTAACAGTTAAGAATTGAATCCAATTATAATTGATTATCTATGAACAAAAGAAATATGGATTTTCTTTTTTTTTTTTTTTTTAAAAACACAAAATTCTTCTAGCTAAAATAGCTAAAGACATAGATTAACCCTCATTTGCGAATATATTCAATAAAATGAAGACACAAATGAAGTCATTAGCATGATAGTCCAGTTTAAAGGACCAGTCAAAACAGAGGACTTGCAAAATGCAAAACAACAAGACAAATGCAACAGCACCTAGTCTAGTAAATGTTGTCCCTTTAACAATGCTAAAATAAATCATAATCTGATACTTAGAAAAGTACCTGAAACTAAATAATTTTCCATAAATAAGATATAACTATATAAAGGAAAATAATAGCATAATTAGTAGGAGTAGAGATAGCTCCAATAAATTGGAGAACCCTCCAAATTAAATTTAACTGCTGACAAAGAATATAGTTTAAAAATAAAAGAAAATTATCAGCCTATTCCATTCCCTAGTATGGGGAATTGGAAGGAAAACCTCTGAAATCACAGAAGAATAAAAAGGCAGAAATAGTGTCAGCTAGTTTTAAAGAACTAGTTACCTTAATATCCAAAATAATCAACACCTCTTCAACAAAGAACAAATGTACTTTAATAATAAAAAATTTATATAAAAAAGTAGATTTGTTAGTGTCAATATCTGATGAAGAGAATTTCTGAAAGAGAAAAAAACATCATCAGAGAAGGATAAATCAGTATGTTGTTGGTCATTTGAAACTTCAATAATTAAAAAAGAAGTGAAAAAGACCTAAAAATTGTATTAGAAGACACGAAGTCAGACAAAGCCTTAATCAGAAAAAATATTTCTTATAAATCTTCTAAACATTTCTTGTACTTAAGAATGGAAATGTATAAAGCATAAATACTAATGGAATCTGCATGTAAAAGTATATCATAATAACTTAATACAAACCATAGCTAAAGATAAACATTTATAACATTTAAAATAAATGAACTTAGCTTTGGTAGAACTGAAACTCAGTTAAGCATTTTTCCAGAAGTTGCTTCTGACTCAGGGACAAACGGAGACATCTTGCAATATGTAATAGAAAAAACAACATATAAAGCAAAATTGATCAAATTCCTTAAATGACAGTTTCAGGAATGGGGAAAAAAATGCCAGTGAACAAGCTTCTAGCAACCAGAAGCAATAAATAATGAGACTTAAATAATGTGGAGACAATAGTGACGCCCATATTTTTTAGCGCCAAAAAAGACGCCCACATTATTTGGCGCCTAAATGCTTTTGGCGCCAAAAATGACGCCACATCCGGAACGCCGACACTTTTGGCGCAAAAAAAAAGTAAAAAAAATGACGCAACTTCCGGCGACACGTATGACGGCGGAAACAGAAAAAAAAATTTGCGCCAAAAAAGTCGGCGCCAAGAATGATGCAATAAAATGAAGCATTTTCAGCCCCCGCGAGCCTAATAGCCCACAGGGAAAAAGTCAAATTTTAAGGTAAGAAAAAAATTGATTAATCCATATGCATTATCCCAAATATGAAACTGACTGTCTGAAATAAGGAACGTTGAACATCCTGAGTCAAGGCAAATAAATGTTTGAACACATATATTTAGAACTTTATATAAAAGTGCCCAACCATAGCTTAGAGTGTCACAGAAAATAAGACTTACTTACCCCAGGACACTCATCTACAAGTAGTAGAAAGCCAAACCAGTACTGAAACGAGAATCAGTAGAGGTAATGGTATATATAAGAGTATATAGTCGATCTGAAAAGGGAGGTAAGAGATGAATCTCTACGACCAATAACAGAGAACCTATGAAATAGACCCCGTAGAAGGAGATCATTGAATTCAAATAGGCAATACTCTCCTCACATCCCTCTGACATTCACTGCACGCTGAGAGGAAAACCGGGCTCCAACCTGCTGTGGAGCGCATATCAACGTAGAATCTAGCACAAACTTACTTCACCACCTCCATAGGAGGCAAAGTTTGTAAAACTGTTTTGTGGGTGTGGTGAGGGGTGTATTTATAGGCATTTTGAGGTTTGGGAAACTTTGCCCCTCCTGGTAGGAATGTATATCCCATACGTCACTAGCTCATGGACTCTTGCTAATTACATGAAAGAAACAAAATTTTCCAAGATAACAATTTAATATCTAAGGAATGCATAGACTTAAATGGAGCCCAACTAAATTAAGACTCCATGGAGAAGTAACTGTTTTGAACACAGGCTTAATCCTGACCAAGGCCTGACAAAAAGATTGTACATCTGGGACATCCGCCAGACATTTGTGTAACAAAATAAATAAGACCGAGATCTGACCCTTTAGGGAACTTGTCAATAAACCTTTCTCCAAACTTTCTTGGAGAAAAGACAAAATTCTAGGAATCCTAATTCTACTCCATGAGTAGCCCTTGGATTCACACCAATAGAAATAATTACGCCAAATCTTATGGGAAATCTTTCTAGATACAGGCTTGTAAGCCTGAATCATGGTCTCTATGACCAAGTCAGAAAACCCCCCGCTTCGATAAAATTAAACGTTCAATCTCCAAGCAGTCAGCTTCAGAGAAACTAGATTTGGGTGAAGGGAGGGCCCTTGATTAGAAGGTCCCTCCTCAACGGAAAATCTCAAAGGTGGCAGAGATAACATGTCCACCAATTCTGCATACCAAATCCTGCGAGGCCAAGCAGGAGAAAAGACGATCACTGACGCCCTCTCCTTTTTGATTCAAGCAATGACCTGAGGAAGAAGCGCAAACATAGGAAATAGGTATGCTAGACTGAGGGTCCAAGGGACCGCCAGAGTATCTATCAGTTCTGCTTGGGGGTCCCTGGACCTCGACCCGTATCTCGGGAGCTTGGCATTCTGTCAAGATACCATGAGATCCAATTCCGGCTGTACCCACTTGAGAATCAGCTGGAGAACACTTCCGAATGAAGTTCCCACTCCCCCAGATGGAAGGTCTGCCTGCCCAGGAAGTCCGCCTCCCAGTTGTCCACCCCTGGGAAGTGGATCGCCGAGAGGTAGCAAGAATGGGCCTCCGCCCACTGAATTATCTTGGTTACCTCATCGCTAAGGAACTCCTCGTTCCTCCCTGATGATAGATGTAAGGCACTGAAGGTATGTTGTCCGACTGGAACCTAATAAACTGGACCGAGGCTATCTGAGGCCAGGCCAGAAGAGCATTGAAGATCACTCTCAGTTCCAGGATGATTAAAGGAAGAACCGACTCTGACTGAGTCCAAACTTCCTAAGCTATTAAAAAATTATCCAGAAACAACCACCATTGAAGAGAATCCCTTGTCTCCTGCTCCAGTAGTATTTGCGGAGACAAATCCGCATAATCTCCATTCCACTGCCTGAGCATGCTTAACTGCAGAGGTCTGAGGTGAAACCGAGCAAACAGAATGATGTCCATTGCTGCCACCATCAGCCTGATTACCTCCATGCACTGAGCCACTGATGGCCGAGGGGTGGACTGAAGTACTAGACAAGTATCGATAATCTTTGATTTCCTGACTTCTGTCAGAAAAATCTTCATTGATAGTGAATCAATTATGGTTCCCAAGGAAGTTACCCTTGTATTTGGGACTAGGGAACTCTTACCCAAATTTAATTCCACCCGTGAGATCGCAGGAAGGATAGCACCATGTCCTTATGGGAGCTTGCTTGTTGTAATGATGGCGCCTCGACTAGGATGTCGACCAGATAGGGCGTCACTGCAATGCCCCGTAACCAAAGCACCGCAAACAGTGATCCCAGAACCTCTGTGAAAATTCTGGGAGCAGTGCCAAGACCAAAAGGAAGAGCCACAAACTGGAAGAGTTTGTCCAGAAAGGCAAATCTTAGGAACTTGTGATGATTCTTGAGAATGGTAACATGCAGGTACGCGTCCTTTAAATCCACTGTTGACACAATTGACCCTCTTGGATCAAAGGAAGAATGGAACAAATGGTATCCATCTTGAAGGACAGTACTCTGAGAAATTTGTTTAGACTCTTGAGATCTAAAATTGGTCTAAAGGTTCCCTCTTTTTGGGAACCACAAAGAGATTGGAATAAAACCCCTGACCCTGTTCCTGTACTGTAACTGGAACAATCACTCCCAGGTCTGAGAGGTCTTTTACACAGTGTAAGAACACCTCTGTTTCTGTCGGGTCTGCAGATAATCTTGAAAGTAGAACCTGCCTCTGGGTGGAAAACCTTGAACTCCAGACTGTATCCCTGGGACACTATGGCTACTGCCCAGGAATCATGAATGTCTCGAAAAGGAGCCTGACCTTCATGCTGTCGTTGATTCAATGGCAAGCTTCTAGGACTGACTTCCCCTATTCTAAGACTTATTGGGTTTTCTATAAAGGCTTAGACTGTTCCTGCTTGGGAGAAGGAGGGAAGGATTTCCCTAAAATTCTCGAAAGAACCTAAAATTCTCTCTGACGTTCTTTCGCTTATATCTCTTATCCTGAAGATGAAACATCCGCAGACCAAGATTTTAACCATACTGCTCTGCGGCTAATATGGCAAAGCCATATGCAAATATGGCATAGCTCCCAGCTTAAGAAAACTCTGAGTTAAAGGAGTTTACTAACTTAAGGGCAACTATTCTATACCTACGAGAGGATGTCTGTCCAACAGAAACAGTTAACGCATCAAACCAATACACCACCGCACTGGCGACAAATGCCATACCAACCGCAGGTTGTAAATGTAAACCATATAAATTCTTAGGAACACATTAGGAGAAAATTTATGGCATATCTTGACCTTTGTCAACAACTCCTAAACAGCATGCACTTAAAAAAGGAGTAGGTTCAAAAAAATCTATTTTTATAAAGAACATAAAACCAAGAGACACCTAACAGGACCTCTTGGTCATCACCAAGGCTGAGTTAAATAAACATGTTGAATTTTGTAATAAAAGTTAACACGTAAAAAATGTTACTGTCTCTTTAAAACTTAAAATGAAACTTTATATTTTTGAGAGCAGCAGAAAGATAAATTAGTACGTAACTATATTAAAACCTATCTACACCTCAGACTAATCATTGCTGAGGTGCCCATCTGTCTTTGAGGAACCTAAAAATCCCAAACTTTATTAATAAAACGTTACAAGGAATAGAGAGAGGATACTGGATTCTATTTTTATTTATAAAGGATCCGGAACGCAGCAGTGGCGCTGTCCGGTCCCACATAAGTAACAACACTAACTACTGTGCTACAAGACTTTCCTCTCCGATATCGGAAGAGAAATAGGAAGTGCGCAGTCAAAAACTGCGCCAAACATAGCTCTGCCCCCCATGGGCGTGATAACAATTACTCTCGTTCTTAACTGACAATGTACAAAAAACAGTAGCGTGGCACCCTCAAATCAGCGCTAATCAAGCTCCGCCCATCGTGGGCGTAACCACTATCGATCTCCCGGTCGCCATTATCATAATGTTAAAAATAGACACAGAGAGTAAATGAGGCTCTTGTCCCAACCTGAGTGAAAATAGTGCTACCGCTTGATAGGTAGCATCTTAGTCTAAAAATGTGACTAACTGAACCTGTCACAAAAATATCACCTCCTACTGAGTCCTTCTTATACTCAGCTATAGAAATTAAGCTCTTAGTCTCCTAAGCCCCAGTGCCTGCTTACAACTTGCTGTCACAGGGTCCCTTCCCTATAGAAATAGGAGTTATGTCCCCTTTGGAATTTAATAAAGTGCTCCACTTCCTCTGAGATTCCAGACCCAGATAAAAAGTTAGCACTTACCTTTAAAATCTGCCCGACAGCAGGGCAGCTCAGCAAGTTTGAGAGGTCCTCTCCTTCACATAGCCCTGTGAAAAAGGATAAAGCCTGAGTAATCTTGTTTAGGCTATCAGGATTAAGGCAGCATAAATGTATGGGAGGCGCAGTGAGAATTATGTCCCACAAGTTCCCATTGCTCTTAACACACCAATGCTCTACTGAAGAGACTGATATGGACTACGGCTACACCCTAGGACAAAGCAGCACAATCTTGCACTACTTTGAAAATAATAAACTCTTGATTGAAGAATCTAATCTAACACCTCACTTTGCCACTTCCTATCACTAACGTAGGCAAAGAGAATGACTGGAGGGGAAGGGAAGGGAGGAGCTATTTAACAGCTTTGCTGTGGTGCTCTTTGCCGCCACCTGCTGACCAGGAGGTGAATATCCCATTAGTAATTAAGATGATCCGTGGACTCATCGTGTCATAAAAAAGAAAATGCACTGAGATAAGAGATGATCTGCAGGGCTTAGGAACAGGCAGATTTAGAGGTTATAAAGTATATTAATATAACAATGTTGGATGTACAAAGCTGGGGAATGGGTAGAAAAGGCTTATCTATCTTTTTTAGACACTAAATAAAATCAAGTAGACTATCCGTTTAATTGCTGATATATACTATACTGTTCCTCTGGCTTCCTCTGCTCTAAACGTATATATGCAGTGTTTAAGTATCTCCCCTTATTTATCTTTAATATATGCAGTCTGTGTCATGCTATTGTATAAAAACATTACATTATAATCCTTTTACCTTACTTTAAATAAATAGCAAGTGTATCACATGCTGTCTATACAGTCTCTAATATCATTTTGAAATGCCATCCACTACTATATTACACCTAAAGCCCTGGGTGTATGTTACTGTGAGAAATCAACCTTGACAACAATACAGAGAACTCTATTAGGAAAACAGGAAGTGACAACTCAATTTGAAACCTGTCCTTAGATATTTTGATATG
The DNA here is from genome assembly GCF_027579735.1 of Bombina bombina. NCBI lineage: Eukaryota > Metazoa > Chordata > Amphibia > Anura > Bombinatoridae > Bombina > Bombina bombina. The sequence goes on from NC_069499.1 coordinate 538,614,557, forward strand.
TAGATATCATTTGCGACAAGTCTGACCAATCCACAGTTCCCTTTTCACCTAGGAGTCAAGTGACCAAGAAGGAGCTGGAATTAAATTGTGACTGGTTTAATCATAATGAGTAAATCTGACCAGACGCTGCCCCCTCTGAGTATGATTTGTTTTTTGTCATTTATAAAGGATAGGGTTGATACATTTGCTTTTTTGTTGGGGATATATGTTTAATGTAGTGCTTTATAGACTTTTTATGGGGGAAGCAGATGGATGGAAAATTAAAACAAAAGCAGTTTTGTGCGGTTTTAAAATGAAATGAATGTAAATTGGGATTATTACAAATGCAAGAGGCGGTTTTTGCTAAAATATAACACTATAAAACACAATGGGTTGAAAATAAAAAAAAATGCTAACGTCAAATAAAATATATAGATTGTCTGTGGTAACGTGCAACATTGTATACTGCATTGTTTAACACCAAGCAAAACATGTGTAGCTTTTATTGTTAAAGGGGCAGTGTACTGTAAAATCAGTTTCTTCTTAATGTGTTTACAATTATTTGTTGTACCAGCTACAGGGTTTAAAATGTATGGGAATCATTCCTTTGTGTTTATTTTTGTATATAAAATAGCAGTCTCTACTTATTGAAACCACAAGCCAATAAAATGGGCAGATCTCATTAGCTTATGTCTTAATATATTCACAAAATCATTTGAAGTGCAGACTTCACAGGGGCTGAGTTCACTGAATTCTCTAAGAAAACGGGTGGAACCTGGAAGTCCCAGAGAGACGAGTGCTGCCTCCCATAGAAAGTTAGGAAGCTCTCTAGGATAGAGAAGTTAACAGGGGAGCACGTGACACTTATATAAAGTCTCAGTTTGTAACAAATACAAATGAAACTGAAATGTTTTCACTACAATGAAGAAATACTTAAAGAGACAGTCTACAATAAAATTGTTATTGTTTAAAACGATAGATTACGCCTTTACTACCCATTCCCCAGCTTTGCACAATCAACATTGATATATTAATATACTTTATAACATTTAAACCTATAAATTTCTGCCTGTTTCTAAGCCACTATAGACAGCCTCTTATAGCATGCTTTTTTATTTGCTTTCCACAACAGGATACTGCTAGTTCATGTGGGCCATATAGATAACATTGTGTTCACGCCCGTTGAGTTATTTAAGAGTCAGCACAACACAGCACTAATTGGCTAAAATGCAAGTCAAGAGATAATAAATAAAAAGTCATGTAATCAGGGGGCTGTCAGAAGATGCTTAGATACAAGGTAATCACAGAGGTAAAAAGTATATTAATATAACTGTTGGTTATGCAAAACTGGGGAGTGGGTAATAAAGTGATTATCTTTTAAAACAATAAAAATTCTATTGTAGACTGTCCCTTTAAATGGATATGAAAACCACATTTTTTCTTTCATGATTCAGATAGAGCATGCAATTGTAAGTAACTTTCTAGGTTACTCATATTCTCAATTGTCTTTGTTCTCTTGGTATCTTTATTTGAACAAAAAGCAGGAATGTAAGCTTAGCAACTGGTCCATTTTTGGTTCAGAACCTGTGTAGCGCTTGCCTATTAAGCCCTTGAGTGCTAACGACGGCTTTGAGCCATTGCAGAGTTTCCCACTTTGGTGCTAACTACGGCTCAGAGTTGTCGCTAGCACTCTTCCACCGTGAGGGAGATCTGGGGCTCCCACCCACTCCTACCCCGGCGATCGGGCCTGCATAGTGACAGGCATTGCCGGGGCTTCACGTTATGCACGGTGACATCACACGCAATGATGTGATGACATCACCGAGCAACTTTATTTATACTTAACAATGTTAAGTATAGAAAAAATAAAAAAATAATTAAAAAAGCTTAGCACCCAGTTGGTAAAGTGCTTAGCACTCAAAGGGTTAATGGCTACATTTATCCACCAATCAGCAAGCGCTAACCAGAATAAAAATAACAGTACATTGTCCCATTAAATGGACAAATAAAAAAAAATAAACTGTAAAAAAAATGTGTTACTTAAATGTACAAAAATAAGCAAATGTCAGGTTTTATGAACTAATTGCAAATAACTAAAAATTAAACTCTGTAGGAACATAATGTAACTGACAATGCCACTCAAACTATAATTAGACTATAACACATTACCAGAGTCGCTTCATTTAAATTTAAGTAAAACGTTACCGAAAAATGTTGAATATTATTTCAAAATTAGCATAAGCATACATATAAACCTGGGCATTTCATGGTATTTGTGTGTTTGATTGCAAACTTTAATATCAGCTTAAGAATTATTTTTGCAGTTGAACTTTTAGCAAGTATGTTAGATTGTTGCAAAGGACAGTGGCAAACAGACTGAGCTTGTGCCACGCAATGCACTGACTTCTGTACTGAGTGCGGCACAATTTGGAATTCACTAGAAGCAGTATATGAACTGTGAATAGAAATTAACCACCAGCTAACAGTTATGCTTCAGAATATCCACATGATGAGAGTTTGCAGGTAGGTTATAAATGACTGAAACAGTAGCTATTAAAAAAAATGATTAGATCACATGAACAAATGCAAAAATAGTCTACAATCCAATTTAAATCACCAATAATGTAACATACAGTTATTGTTTAACCTAAAAATTTGCTCTTACTGTTGTGACATTTAAATAACCTGTCCAAGTCAATCCCAAAGACTTTGTGTAGTTAGGGAATAAATAGTGTGTAAAATCAAGATGGCATAAACAGACTAGCAATGAAAGAAGAAAGTCTTTTCAGTTTCACATTAAAATACATAGACGTTAGAAGCAAGTTTTGTTTACTTAAAATAAACATTTCACGACAGGACACAGACAGACACATTACCAACAGCTGAAACTGAAGAAAGAAGAGATTAAAAAATGATTTTAAGAAATATAATAAACAATCTGGGGCATTTAGCTTGGATTCTTTACACCTTATTTTGCCAATTAAAGGCCAGATTACAAGTGGAGCACAAATTAATGCTCTTGCTCGAGCATTAATTGCTCTACTAGAAGTAAACTATTTGAGCAATTCTTGTTGCGTTCGTATTACGAGTTGAAAGTAAAAAGTTCTCGCTCTTGCGCTAACCAGATGTGCCCAAAAAGCAGAGTTTACAATATTGCATGCAATAACCTGCTCCCTCTAGAGGTCAAAGGAGAAAAAAAATCTAACACCCTACTCGAGCGCAAACCCAATCGCATATTCTCATGTGCGCTAACTAGACATAAAAATATAATTTTCACATTCCAATGTTCTGCACATAACATAATATGTTCTATGCTTTCATAAATACATATATATACTGTATATATATGTGTGTGTATATATATATATATATATATATATACACAGGTGGCCCTCGTTTTACAATGGTTCAATTTACACCGTTTCAGAATAACAACCTTTTTTTCCAGTCATGTGACTGCTATTGAAAAGCATTGAGAAGCAGTGCATTTATTAAAATAGCCAGTAGGTGGAGCTGTCCACTTGTGTTGCAAAGCCAAGCTAGCTGAAATTAATCAGTTTAACCAGACCTGAGTTATCGAGCAGATTTCAAAGGAACAAGATCTTCCTGTCTATAAATCAGTCCAGATTGGAATGCATAGAAAGAACTGTTTGCAGAAAAATGCAAGTGAAGTCTGTGTTGTGTGATTATTTTATTAGGTTTATAATGCTGTTTAGCAAATGTTTTTGTTCATTTAACTTATTTTAATTATATATTCTGTGTTGTGTGATTATTTTATTAGGTTTATAATGCTGTTTAGCATTTAAAGTCTTAATTTAAAAGCTTTAAAAATAATGTATTAGGTGTTACTTATGACAATTTTGAGAGGGGCCTGGAACCTATCTCTTTCACTTCCCATTGACTTAAATTATAAACTGGGTTTCAATTTACAACGGTTTTGATTTATAACCATTCCTTCTGGAACCTAACCCTGGTGTAAACTGAGGGCTACCTGTATACACATACACACACATACATATGTATGTATGTCTATGCTAAAGCCCTTTTTGTGTAATTTTTTTTTTACAATTTTTGTTAGATGGTGTTGCTAGGAGTGTAACTGAACTTTGTAATATAGTTTTGTGCAAAATTTTTTGTTTTGCAAAACAGTTAACCAAAGCTCAGAGGATGCGCTAACACGACAAGTGTTAACTTGAATTGTGTAGTATATATGTACCTTGTTAATTTTTTTTTTTTTAAAACTATTTGTGAAAAGCGTACACCCTGTACCTATAGTAATATTTCTATTACAATAGGGATGAAGTCATCTTTTTAATGACTATTCCAATGAACATCCAATCAGTGTTTGAGTCCAGCTCTTTGAATGCCTTTAGGAAGCCTATGTAGAGAGTAAGTGGGACTGCTCTCTAGGTCACAGCCCAGCCAAAAGAGGAAATGAAAGGGGTGGAGGAATAGAAGATACCAAGTAGGATTGTAAATATTATTTTATGAAATATAGATACACTGTTTAAAAAAATAATTATGCGGTTTTGATTGTATACTAATATATTTTTCATTGCAACATTCTTAAGTCTGAAACTCACTTTAAAATCTACTCCTGCACCAGACAGTCATTCAAATACAGGATGTTAAAGAGATGGTACCACCAGTATGATTGGAGGGGATGCGGAAAACTGGGTACCATGTTTCATGTTTGGTGGGGCTGTCCAAACTTATGCTGTTTTTGGAATTGTGTAGAAAAATTTGTGAAAGTATTTTTGGGTACTGGATTCTCCCTATACATCACTACCAACTCTGCTGAATCTTCTGTCTAGGTCTTATGGTAAACTATCTCTCCGACTCACTCAATATGTGTTGAATGCTGCTAAGGTCCCCTCTGTCTTCTCCTCCCTTGCTTACAAGCTTTTCCCCCTATCTGTCATATCTTCCCCACTGTCAATGCCTTCTGGACAATTCCTTCCTTTTCTTTGATGGCATGCTTGTCATTTAGTTAGGAATTTCTGATTTACTCTCTTTCATGAGTAGCCTTGCTTTCCGACCTTCAATTGGCACCCAAGAAAGTTTGTACTATGGATAATCTTCCTCCAGTGTAAGTCGTAAGGACTGGAACAATGTATTGAAATTTTATAACACCTTAAAAGTGATTGTAAGCTCGAGTACCTAACTTTGGTTTATTGGAACATACATGTTAAAATTATGATAATAAACATGATTGACACTTTAATATATCTTCAATTGCTTGCTTTACAGTGTCCCATTCTACAATTACCTTATCCAATCACATTTCTTGTCTGCAGATATGCTATTCCCAATGCAGACTCGCTATCATTACTAGAGCATGCGCCAAATCCAAGTGACACGTGTAAACGTTGGTAAAGAAATTAATCTACGCCCACATACTTCAGTTTAGATATTGCGTGATGTATGGAGCAGTCCCGCCCGCTCTACACGCCACTTAAGAGAAAAGTAGGAAATTTTAATAGGCAGAGCGAATATACATAATGGAGGTGAGGTAATATAAAAATGTATATATATATATATATATATATGCAAAATTCATATTTTGTATTATAAAATAACTATGCAGTATATCTAGATAGATGATTTTTCAAAAAGATATATGAAGTTTATAATCAGTTTAGTTTACAATCACTTTAAAGTGTTGTGAATAGCATAATTCAATCATCATATACAGAGAAGCCCTATGTAAGCATCTGAGATACATTTGTATATCATATATTTTCTAAGAAGTGCTTCATGTTTTCGTTTCTTTTGAATAAAAGCTTAAAAATCCTTTCCATCAATACATTTATGGCAATGTAACATTAAATGTATGGCAGAAAACATGGACTTTTTGTTCTCTTTCTATAAAGTGTCATAATCTATATTATATTGTTCATCAAGGAAGTTTGAGAAGCTGAAAAAAGTAGCAAATCTGTCTTAAAGATAAAGTGACTGTTGAGAATTCGCTTTCACTGTAACTTAGCAAGCAGGTCAGCCACAGGGATTCTATGTATGCTACTAACATTTTTTTTTGATACAACTTGCCTTACCTAACCTGAAATGCAGCTGGCACAGGTTTTGTCTAATTTTCCAACAGGGAAACCACAAGGCAACTCCTCCCTATTTGTTAAAGAATTACTATTGAAGCATTGCCAGTATTAGCTATTCTTCATACACTAATAAAGACACTCCTATTCCATAAAAAGAAAATTATAATGTAAAGCACCTTGCTTTGTCTTAAACCATATGAGGAATGAGGCAGAAAAAGAAACATTTATTCTTCTTATTCATTCATTTTGGAAAGAAATGAAAAGATTGATAGAGCAAGAAAACAGCTCCAAAATAAAAAAAATAAATAAGAATTTAAAATAGAATAAAATAATTACATTGCAAGATTTATAACTCAATCAAAGAGTAAAAATATGGTGAAATAGTAGAAATAAATGAAAGAATATTGGCATGTTGAGTATCTTGCCAAATGGTTTGGAAAAGGTTCTCCACATTGTTCTTGGGAGTGGTTTTAGAACTTACTTTACTGTAATAAAAAACACACTGAATTGTCTGCATGCATCTTGGTCTAATATTATTCATAACAAGAGATGAACGTCATTTTTTAACATGCAATTACTAGAATGAATGTTACACATGACATTCATTCTACCATTTAAATATTTCTGTGGACTCACAATTAACCTTTAACTATTGAAAGTTAACATCTAAATATTACATTTAAGTGTTGATTCTGACTTACCCTGAAGCCTGTGAGGATCACTCACTTTGAATGTTAAAATATGATATTTAAATGTAACATTCAATATTAAGAAAGGATAAATATATATATATATTTTTTAAATAAATGTAAAATGTTAAGCACACATTAAGCATTAGTTTAGAATAAACCAGATGATTACCTCCCTGGCTAAAAAAATGGTAATTATTATTCTGTTAAAAAAAACAATTGATTTGTTCAACTGCATTTCAGGCAGAGTTGTAGACCAGTGTTGCCCAACCTAAGGTTAAAGTGACACTCAAGTCAAAATTAAACTTTCATTATTCAGATAGAGCATGCAATTGTAAACAACTTTCCAATTTAATTCCATTAAAAAAGTGCACTGTCTTTTTATATTTAAACTTTTTGAGTCACCAGCTCCTACTGAGCATGTGCAAGAATTCACAGAATAAGCGTATATGCATTTGTAATTGGCTGATGGTTGTCATATGGTATGTGTATGCATTTGTAATTGGCTGATGGCTGTCACATGGTACAGGGGGAGTGGAAATAGACATCACTTTTAAAATTGTCAGAAAAAAAATCTACTACTCATTTGAAGTTCAGACTAAGTGCTATTGCATTGTCTTGTTATCTTGCATTTGTTGATTATGCAAATCTACTGTGTTGATTGGTCCTGCTATATAATAACCCTTTGTAGTTCTTATAAGTTGTGTATAAATTCAAGATGCATTATTTGTTGCACAAACAAATAATAAAGTTGCTGGCATTTGTTCAGTTCAGACACCAGATAAATTACAAGAGAAGTGCAACTCACAATATCTTTATTTTGACAGATAAATTGAGTTGCACTTCTATTGTAATATATTCAGTATCAGAACTAAATCGATCTTGGAGATGAAGGGTAACCTTGTTATTCCTTTCTGCAATGAATAATGAATTCGGAATGTATGCACATTCCAGTTCTCATCGTACCTGAATTGGGAAAAATGCTTCTTATAAAAGCTATCACTTTTTAAGCAGCATACACATATATGCTGAATTTTCTCTAATGCACTAGCATTCAAGCACAGTGTCTGCTCAGAAAGTCTGTGGTGGTTTGTATGAAGTTTAATGACACACGTCCCAACTGGCTCCCTGGGTAAACTAAAGCACATGTGTGTATCTAAACTATGTCTACAAAACAGTGATGGCATTTTTGCTAATAAAATTATATTGCAATTGTGTCCCTTTAATAAAATTTATAACATATAAATATTGGATTCTACTGCTTCAAAGAAGAAATTAAGCACCAAAATGTTATGGTTCCATTTTGTTGCTGTTCTGTGCTTCTTTACCAGACACTTGTTTTAAAGGGACATTAAACACTTTGAGATGGTAATATAAAATGATAAATTGTATATATAAAACAACTCTGCAATATACTTTAATTATTTATTTTGTCCTCTTTGCCTGTAATTCCATTCTGAAATTGTGAGCTTTTCAGTTCCTGTTAGAAATGGAAGTGCAGAACAGTTAAATCCAGCACAACTATTGGCTGCACACTCTAGTGACCTATTTATAACTGATCCTAATTGGCCACAGCAGAGAAGGTAACACAAGTTACAACATGGCAGCTCCCAGTGTTTTATAGACACTAAAACTTTACACTTATTTTGTCACTTTTTAAACAAACTAATAAAACTTTAAAAAATACATCTACATGTTACTCATGGACTAATCTTTTCTTTGAATGTATCATTCTATCTAGCATATATTTAGTGTTTAATGTCCCTTTAAAAGCTGTTTGGTGCCTATAATTATTATTTTTTTTCTTTTAAGCACCAATATTTACCCTGAGGTTCCGCACTCTCGAACAGATGTAGAAAATGACCTTTTTTTAGACCTGATAATTGTATGATTATTTTGCATTGGCTTTGTATGAACAACACATTAGAAGAAATATATAACATTATTTTATTGTAAAGTATCACTGTATTACGCACAAGTACTTGCACATACAGTACAGTAGAATTTGGCTTGATTACATAATCAATATTATCAGTAACAAAAGGAAAATGTGAAAATAATATGCGCTAGTAATACAAGCTTGCGTTCTCATTTGCTAGGAAGCATTGCGTTGACGAGAGTGTGCGCTACCATAGGCTCCTATGGGAGCCTCCTTCTGATGCTGTGAGAGACGGAACCGCGCACAGCAAAGGGGGTAAGTAGCACAGCAATGGGCAGGAATTTTAAATATATATTTGAATAAATACATATATATTTATGTGTTAATATGTGTATACAAATATGAACACATAAATATATATGTATATAATCATTGTGGTCTATGGGAACACACAGTGCCCTTTTTTTCTAACACCTCACTCCCACCAACTAGTGGCAATAACCAGCCACGTGTAACAGCTGGTTAATTATCGGGCTCCCGCAAACAGACACTCCACTTGTAATCTACCTCTAAATAAATGCTAGATAGAATGATGCATTCAAAGAAACGATTAGTCTTAGAATAACATATAGATGTATTTTTTGTATTTTCATTAGCTGTTTAATAAATAACAAAATGAGTGCAAAGTTTTTGTGTCTATGAAACCATGGGAGCAGCCATGTTGTAACTTAGGTTACCCTCTCTGCTGTGGTCAATTAGTGAAAGTTAAAAATAGGTCACTAGAGTGTGCAGGCAATGGTTGTGCAGAATATAAAAGTGTTCTGCACTTCTATTTCTAACACAAACTTAAAAGCTCACAATTTTTAGAATGGAATTACAGGAAAAGGGGACAAAATAAATAATGAAAGTATATTGCAGAGGTTTTTTTTATACATACAGTTTATCATTTTATATTACCATATAGGGGCCCATTTATCAAGATCCGGATGGAGCTTGAGGGCCCGTGTTTCTGGCCAGCCTGCAGGCTCACAAGAAACACCAGCTATGAAGCAGCGGTCTATAGACCGCTGCTCCATAACCTGTCCGCCTGCTCTAAAGAGGCCGACAGACATTGCCGCAATTCAACCTGACTGAGTACGATCGGGTTGATTGACACCCCCTGCTGTTGGTGTTGCACCAGCGAATCTGCAGGGGGATGGTGTTGCACCAGCGAATCTGCAGGGGGATGGTGTTGCACCAGCGAATCTGCAGGGGGATGGTGTTGCACCAGCAGCTCACAAGAGCTGCTGGTGCAATGCTGAATACGGAGAGCGATTGCTCTCCGCATTCAGCGAGGTCTGTCGGACCTGATCCGCACTGTTGGATCAGGTCCGACAGACCTTTGTTAAATAGGCCCCTAAGTGTTTACTGTCCCTTTAAATCTTTCCAAACACAAAAGCCAAATGATTTAACTAATTTTGAGAGCTTTTCATTCATTTCCATTTGTTGATGCAGTAGCAATAGGACTAAACACATATAATTGAGATTAATATGTTGATTCTTTAGAAAATTGTATTTGCATTATATTTTCATTTTGATTTGAACAGCTGGTAGAATTATATATAGATGTGGCCTTTCTTATATGTGTATTTATGTACACAGCCAGCTTCCAAAAAATAAAAATAAAAATCTTTTTTGCAAACCACAGAATAAAAAATAAAAATAAAAACTTGTAGAAGGGAAGTGAAATATGTTAAAAAAAATAGTGACAGGGTATGGAAGCTTAAAAGGAAACTTCCCAGGTGTGGTGATTTCTGCGAGTCGCTTCTTAACAGAAACACTTTACACATCTGCTGCCTGCGCTTACTCATATAAGGTGAAATAAGTACATGCAACATTCAGCTAAAGTGAAATACAGGCAGGGGTCTGATGCAAGGCCAGTACAAATAATCTGATAATGAGTCCACTTCAAAAATCAGCACTAAGTGAAGTCAGGACTTCCAAGCGGCTCCCGCATTTTGTGCTTTTTAAAATACGCTGTTACACCTGGCAGTCACGTAGGAGAATTGGGGCTGATTTGTAAAGCAGGAGTTGCGAGGCAACAAGCTTGCTCTCTGTCATTACCTGAGTGCAGCGAGAAGTACTGTAGCCCCTGCTTGGCAGCACACTTAGTGCACACAAGTGCTCAATTACAGAGACCCTTTCAAACAATTATGGTACATTACATGTAGTTCAGACAGAAAACAACCAAAAAATAGCATGCCCTTTCCCTCTTCCATTCAAGTGGACAATTTTCTATATGTTCTGTCTGCGTTATAAAAAAAGGGCTATGAACAGCATAAAAGATTTTTGTTTACCAAGTTGTTTTTGTAATATATACTCCTAAAATGCATTTTAGTATTGACAAAATTGGGAGAGAAGTTCATAAACACAAATGTTCTTATTTTTTTGTGCATTTTTTATAAATGCTGCAACCACATCTGTTATTGACTTATGTTCTGCTACAGATAATGCAGAGGTGGTTTAAAAAGAATATGAGCGTGACGCATTAATAGTAACGTGTCACCTCAACCATGCATCCATTGTGTAAAACGGTGATGTTTTAATGTTGCATGATCTAGTTTTACATAAATAAGTAAGCCAATTAAAGGATGCACCTATGTATATTAAACAAACACTGATGTCAGGGTTTGAGGTTTTGTCTGTCATCCGTATAAACATTTAGGGACAGATTACGAGTGGAGCACAGATTAACCCTCCCCTGCGAGTGGTAATTGCGATAGAAGTAATGTTATTGCGTTTGTGTGGTTTTTCTCATATTTCTAGTTGAAAGTAAAACATTTTTGCTCTTATGCTAACCTGACAAGCGCAAAAAAAAAGAAATTAGAATATTGCAAACGCTATTTAGAAGTCAATGGAGAAAAAAAAAGTGGAAAAAAACACCCCACTCTTACGCAAACCCAATTGCATATTCTCCTTTATACTAACCTGACAAGATAATAATAATATTTCACATTCCAATGTTCTTCACATAGCAGAATATGTTCTATTTATTCAAAAATACATATTTCTACATATATCTGATGGTATTGTGGTACAATATATATCTATACTTGAACAACAAAAATGATACAGCCAATTTGAGATCTTATAACAAAAAGCTGTAGCAAATGGACAAATAACTAATACTCTCCTCTAGTGTGGACTGCTGCCTTCTCACAGTCTCTCCCAACGGACTGTTAATATGAAGAAGCTTTTGAAATGTAGATGGCGCAGTTCCTGTGTAAATCACTCTTAGTGTGAAGATGTCACTGAAGAGAGACTTGACTTGATGTGTGTATATATATATATATATATATATATATCAATTGATATGAGTGCAGTATACTAACTCTGAAAGATTTCCAGTGTCGGCCGATCAGGAGGGAACCCCTCAATGGATGGTATACAGCCAAGCTAGGAAAATAATGCTCCAATGTTGAAATAGTAAAAACTCTTAGTATAAGACAGCATATACTCACTCCTTAAAATCCAAGTTTCGGCAATGTCACAGAAAAACAGCAAGCATGGTATTGTCGGTTAAAAAGAACAAAACATTTATTAATAGCTCAGGTCAACGCGTTTCAATGATTAGATCGTCTTTTGCAAGAGCAAAATTAACCTTTTATCTGTTTTAATTTTGCTCTTGAGAAAGACAATCTAATCGTTGAAACGCGTTGAGCTGAGCTATTAATAAATGTTTTGTTCTTTTTAACCAACAATACCATGCTTGCTGCTTTTCTGTGAGATCGCCGAAATTTGGATTTTAAGGAGTGAGTATATGCTGTCTTATACTCAGAGTTTTTACTGTTTCAACATTGGAGCATTCTTTTCCTAGCTTGGCTGTATACCATCCATTGGAGGGTTCCCTTCTGATCGGCCAACACTGGAAATCTTTCAGAGTGAGTATACTGCACTCATATCAATTGATATATACACACATCAAGTCAAGTCTCTTTGTCTTCAGCGACATCTTCATACTAAGAACGATTTACACAGGACCTGCGCCATCTACATTCCAAAAGCTTCTATCATATATATATCTATACCTATTATATATAGAGGATTATATATAGGTATAGACATATACATATATATATATATATATATATATATATATATATATATATATATATATATATATATATAGGAATATCTATTTATTAATACATGGAACATTTTATTCTATTCATTGGAATGTGAAATATTTACAGTAAATAGTTAAAACCTTTATTAAATATGAATATTGCATAATAATGGGGCTCCAGTGCACATATATTATATATGTATAATGTCTACATATGTATTTATGTGTTTATATGTGTATATATGTCTGTAAATACATATATACACATATAAATACATATGTACACATATATAGACATATAACTCATGAAAAACAAATATGTTAAAGAGGCATTAACCCCTTCTCACTATTAAGACATTCCTTGCCGTCCTAACTGCGCTGGGCTTTATCCATAGCCGCTTGCTAAATGGGTTTGAGGGCTGGAGGGCGTGCCTAGGATCAAATGCACTGCCCCGACCCGATCTAATCAATGAAGTCATGTGATCTCATGATCTCAATTTGTAATTATTTGTTTACATTGGAACTTTGTTCCGATGTAGACAAATAAGTCTTGGCAGAAAGGGGTAAAAGTAATCTTTTGTTTATTTATAAATCAGAAAATATTTTCTGTATTGCAAAAGATGTGTGTGCAAAATATATATATATTTTTTACAAACATTTACAAAGAGGGTTGCCAGGTGTTCAGTATTCAGTTGGACAGTCCAGTAGTTAGGTAAGCTGTCCTGGAAACATAAATAAATGAATCAGCATTTAAATATCCAATCTTTCTGTCAAAAGACCTGAAATAAGGGGGCAGTCTGCAGAGGCTCAAATCCTGAATCGGCAATTCGAGACCAGCTATCAGGTTATATACCACTATACAGGTTTTTATCACAAGGTCCGATCGTTCAACTTACAAAAACAGACCTTAGATTCAGACTTGATTCAGCTGTCACTACGCCGTTAGCAAGCTGATTGAAACAGGTGTGCCTCGCTACGGAAGAGTATTAGATCTGAGCTAATCTGAGGATTTG